>NC_141314.1:9487500-9805000 GCF_037954325.1 Fistularia commersonii
TAACGGCGCGTCATCCTCGCCGCGTCTTATTGGATGACAGGGCATTACCAGAGGGTATCACAAGGAGCCGTCTGAAATGTCAGAATCCGCGCGTCCGTCCTCGCCACGTGTCCGTCCGTCTTTTTTCCCCCCCCTCACGTCAATAGCGTTCTTACCGCGCGAAGGGGAAAAAAAAAAATCAATGTGTGCGGGGAACAGTGGTATTTTGAATTCCAGACACATAGATCTCCACTGCAGAAACGTCTCCTCATGACTCAGGATGGTTTGCTGCGCGCGAAAACTGTCCATCTTTCGAGCGCGCCGGCAGGAAATACGACAAGTTGCTTTTACAACGCCGAAATGTGCAAACCACATTAGCTTCGGAACTCGTCCACCCTCTCCCTTTCTCTCTCTCTTTCCCCGCCGTAGCTGCACGTATGCCGAACATGGTGGGAGAAAAAAAAAAAAAAAGCCAAGAAACGAGAAAAAGAAATGCATATCAAGTATTCCCCGCTTTCGCTACAGTCATGTCAATACGAGGGTAAGTGACTGTTCAATATTCTCCACCGACCTCCAAAATGACGAGAGGGGGGTGATGTAAGACTTACAACTGCTGCAGTGTATTAGAAAGAGTTTGCGCATAGAGGAGGCGGAGGCGGTGTTGGTGGGGTAGACACACTCCGAGACAAAGAGCAGAAGAAGAAGAAGAAGAAGAAGAAAAAAAAAAAGTATCGAGGGGAACCTCGAATGTTTACATGACTGTTGCATTACAATTAGCCGTTTTAATGCGCTCCCGTCTTCCGTCCGATCAATTATTTACACGACGTTTTCCTCGCTGTAATTCGGCGACGCAGTTCGGCGGGATGAAAGAAATAGAAACCTTAATCGCCTTTGGGTTAATTCCACTTCTTTCAATTGGCTTCATGATGTATTCGTGCTTATCAGTGCCCACACTGCTTGTATTGACTGTATCAAGATCACAATTCACAGTCGATGACTTTCCGCTCGGCCATTTATTCTCAAAGGAAAACTCCCACACATGAGCTACGCGCTCATGATGGATGGACTGCGGTCGCCGCTTCATAAAACGCCGTTCTTGTACAAAAATCATTAACAAACACAATGTTCTCGTGTAGGAGGACGTAAGGATCGGATCACCGATGGGAAGCTTAGGAGGGCGAAGCCAAACGATGTTGATTTCCTTTCTTTTTTTTTTTTTTTCGCTCCAGTAGAACAATTAGGACCCGCGTAGTGGTGAAGATTCACAACGTAATTTTATTTATTTTTTTTTTATTTTGTCGTCCTTTCTTGTCCCTGATGCTGTTGTCATTGCATCTGTGCTGCTGCAACCTCATTACTTCACCCTTCAAACGCAAAATATCAAAATATATTCAAAATATATTCAATATATATAATATTCAAAAATTCCTATTTTTGTTTATTTTTTTATTCTTGTCATTGCTATAGTTTAGTTATTTTCACCCTAACTATCTTTTTTTTTCCATCCTGCCGTCCATTCTAACTGTCTTCTAATTGTCTATTTATATTTATGTTCGTATTTATTGACACTTATGACCGTTAGGTTGCTGTGACACAAGAACTTCCACTATGGAGATAAATAAAGTTTATCTTATTTTAAATATTTAAAAAAAAAAAAAAAGAGAAAACTTTCACGCAGGAGGAGATCTTTGCTCTCTGCACTACATTTGGAGCCCACTTCCTTATTTGTGCTATGACTCAGCAGCTGTTAAAGGTACATCTGAAACAACGTCCCGGGAGCCGTGTTTCCTTTTTTTTTCTTCTTCTGTGAAACGGCTGAATCACAGCGAAACTAAAACTCCAGACAGATGGAAAGTCTGTGGGGGGAGAGGAAAGAAAAGAAGGGTGGGGGAGATTGGGGGAGGGGCGCTAAAAGAGAATAAATCAAAATGCCACAACAAATGTTGAATGTTTGCTCCGTGGCCGTGGAGTGTTGCTGAGTGGCTCCCACAGGTGAGAATAATACCTCTTCGGGGAGCCATAGAAAGATTTGTTTACTCTGTGTGTCTCGGTGTCAAGTGGGCAGAACAGGACGCGTTTCCTTTCCGGCCCGACGTACTCGTCGATGAAACGTCTTTAAATCTACAACTAGAAGGGGGAGTCGCGGGAGTTGGGCTTTTTTTTTTTTTTTTTTTTTAGCTCTGTAAGTATTCGGTCTTTTATATCGTACACGATATGGTCGTCATCGGACAAAAGTTGGGGTTCAGCCTGGACTGCTGAATCCATCTCAGGGCCAAAAATAGACATTTAAACCTTTATATTCCATGTCATGTAGAATCTAGAGCCGTTCGCTCAGTCATATGGAGACATACAATCATTCAGATCATATAGTCACTCCTTTATTCTCCCATCATATAGAGACGTACAACTCTTCACATTCAGATTTACACGTCCTATAGAGTTCACCGACCGATCACCCTCTCATCCAAACGTCATATATGGCTCTCCCGGTGACGGCATAGACAGGCTCCGAGACAATTTTGAGTTGAAAAAATAAATCAATTTGGAACTGGTTTTAAAATACTTGTGATATTTCTTCATTAAACTGTGTCATTTTACGGTTACGTATTTTCCACACTATAAGGCGCACCTCAAAGCCCTTAATTTTCTCAAAAACCGACAGCGCGCCTTATAATCAGATGCGCCTTATATATGGATCAATATTGGTTAATTATGGCTACCGTCGCCGAAGTAGTAACAGTTACAAAGGTAAAGGGGAATTCCAGTCCCACACTACTTGTGTGTTTATAAAGACCCCAAAATGGCACCATTTAAGAGACACACTTACAACGCAGTAGAACACGGGAATAGATCAGCTGTGAGAGAATTCAACATTAATGAATCAATGGTGCGGAAGTGGAGGAAGCAACAAGATGACCCGCGCCGATTAAAGAAGACTAAACAGAGTTTCCAAGGCAACAAAACGAGATGGCTACAATTAGAGGACAAACTTCAACAGGGGGTTGTTGAACAGAGAGCAGCAAGTAGAAGCGTCTGTGCGTCACTATTCCAATGAAGGCAACAGCGCTAGCTAGCAACATGAACATCAATGAATTTAGAGGCCGTCCTTCTTGGTGCTTTTTTTTTTATGAAACCTTTGAACTGTGACAAATGGGGTTGGAAAAACGTTTTCAATGAAGGCGGCGCAAGTTGTCAGAACATTGGTTTGTATTCTATGAATCAAATTTGACTGACTGACTTATCTGACTGTTTTGTTGACATTCCCTTTAGCGCAGCTTCATCTGGTGGATGCATAACGCAACCCGTGCCATCACAGTAGCTTCTATTCTCTGTGCCTTATAATGTGGTGCACCTTATATATGAAAACAGTTTTAAAACAGACCATTCGTTGAAGGTGCGCCTTATAATCCAGCGCGCCTTATAGTGCGGAAAATATGCCCGACAGAAATTAGTTTTGAAGATAAAACCCGCCCGTCGGTCGGGTCGGGAACCGATGGCTTCCGAGCACGTCCGGGTCATTGTAAAGGTGAAGAAATCAATTTTATCAAAAATACTATAGGGCACTCGATGAAATATATTAAGAGATATTTGGCTCTTATGGCTCTCCCAGTCAAAAAGGTTCCTGACCCCTGATATAGCCATTCATTCTTTCAATCACACGTCATATCGAAACATGCAATAATTCACCCTCTCATTCACCCCCCATGTACTCATTCACTATTTCGCACTTCCTCATTTTTCTCTCTTTTTGAGACATACGACCGTTTCACTCTCGCATTTACAGAGACGATCGACCATTCACCCTCTCACTCGTCCGTCATATCGATAGATCTCCTGTCAGAATCCAACCGAAGACCTTCTCGCGGCGAGGCGGGAGCGTTTAAGCACTGCGCCTCCCAACTTTGGAAGTATCTGCTCATAATTTTTAATCTCACCAAAGAAAAATTGCCATCTGTGGAGAGTCGGTGACCCATCACTCATCTCTGCAGGCTTATTTAGCATTTTATCACAATCTCAATTAGGATTAGTGTAATGTATAGATTAATCACCGGATAATTCTGATTCGTCGAGATATACGGATATTTCCGTTGCCATGGATTCGTCGGGGATCGAGACTTTCCACAAGCATCTCAGAAGTACTCTTAAGAAGTTGTGGGGAGTTTTTATAGGGACTAAAAATAAAATACCAGTTTAGATAAACACGGCATAGCAATCATAAGTCTGTACACAGAAAAGATTGAGTGGGGAGAATGATTTCTCCTTGCACTTAATGCCGCATTTTTGAAAAAATGAAATCCATTCGAATATTTATGTTTCAAAAGTCAAAGAGCGCGAATGAAAGCCTTCACTCAACTGCAAATCACTTTGCAGGTCCGATGAGCCGTCGAGGCGTCTTTCGGCGCGAGGCATATCATCCACTATTGGCAGATTTCTATATCATTTCTGGAAAATTAGTAATTTATTCATTCGTGTGCTTCTGAATCTATAGCGAGACACATTTTGAGACAAACAACCATTCGCTCTCTCGCTCACGCACGCAAATCTGTAATTTAAGGGTCTCCGATGAACCTCCCGCATGTTCTCGCACCACCGGAGAAAACGGGAGAACATGCAGATCTTGCACAGAAGGTCCCTCAGGCGCCTTCTCGCTGTGAAGCGGCAGCGCTAACCACCGCGCCACGGCGCCGCCCATCTTTAAGATTATATATTTATGTATATATATATATCTATCTGTCAGAGTTGATTCGCTGGTAAAGTATCAAGACGAGTTCAAAAGAAAACCTACAGCTGGTGTGTGAGTCCGCCGGAACGCTCCACGCAGCATTGTTGCCTCCAGCTTTCACAAGAAGTCTCTTCTATGCAGTAAATACTGTAAGAGCATTTGCTCCAACATTTAAGAAATCCCAGTTCTTCCAGCAGCTCGCGGTTGCACGAGGCGTATTGCGATACAATGAAATGCATCAAGGGGAGGCGTGTGTGTGTGTGTGTGTGAAATACTGTGTATTTTCCGGATCCCTGGAGTTGCCGCTGTAAGCAGAAGTCGGACAGAGAATAACGCTTTCCGTTGCACTTTGACTCGGTTCCAACGTGCTCCAGCTTTGGCCGCCACGCGTCTTGTATTAAAAAAAAAAAAAAATCCTAAAAACATGGAATGAGTTTTTAAATTGTGTCGTACAATCTGCTTAAATTATTTTGTAATGGGATTACAAGTTTTTTGCAGTTCTATCAGATTTCGCGTCTAATCCACAGCACAGCCGGCGGGTCTGCAGGAGCCGCGCCGCTTTACAGCGTCGAAAAAAAACACCAGAGATCAACCGGCGCCAAACTCAAAGAAAATCACCAACATTTGAACCGCCTTAATCCCGCTAAGACCCCGCATGGAGTTAATCTCTCGGCTCGGGCGGCGGCACAGGTAGGCCCTCCACCCCTGATGGAAAATCTGGGAACCATCGCGCTCTCCAACCTAAATAAACATCTCCGGGTAGATAAGCGGCACCGATTCCCATTAAAGTTCAAGTGCTTAAAATCCGAAATGGAAACGCACCAATCGGGGCCGTAATCCGACATCTCCGGCTCGGCTCGGCCGTCCTCCAAACAAATAGAAATGTCAGCGCCGGACACAAAGCCGGCCTCGGCCGGGGGTCGGAGGAGGAGGAGGAGGGGGGGCTTTTCATTACGGCTTCACGCGGGGGGAAATTGTTTACACGGCTACGGCGGGGATGACATCGGTACAGTGAAGAGAAAGCAGCGAGGGATGCGGACAGCCTGCCGGGCGGAGAAGGAAACCGGGAAGCCGGCGGAAGCGGGGGCGGGAGGCGAGCGTAAACTCCAGGGTGCGCCGGGAGATTTTTATGTTAATAATGTGCAGCGGGCAAAGGGGTTGTGGACGTTCCTCTCATTAAACGGGGTCATTTGCCGTACCGGCAGGACGAGCGCGACCCGAGATGAAACCGGCGCCGTTCCCCGCCCCTACGGCACGCCCCCGTTGTGTAAGCGGTTCGCAGGTTCGGCACGGCGGCGAACTCCCACATCAAAAGTAATGGAGTCCGTTTATGGTTCCTTACTTTATTAGCCGCCGCTGTAAAAAAAAAATGTATTCGCCGAGCATATTTTCCTCATCGCCGTCCATAAGGACAGATGCCCACAGCCACGGAGCGAGCGCTGGTTCACTGAGCTTTTCACTCCATCATCATCTTTGTCTCATCAAATCACATCAGACGTATTTCCCTCGTGATGCGGCAATTTGTCATTGTAGTTTCAGTCGACCGCGTCGCGAATGCCCTCGAATCCGCCGTCTGTTTACCTCCTTTATCGTGACCCAGTCGCTTCATGAAACGCCGCTCCGGACGACGGATTTCTCCTCGTCGCCGCCGCCGCCGTCGCCGTCGAACAAAGCGCTATTTCCGCCCGAACCCCGAGCGGTTTGACCGTATCCGCCGCCGCCGGTGAGATGATGCGCGACATCGTGCCGTGAAAACGCGATCTTGCAGGAATTGTTAAGCGTCTCATGCATAAAGAAATACGTTGTTTATGAGTTTACTTTGATCCCCCGTAAGCGTCAGACACGGCAACTCAGACTCCCAAAAACAAAATTGCGGAATACTCCATGAACCCTGGCCCTTTGAAGTGCAGAAACAATGTCACCGCGCATCTGCATAGTCTTTTGGGGTCTTGAATATAAAACACGGGGCGTACTTCTTTAAGTCTCTCCTCAAGTCATCGGCGAGCGTTACGCAATTTAAAACTTCATGAAAGAAAATGCTTAAATTGAATGACCTTTTGGAAGATTATGCCAAAATAAAACACCGAGTCGGCGCTTCATCCCACTCGAATATATTTCTTGCTTTTTACATAACGGGGCCGCTTTCACATTTCGCAGGGAGATGTGACATCGGGGTCTCACGCTTAAGATCTCCTCAAGATGCAGATACTCATTAACTGCGGCGTCTCGGAATCAACTCTCCGAGGTCACGCGGTCATCTCCGCGATTGTTTTTTTTTTGGTCCGCCGGTCGCTCGATTTCGAGGGGTTTCCGTCTCGCGGCGAACGACCCGAGATGCGATTTACTCACACCTCTCCTAACCCTAAATTCTTGATGTTGTTTTTTTGTCAGATGTGGAGGTAGCGCGGCCCTGGAGAGTGATTCACAGAGTGACTCACGAAACAAATGCGACAGTTTCAAGGCCACCCGAGTGCGGACGGACAGAAGCGAGTTTAAAACAGATTAAAAGGGATGTGTGCATCGGCCGCGGTCGCTTGTACAAGTGGACAACATAAGGACAGATGGATAATGGACGCGAGCTGCACAGCCATGAGGGAGGATTGACTCATGGAAGTGACATGAATGGAGGGGATTTAAAGTTCTTTATTTTCTTTTATGTCAAAGTCAAGGTAACTTTCAGCCTCTTGATTAGTGAATCCAGTGAAAAGGAAAAAAAAAAAAAAAAATCACTTGCACGTCAATCACTTGCACAGTTAATCCAAAAGTTCCTTAAAGATAGTTTTTCAAAGAGTGTTCTCTTGCGCTTCTTACCTGAAGCTCTTCTTCAACATTTCTGATTTTCTCTCACCTTTTTTCTGACGGCCGGTCGAGGCAGAAGGCCGCCTTTTTCTGGTGATGACGCCGGATTTAAGATAAGATAAACTTTATTCATCTCCATAGAGGAAGGTCTTTTGTCACAGCAGCGTAATAGTTATGTGTCAATAAATATGAATATAAATGTAAATAGAGATACAATCAGAAAATAGCAAGAGAAAACAACAAAAAAAATAAATCCACACATAAATAGACGGCGGAGAGAGAGCAACAACAGCGAGGATAAGAATGAACAGAATGGAAAGAATAAGTAAAAAAAAAGTCAATAAGGGTGAAAAAAAGTAAATGAGATCATAGACAGAGTGACAATAGCAACGGGAAGAACAATATAAATAAAAATCGGCAGGATGCGAGTGGGCTGAGACCAATCAGGATGAAGAGTTGGGGCATGACACGTGAACGGGTGAGCTCGTGAAGTCGTGGTAGCACAAAATCAAAGTTGTGTGCCGTCCACACTGTTAACCTGATGGCCAGACTGCTAACCCCATAGCCAAACTGCTAACCTGATAGCCAGGCTGCTAACCCGATAGCCAGGCTGCTAACCCGATAGCCGTGGGCACAAAGGAGCGTCTAAAGCAGGGGTGGGCAAACTACGGCCCGCGGGCCACATCCGGCCCGTTGGTCTTTTTATCCGGCCCGCCAAAGATTGGTAAGGAATTCATACTTGATGTGAATGATTGAATGATTGGATCAATTAATCTGGAAGCTCAAACAGGAGATTATTTCATTTTTGGAGCTACTTGAGAACACTTAAGAGTTTTCCTGAGCTGAATGACACAGATTGGCTTCGTGATCTAGCCTTTACTGTGGACATACCGACTAACATGATTGAGCTGGGCATGAAGCTACAAGGGAAAGAGGTTTGCACATGAAATGCAAGCAAGTGTCAGAGCCTTTAAAACCAAGCTGGTTTTATTTTCAAAGCGAATGTCAGACGAGTCTGATATGTACTGTTAATAAATAAGACCTTATGTTCCCGGCAGAGAGCTGCGTTCCTCTAATACAAACCTACTAGCAGTACCTTTTGCTCGCTCAGAGCGATCTCAGGCAAAACCGTTCTCAGTTCTACTACCTCAGTGGTGGAACAAACTTCCGGAAGCAACAAAACTAGCATCATCTCTCTCAACCTTCAAGAAACAGGTAAAAACTTTTCTCTTTCAGGACTATTTACAGCGCTGATGCTTGAGCTGCCCCAGATCATGTTAGGCACCAAGTTAGGCTATGCAGTGTGTGTGTGTGTGTGTGTGTACGTATGTGTACGTCTTTGTCCTAAAAAAACAAAAAAACAAAAAAAAATAACAGCTTATTGTTCTGTATATTTCCTGTGCGTCTGCAAGTGTTATTTGCAGTGCTTATGTTCTCTATTGAAAGTCGCTTTGGATAAAAGCGTCTGCCTAATGTAATGTAAATGCGTTTTTTTTTATTTTTCATATGTATCGTATCGTGTGGTGACCCGGCCCGTCTGTCAAATTTTAAAACTCAATGCGGCCCCTGAGCCAAAAAGTTTGCCCACCCCTGGTCTAAAGCGTTGGGATGGTGGGATGAACCGTCGGCCGAAGGAGCCGTCCATCATCCACAGCTCGCGGTGGGGAGGATTTTCCAGGATGGCTCCCGGTTTGTCCTTCCTCCTCCCCACTCCCTCCGATTGGAGACGGTCCAGGTTCAGTCCCACCACCGAGCCGGCTTTCTTCACTCGCTTGTTGACCCGAGCAGTCCTGGCACTGACCGACCAGCAGACTATACCGAAGAAGAGTGCGCCGGCTACCGTAGACCGGTAGAGGGTCTTGGCCTGCTTTCCTGCGATTCCGGTCCAGTTTATTGTTAATGTGGACCCCAAGGTACTTGTTCACTATTTCCACCTCCTCACCCCGGATGGTGAGCGGTACCTGCCTCCTCTGATTCTTCCGGAAGTCCGCAACCACCTCCTTGGTCTTGGAGATGTTAAATAGGAGATGGTCTTTTCGCCACAACTCTTACGCTATCACGTGAATTGACCTTGTCACCAGGCAATTCACGGTGTCGACATAAAGAGAGACATCTTGACTTGAATAATAAAAAAGAAACCGCGGCACACGGTTTCTTTGCGTTGTCACAATGCGTGTCTGAACTAGATGTCGACGCGGTCCCCGGTTTATTGTCGTTTACATCGACAATACGTATAATTACGCTTTTGTCCGATGCTGGAATATCTCCTCGGATCATCTGAGAGAAGCTGGTCCAGACCTGCTCTGCAAGGAATCTGTCATCAGACATCTGTGTTGCCGTCCGCTGCCGGTTAAATGAAACCCGACTTAAAAGTCATGTCGTCTCCAGTTGGACGCTGCTGATGTTCAGAGGCTGGAACAACCTCTCACAATACATGCACTTTTTCACTTACTAAGTGAAGCAATCTGAAATATAGTCCCCATCAGCTTTGGGTTAAATGCTGTCTGACATCTTGGGAGTAGATTCAATCTGCCTTTGTTCGGAGACTTTGACTGTTGCTCGATCGAATTTGGAAATCGTCGGGGGCGTTTAAAGTTGCTTAGCGGTATTCATGCATCCTGCTAGGCTTTATTTTGAAGCCGTGTGTTTACGCGCTGTCACTTAATGCCGCCTTTTATTTGTGGCACGTGGACGATGCCGTTTTTAGGTGAATATTCACGTACTGTAAACCGTTGTCTATTATTATCATTGTTGGTCTCAGCCTATTCGCATCCTGCTTGTTTTTGTTTACTTTTTGTCATTGCTATTGTCACTCTGTTTACGTTCCTATCCTTGTTGTTGTCGTTTCGGTTGTCTATTTTTGCGTCAATGTCTTATGTCTATTGTTTTTTTGTTTTTTTTTCCCAGTCTGTTGTCCATTCTCCATCCTTGATGTTGTTGTTGTTGTTTTCTCTGTTGTCTCTTTATTTGTGGATGTCTTTTGCTATCTTCTAATTATCTCTCTATTTATATTTTTATTCTTATTTATTGACACTATAACTGTTACGCCAATGGGGATCAATAAAGGTTATCTTATCTTATCTTATCTTATCTTATCTTATCTTATCTATAGGTAAAACTAACTGAGGTAGATTTTCTTTTAGAAAAATTGTAGGAGTTTTCGAAGTGGCTCAATCTTTTTGCGGAATGGAGGCGTTTAATTGGTACTTGTTCTGAACACTCTGAGCAAAAAGTACATTTATTGGAGAGATAATTGGAAAAAAAAAAACCCGCAACCAATCCACCGGAACCTCAACCGTCCGACGATATCTTAAAATCCTCTTAGAACCAGATGTTGTCGCCACGGGAACTGCGCAATTTCCTTCGGCTGGACGAAAAACATCTATTAAACACGTTAATATGACCTCAAGAAGTGCAAGAGTTGGACAGAAAGGCGCGTTTGTTGCTTAAATTCCAGCGAGATATCGTCATCCTGTTTGCCAAGTGATCCCGCAAATGGAAAGAGCGAAGCTCTGCCAAGAGCAGAGGAACGGGGACACTCTGTTTGAAATCGCGGACCGCAATCAAAATCCGCGCGTTTGCTTTTACACGTCAAAGTCTGACATTTTTTTCGCACTATACCTGTAATCCATCACGCCCCCGTCCAATTTCCCCGTTTGAACATCGCCGATCCGATCGCGGGCGGCGCCGTCGAGTCCGACGCCTACGGTAGGCGCTGCAGACATCTTGAACGGTTTACTGTAAATAATGGATGCGTCTCCTCTGTTGTCACTATATCATACATGGGAAAGCTTTTATGCAGCCTGGAAGTAAAGCTTGAAAAGTCAATGTGCTGCAGCTCGAGGTCACACATTTTTATTATACCACAAGCCTTTGAACAAATGGCAGACAGAAGCTGGACTATTAAAGTCAAGTGAGAAGAAAGAGCCCGAAAGGTGTGGGCAAGGACAAGTCATTTTTTTTTTTTTTTTTTTTTTTGGTCATACTTTGCACGGATTATAAAACCTTTACAGGGCGACCGTGTTCTGATATAAATAAAAGTGAACTGGACCGCAACTCAGTTCCTCAAAGTGACAAAAAGCCAATGTATTTGTGGTGCCATAAAAGATATAAATATGTATACATATAAATGTAAATATATATATATATATCGGTCAGACTGGGATAGGCTCCACCCGCCTACGGTAATGATAAATTAATGTGTTTTCTGTTTAAATGTGCATTCATATATTCGTATTTCCAACACTTTTAAACATTTTCGCAGCAGCGCTACCAAACATTTGCGTGTCTCCACACTTTGACAGGCGGCCTTTCGGTTTTACCGCGCAACCTATCAATCAAAAAGCGACTCTCGTCCCTTCTCTCTCATGTCTGGAATTTCAGTTTCCCTCTCAATTGGACTTTTGTTTTGTCTCCGGGCTGAGATTGGTCATTGTTCACTTCAGTCACTTTATCCATCTTTTCGATTTCCCCGTTGCCGTCATGTTCCTCTTTTCTCCCATCGCGCTGCCTTCACAAAAGTTAATTGTCTGAAATTACGCCGCCTGCCTCAAGTCATCGGCAGTCCATTGTAAGTGGCTTGTTTTTTTTTTTGTTTTTTTTTGTTTTTTTTTAGAGAAAATAGCAACTTTTTGTCATGTGTCGCACATTTACATCTCGCTAGTCGTCTGTTAATACAAAGGCTTGACTAGGCTAAGCCACCCATTATCTTGGTCTCCTTTGCCTTCGTTGCCGGTCAACTATTTTGGTGTTTCGCTGACACTCATTTGGCTGCGGCGGCTGAAGGGTCGGGTCTTTATTATCCAGAAGGTTCCCGGTTTGATCCTCTGGTTCCCCGTGACCTGATTACAATGCCTTTGGAAATGCTTCATGTGTAGTAAATGGGTACATAATTCCTTAAACTAAGCTAAGACAAAACAACCCGTTCACTTAACATGCTTGTCGGCTGGTCGTGTTAAAAAAGACAGAGTTTAAAAGCAACCGCTGTCCTCATGACAAGTGATAATCATTCATTCTTTTATTATTTCTTATTCTTCTCCTTTGGCTTTTCCCTTCAGGGGTCGTCACGGCGACTCAACCTTCTTCATCTAACCCTATTCTCTGGATCCTCCTCCTTGACTGTCATTATGCAAGTGTATGGAAATTTTTCTTTTATCTTTCTTTTATTTAGGTAAATTTGAATTTTTTTTTTTCTTTTTTTTAGATTATACTTTATACTTTTACACTCCGGAGTTTATTTGTTTTATTTTATTTTCACGTGTGTTTTTATCTTTAGCTTGTCTCGTCCTTGTACGTCTTTCCAACGATTTCCCAAACATTGGATTACGAAAGTTCATCTCGTTTCGTCTCTTTTGTCGAGAGCTCCCAGATTGGAGTACGCATACGAAAAGAGGCACAAGAGTATAATTGAGCACAGTATGTACATAGGAGTGGGCATGGAATATATAATATACTGTCATTTCCGGGCTACTTTTTTAAGCAGACGCTTTTTTCACACGCTTTGAACACTTTGGCTTCAACAACTTCTTCTTTTTCTCCTTTGGGCTTTTCCCTTCAGGGGTCGCCACAGTAAATCAACCTTCTCCATTGAATCCTATTCTCTGGATCCTCCTCTCTGACACAAACTACCTTCATATCCTCTCTCACTATGTCCATAATTCTTCTCTTTGGTCTTCAATTCTAGCATCCGTCTCCCAATATATTGACCAACCCTCCTCCATCCATGACCCAACCATCTCAGTTGGCTTTTCTGACCTTCTCTCCAAAACATCTACCATGTGCCGTCCCCCCGATGGACTCATCCCTGATCCTCTCCATCCTGGTCGCTCCCAAAGAGAACCTCAGCATCTTCATCTCTGCGACCTCCAGCTCTGCCTCCTGTCTTTTGGTCATTGTCACTGTTTCCAGACCATCTCACCTCTGTCTCCTCCACCTTTCCTTTCCTTCTGGCTGATAGTCTTCTATCTCAAAGCACCCTGGACATTTTTCTCCACCCATTCCAACCTGTTTGAACCTGTGACTCCACCTCTTTTCCACGCTCTCCTGCGCTCTGGACTGTTGATCCCAAGAACCTGAAATCCTCCAACTTCTTGATTTCCACTCCCCATAGCCTCATCGTTCCACCCGAGTTCCTCTCTTTCACACACATATAGTCCGTCTTACTATGACTAACCTTCATTCCTCTCCTCTCCAGAACGTACGTCCACCCTTTCTAGACTTCCCTCAACCTGTTCTCTGCTCTCAAAACAGATCACAATGTCATCTGCAAACGACTAAGGAGGCCCAATGACATGTGGTATCTCTTTCTTCATTCTTAGATGCGAGCATCAGAAGGTTATAATGCCGTTGTTTTTTCTTCTTTTATGAATGAAACACCGGTTCGGGATTCCTCATCCGTCCCTGTATGTATATTTGATCAACCACAGGGCCAGGACACACTCGCACTTCGTCGTCGTTTCCGCATCAGGAAACAGCATTTCCTTTTCGCCAAGTGTCCATGAGGGTGTCAGCGACCTTTACCCTGCTTTCACGCCAGATCACAATGTCATCTGCAAACATTACTGCTTATTTCAGACAGGCGTTCACTCTCATTCACGTGTTTTGCAAACAATAACAATAAAAATAGTACATTCTTAACAAAATCTTCTTGTCGTGGCAACTGGAGTTGAATCTCTTCACCTGTCTTGACGAGAAGATTTCGACAAAAAATCTCCGCGACCCAGATGACTGGGAACCTCCACAAACAACGATAATAGTAATATTCTCTATTGATTTTGTTCTGTACCGCATGTTAGCGCTGTGGCTCTGCCAAAGTGGCCATTGGGCCGCTTCTTCTCATACCCGACAAAGACAGACCCTAGTTTCCATACTATGCCGATGCTGGATCATTATATCGGTGTCCTTCCGGCGGAGGAGTCGTGCACTGAGCCGATCTGCCCCGAGGCCACGGCCTCTCCGCTGTGTGACGTAGGTAGATCTTGTTGTCGATCTGCAGATGCAGTGCGGCTGCTGGTACGTCAGCCAGATATCACACACTCCATTTGCAATGCGTATTGGAAGTAGTTGGTTTTGTTTTGTCCATTTCTGTATTCATTTCTAGGAAAACGTGTGCGCTATTGCCTCGACCGAAATGTCCCGATTTGCATTTTGTCTTCGACCACCGGCGGTTAAAAGATGAACGTTGACATTTTAATCTCGCGGAGCCCGAGACGGTTTCATTCGTGTCACCTCGATGATCTTCTATATATTCTTTTCTTTTGCATGCGATTTTCAAAAATGTTAACCGGAGACTAAATACCCGAGGAGGCCGGAAACGTTTTCCGTCACCAGGGATTCATCCCTGGCATGCCTCACCTGCGGCGGCGTGGCAAAGAAAATCACCTGCACATTAGAAACCTGTATTTGTTTGGCCGCAATCAGGTCTAATCACAGCGGAATTCCCAGCAGACAAAGATAAGGTGCCGTTCGTTCTTCTTCAACAGATATGAAGGTCTTCAAGAAAGATGCAGCCTCGTCGCAGGGCAGAGTACGACCCGGCTCGCTGCGTTGGCGAGGCGGTGTCATCGGGCGCTCACGGTTTTTTCCCTCGCCAGAGATAATATCCGAGCCCCTCGGTAATTTACCTCGACAGGAACGATGGATCTGGGGTCGTAAATTAGTACGACCTCCTCTGCACCACGGAGGTGATCAAAGTGAAAAGAAAGGCCATTTCAAAGGTATTTATCAGCTAATAATCTTACAAATGACTTCCTCTCAGGCTTCAGAAAGTGGGTATTTGATGACTGAGACCAGGCTTTTCTTATGCTCACACTCAGGGCTTTGTGTTAGCAGATGGTGAGAGACCAGAGCCATCCGGTCCAGGTGAGACTTCTAGCATCAACCGCTAAAATGCGCGAAATGTCCAAATTTGAAGTTTCCGAATTCCTCTGTAAGTAACCCGTGGCCGCATCTTGAGGAATCAGAGTCGCTTTTCTTCGGGCCAAATGCAAATGTAAGGATATCTGGAGGGTTCGGGGCGCCTCTCTCCCTGCTTTCCAAGTCAGATCCAATCCCCGCACTTAATTAGATGCCAAACAATCCGAAGTGAATACTGCAGGAAATAAAACTCAACGGATGAAAGAGCGCTTGAAATTCAAACGACTGCACTTTGACAGCGGTATTCCAAGCAGGCCTGCACTTCATGATATTCAAGCATCTCTAGGATTCTCAGAAATAAACAACAGGCCTCTTGGAACAAACTAATTCAGTTGATTCTGCGGCTCACCTACCCGAACACGTCTTCTCGACGTCCTCGAGCGGCTCCGAGGCCAGGCGAGACCATCATGTATCGAAACGTGACTCCATCTCAATCCTTTTCATTTTTTTCCGCCGTGGGGATTTAAACATTACAGCGGACCCTCATTACTTCACTGATTTTTTTTTTTTTTTTGTCATTCGATTCTCACGATTTATTGATCTTTAGCCTTCTTTTTTTCAGTATTTGAGATTTTTTCCCCGTGATGATATGGCCAAATTCTAGCCTAAGAAGAAAAAAAAAATATATAGTAAAATCAAACTAAAATTCATTTATTAAAATAAATAAAATTCCACATTTCATTTACAAAGCAACGATACCCAGCACTGCAAATTCTCGCTCCTACTTTTGTTCCCATCTCATACGGAAAAACATTGACTAAGTAGATCCGTACTTGGCATGGTATTGGCCGATTGAGCACGTTGTTCCGTTCCGCATGTTGATTGGTTCATGGAGAGAAGCAGCTGATCTCCTTGTTGGTTGTCCCAAGCATACATGTCCTGGTCCACTTCGCTGCCGTTCGCGTGAGGATAAATACTCTCCACTCTGTGCTATTTGGTTTGTAAAAGTATCTTTCATTATTTTGCGATTCTCCACGCTCTAAGTGTCAGGGTTTCACACCTGGGTTCAATTCGTAATCGGCGCCAGCTGCAGCAGCGGCCGCTAATCAAGATCCCTATAAAGGGCAGCGGCACGCTCTGCCTGTGGCCGGGGGGATTGTGGTTGCCCAACAACCCTGACCACTGTGGGTCCCCACAACGCCTGTCAGGACCGGGACCCCCTGGTGGACCTCTGGACCTTCGGACCCTGCGAGAGCCCCCTCTGGACCTTCGGACACTGCGAGAGCCCTCTCCGGACCTTCGGACCCTGACCTCGTGGGACCCCCTGGTGGACCACCGGATCCCTAGTGTAGACCGGGACCTCCCGGTGGACCACCGGACCCCGACCCTGCGAGAGCCCCCTCTGGACCTTCGGACCCTGACCCCGTGAGACCCCCTGGTGGACCAGCGGACCCTGAGTGTAGACCGGGACCCCCTGGTGGACCACCGGACCCTGATTTCAGCCTTGAAGGTGTGGTTCCCTGACCTCCTCCGCCCCCGCGGCCCGTGACACTACGGTAAGTCCCAAACGCTCAGCATCTGTGGGAATCGTACTGGGGTCATTGGTGGGTTGACAACGGGAGGGTGCTAAAGAGTTGAGAGAGCTTTGTCGAGGGTTAATATATCCGTAAATACCATCAAAATTATTACGTATCTGCTTCGGGGAAAAATACGCTTCCTCTGGGGCGTCTTGGAATGAGCTACCTGCCTCCGTCAAATTGATTCTCTCTAAAATAATATTGACTGGACTTTTCGGTCCCAGAGGGGCCACCAGGCTTTTATGTGTGCTAAGCACTAGCATTTCACGCAGAGTCTGTAGTATATAAATATTTCCACCTTTACTAATAACCCTCGCTGCATTTTTAATTATTCGTATTTATTTCATCATTTATTTTTTCTTTGATTACAAGGAAACTTGTTGGAGAACACTCAGGCTTTCATTTCCACGGCCCAACCAAAACAACCCCTCAGAAATCAGAGAGGGCAGAATATATATTAAAAAAGAAAAAACCCGACATATTGAATATTTAATGATCAGATCAACATCTGACCATTAAATATTTTATGATCGGATCAACATCTGATCATTTGAAGCCCCATAGACTCTTATTACTCGGGGAGAGGATGACATATGATGCAGCAGACTGAAAGTGTCACGTGACCGAGCAACTAAATAACATGCAATTTGGAAGGCAGCTGTGAAGCGCACACGGAGAAGTTATTTGCCCTGTGGAGGATGCCACTGGCAGCCAGCGCGTGAGCGTGCCCGGCCGCCCAACGAATATGAAACCATTTGGCTCGCTGCCTTCCGTTTCAGACGTCCAGACCCTCCGTCAGACGGCTCCTCTGCGCGAGCGGTTAGCATTCACTTTATAATAATGAGCTACATTTTCACGATGGATCGGGGGATTGTTCTCGGCGTACCTCTATCTCTACTCCTCTGGTCCACTTCAGACATAATCGTATAAAGCCCGAGGATACAGGGGGTCTATTTATCTTGATTTGGGCCGAGCAGACAAAAATACAATTCCGAATAGGAGGCCCTCTGTGCATAATAGAAGCTACGACCCTATATGATTTATCCTTGTTAGTCGGTTCCACAGTTCAAAGGTTAACTCGGGTTAATAGAGAGCACCCAAACAGTGTCAAAATCTTGATAAGTAATTATTTGAATATTGACCAGCCTTTGTGTGTGTGTGTGTGTGTGTGTTTTAAATCCTACCCCCTCGGTCGGGACGGCGCCGCGTTGTTCCTGCACAGTCGCCGAAATACATATTTGCACATCAAGATTGTTTCATTAAAGTAGGTGCTGAGCCAGGCGGCGCCACCGGCTCCTCCAAGATTATGCGGGCCGGGATAATCGAGCCTGATTGGCCTCTTTCAGACGGCGGACTCGGCGTTCCCGAGCCGAGGACGCTCGCAAATTACCTCGATTCCAAGGGGGTTAACGAATTTGATCTGTATCCAACTCCTTTGTGTCGCTCCCTTCGGCCAATCGCCTGCCGCCATCTAACCCTCTCCTCTTCACCCGCTGCTTTCACTCCGACTGAGTCCATCTCCGCTTTCCCTCCGTCCTCGAGCATCCTCTCTGGTCTTCCTCTAATCCTCCTGATCTTTATCCAACTCACTCACTGCACGACTTTTCAGTTTTCTGTGTGTCTAACGTGTCCGTTGTTCTTCGACTACGGTGTTTCGTTGCGACTTCACCATCTCCAAAAGTTTTACCGAGAAAGTCTTCTTCCGTTATTCATCTAGAATTTCCGCCAGCCGTTCCTCTCCTTGTTATTGACTTCGTCCTTTCAATGGTCTCTTCTATTTATATTGATATCTACATTCCTATTTATTAATATTGTTATTGTTGCGCTGCCGTGACAAATGAATTTCCCCTATGGGGATCAACAAAGTATTATCTTATCTGGAGGGAAACGACTTTGTTTACACTCGCCGGTTGTACGCCGTATTTTCTTTTTTTTTTTTTTTTTGGAAACTTTTTGCCCTTCAGTAGCAGAAGAAGTGATTGCAGTTATACATCAGCGAAAAGCAGCCGCTTCGTTTAAACCATGAGCAGACGGCAGCTGAGGTTCAGTGTCTTGCTCAACAACACTTCGACCGGCTAGGAGAAGCGCGGAAATCGAACCGGGAACGTTTTGTCCCGAAACTTAATCAGTCTTTTGATGGAGGCGACACGAAGAAAAGGAAAGCCATTTGCACGGAAGTCAAAGACCTTTATTTTCACGTTCGGTTGAATGTATTCCAAAATCTGACGATGGCTTTCAACCCACCATGGATGCACCTCGACCAGAAAGCGGCTACTCAACTTACTCAACAGTCTCTTCCAGTGGCACAATTTGCACAATACTGTACAGTCATTTATCAAACCTATATATATATATACAATAACCCATATATTTATTGATGTTAACAGTTTGATGCTGCTACCCCATTTGCTACCCAATATTCCCCCGGGGACAAATTAATTTTTTTCTGATTCCAACCCCTCGCTCCACGCCGCCCTGAAATTAAATATATATCGATTGAAGTATTTTTTTATGTACCGCCGTGTTCAAGTAGTCGAGTGACAAAGGTACTTATGTACAGCATCGGAGTTCCGATTTACAGCGAAAATCACGTTACATTGTGCCGAAGGGACGGAATTCGGATGCAACCCCCTGTATTGTTTCTACGTTTGATTTTGTAGACCTCATGTGTCAAGCTTGAGACTCGTGGGCCAGATGTGGCTCGCCACATCATCAATCTATGCGGAGAATGTCTTAAAAGATCTGATTGTCTTAAAATAAATACGTCAAACGAGCGCATTGGCCATAAACTAAATTTCCACAATACGTTATCCTCAAAGTGACGGCACTAGATTTCGGCGTATCCAAATTATCAACAAGTGGAATTGAGAAATGCAAATGATCCCTAAATGTCCAGGAGGAGAAAAGTGGATGTAGATGTGAGGCTGTTTCATGAAAGATGGGAAGGCCGATACACGTTTGTGCTTCAAGGAGAAAAACCGGCATGTCTTTTGTGTTATGAGTCAAAGAGTACAATCTACGTCGGCATTTTGACACCAAACACGTATGCCAAAGTCAGCGTTCCAGAAAAACAACAAATTGTCCAAGAATTAAAACCCAAAATGCATTTGCATAGATTCTATGCATGCTGTATGTAACATTTTGGATGAGCAATAAATTCAGAGTTATTTAACATTAAAGAGTAGTAACATTTATATGACATTTAGTTACATTTCTTCTGTTACCGTTACATGTGGCAACCATGATGCTGATGTGGCCCGTTGCGAAATTGAGTTTTACCCCCTTACTGTAAACTGTGCAGGTGTCAGGAAGTGCATTTTAAGCATCTCCCTGCATCTGAGTAAGAAGAAATGGTGGATCAATCCGCCGAGAATAAGCGCCGCCATACTTTTAAGGCGCCGTTCTTTCTTCGCTTCGACTCAAACAAATCGAATTCATCCGGATTTGTTTGTGATTTTTAGTTTTATCGCCCGCGAAGCCAGCGGGGATCTTTGTAAAAGTTTCACGGGCCGCGCTCGTGTGACAAAACACGAGGGCGTGGTGCAGTGGCCGAGGTGTGTGAGGTACTTGTTTGTTCAATAAAAACAGAAGCTAATCATACATTAGAGGGAACACGCATTTCTTTACAATCGAATGAGCAACTCATCGGGGCATGAAATGGGTACGAAGCTGTGGCATATGGAGGAGACGGCTGCGCCGGCGTGGATGACGATACTCACTCAGTCACCGTCTAAATGAAAGTGCTTTTGCTCAAATCACGTCGAAAGAAGAGTAAAATCAATAGACAATCATTCTACTTTGTTGGAGGATTATTATAATACCAGACAGTGAGGGCTTTGTTAACTGATCATTCTGCTTATATATTTTTTTTTTTTTTTACTCACAATCAGATATCAGCTTTGGCTCTGTGTGCTTTCTTTCCCTAAACACCAGGCGCCGGCAGACCCCAGATGGTGCTCGGACACTTGCACTTTTGGCCTCTGACTAAGCGCCTTTATTTTTAATTTTTTTTTTTTTTGCTACTTTGGCTTTATCCGTTCCTGTTATTATTTTTCAAAGTATCGCCGACGGCATAAATTCTTAATTAATAGTGCGTTTTAACCCCGGCAATTGGATTTGAGCTGTAAAACCTGCAAGAAGCCAACCTGACACGCACCAGATGGTTCATTACGCAAAACCATGTGGGAAGGTCTTCCAAGAAACTGTTTGGTGGGGGAGGAGAGGGGGTTGTGTGGGAATATGTGGTACGCCAGGTGGGAGAAGAGCTAACATTTTCATTTAAAGAAATAGAAATAAACCTGCAGAGTCGTTCTCGGAGAACAAATACCTTTCGGTTCCAATATGCCGGAGTCCTTTCCAGTGGAAACCACACCTGGAGCGACGAGCGGTTCGCGCCTTCAACTGTCACGAGATGAATCGCTTTTGACTCGAGCGCGAATTGATAACTCTAAGCCGGACGGGGGGGAATTCGCAGGTGACCTTGTGAATCAATTTACTTTCCAAAGTTCCCCTTAAAGATATGATGACATTCTTCCCCCCCCCGGCCGGAGGGGGAAGAATCTTATAGCGCTGTGGCTGTAAGATACAAGATGAATCCTTTGGAATGCAACCCCGAAATTGAAAGTCACGACTTCGACCGTCCGGTTTGGATAATATTTGGACCGAATGATAAAAATAATACCGTCCGAGTCAAATCAGCGGCGGTCCGACCCGATGATAGTCATCTTAATTAGAGACATACAGGTGCGCACACCCTCTGCTTACGCAAGCACTCATCTTGATAACGCTAACGTCTCCGTATCTTGCGGCGCTGCACGCCGGGGTGATTCGGCGTGTGAATAAGTGATAAAGTGAATATGCCTTTGCGGAGAGCCCATGAATTCCGCACCGTTATATGAATGGATTACGGAGGCTTCCCGCAGCCAACACGTACTGAATGTCATACGCGGGAGTTTTATCGGCGCGACTACGATGTGACAGCGTCCTGTTTCAGACTTTCCTTGGGCGTCTGCACCACTTATTTCGCAGATCTGTGCGTGTCGGGAGGAGCTGCGAGGTAATCCCAGGTGACGCTAGCAGCTTTCGGACACAACGGTTTCAAGAACACAGTTCTGAGAACTCGAGTTTCCTTCCAGGAACTTGCCTCCTCCGGGGAAACCTTTTAGTTTTGCGTTCCCGGAGGCGGCGATGGACCACGGGAGGGACCCGTGATGTGCAACTCAAGCTCCGCACTCAAAAACAAAAACCACGGCAGGGATAGTGGAAGGTGACGAGGAGAACATGGAGGTGAAGCTGCTATGGTTTTTATGTTCTGCAAGGCGGGATTAATAACCGTGGACTACCAGATGAGCTGAAGTGTCTTCATCTTTATCCATCTCTGTGACAAACCTCTTTAGCATTAGCCAAACTCCGGACTTATCTTGGCCAAATTGTTGTTGTTCCTCTGTGAATCCCACTGAGGTGTAGCAGCCCGGAAGAGCTGGGACCTCTTTGGTGGTCTATTTTTCATTGGTTTTGTTGGGAGTTGCAAGAAAACAGTTGACCGGTGACCGCAGTAGTTTTGAAAAAAAGCTACGTTCCATTGCAATCTGCAAGAAGTACCTGGTAACACTTTGACCAACCACCAAGCTGTTATGTCGCGACTTCCTATGGAGACACCCGACCTCGGAGTCCCTGGTTCCTCTGCTGTCCGAAAGGACCAAGAAAGGTTCTAGGAGCGGCAAAAAGTTCCCTACAGTGCAAAAGGGGCAAGAAAAGAGGGGGAACCCCTGGCCGTTTCCAGTCTGTGACAACAGTATTGCTTTTTCTGGAGTTTGTCTACCAATTTTGGAGTCCACTCTTCAGTCGCTGAACTTTGAAAGTATCATTAAATAATTTGGCCCTTATCCTTTCATTGCTGAGAACTGCTCCTACACGTTTGATTGCATACGCGGTTGCCAGTTAGATCCGGCCTGGTCCACTTTAGCCAAACCACAATAATGATAACGCTAATAATTTTTGTCACAACGCATTTCATACCATTCGGTCCCTCGTGACGATCAGTAAAAGCTTTACGTTGTAGCCCTTGTGAATTATTGATTCAATCTCTCGGGGTCCATAATGTGCCAGTAATTGTAAGCAAGCGTTTAGAAAATCTGATGTGAAAGTTTAACCGTCCATGTAATTTAATTGAAATATTGTTATAGGCCCACTGTTTAGTTTAACTATATAAAGCGGATAGGTGATTCAAAGAGCTAACGCAGGCCGTGTCCTGTAATGAGCGCGCTATGATCATTAGAGTTTAAGTGTTCGCCTTAAACGTCACCATATTGTGAGAGCGGCTCGTAACTGAAGTGCACATTCAATTTTGTATTACAAGAAAACATAAACTCAGATCAGACCTTTTGTTATACACTTTCATTTTTGATTCTCCAAGTTGGCGACTCTTGCCCACCAGAAAAGTGAGGGGAGGAAGGAAAAGATCGCTTGAAAAAGTGAAGTTCAGGATGTCTGAGGACACCTGCTCCACGGCGGGCGTCCAACGCGACGCACCGTCGGCCCTCTTTGCCATTTAAAATTGGCAGCAACTCAGCTGTTTGATTGGATATAAAGTATTTATAACCGAGCCATTAATGATTTGAAGAGACAAGGCCAGGAAGGAGTGCTCGGTGTGTGATTCGCTAAATGCCATCTATGCGGTCAAAGACGAACCGATCCGATGATATTTGCTGAATGCAAACCGAACGATGGAACAGAGAGGAAAAGGAAGCACTGGAAGATGTCTGCGGAGGTTCTCAGTTATGGGGAATTCTTGTCGAAATTTTCTTGTCTCGGCAAACGGACTCGAATTTCTTCACTCCCAAGACGTTTCAACCCTCATCCGAGAGGCTTCTAATGAACTTTGGAGAGTTTCCCAATGTAACTGCTAGGTTTTTGGTAGCTTGTTGGGTAAATGGAAGAGTTGATCAGCTTGCCTGTCCGACATCTCAGATTGGATGGCAACTAACCACCTGAAGCTCAACCTAGACAAGACTTAGCTGCTCTCTCTCCCGGGGAAAAGTTGTCCGCACAGAGACGTGGCCATCACCATTGACGACACCTCGGTAAGGCCAACTGCGAGAAACCTGGGTGTGGTCCTGGACAACCAACTGTCGTTCTCAGCGAATGACGCAGCAGTCGCACGTTCCTGCAGATTCCTCCTTCACAACATCAGGAAGATTCCTCACAGAGGGTACGGCTCTCGTCATCTCGCGTCTGGACAACTGCAACTCCCTCCTTGCCGGTGCCCCAGCGGTGACCATCAGGCCTCCGGAGCTTATTCAGAAGGCGGCAGCCCGCCTGGTGTTCAACCGTCCCAAACTCTCCCACACAACCCGTCTTCTTATGTCCCTTCACTGGCTCCTGGTAGCCGCCAACATCAAGTTCAAGACCCTGGTGCTCGCCTAGCGGGCAGTGAATGGGACGGCCCCATCATATCTTCAGGCTATGGTCGAGCCACATGTCCCTACCTGCCCCCTCCGATCTGCCACCTCCTGGCGACCGTCCACCTGGTCACTGTGAGCCCCAGCTGACGATCCAACCGGTCTCGGCTCTTCTTGGTCTCGGCTCCTCACTGGTGGAATGAACTCCCGGAAAAGGTGCACTACAAGCACCAAGCACTACAGCGACCCCGCTGTAGTGCTTGGTGCCTCTTCACCAAGCACTACACCAATAATCGCACCTAGCCCCCCCCCGGTTTTGAGATGGCTATTTGGTAGAGTGGTGACTTCTGAATAACGACTGTTGGTACTTTGGATCTTCGGTTATTGAATTGCAATTTTTGTAAGTCGCTTTGGATAAAAGTGTCTGCTAAATGCTCGACTGACTGATCTGCAGAAACTAGGTCTGATGGGGTTGCTATGCTAGCAGGGGTGTCATTTGTTGGGGACAAAGGAGCAACTTTTGGAGATTACCTAATCCAGGTAATCCCCGAGAGTTGCTCCTTTGCCAACGCAAGAAGATATCAACAAGCGTAATGTTAGCATAACATAACACCTAGTTTCTGCAGATCAACACTTCCATTTACACAACAAGAGAACATAACATAGACCCGCCCGAAAACCTGGCAGTCTTATCCTTAAACTCCCCACAGGTCATTAGCATTGAAGAAGCTTCTCGGATGAGGGTTGAACCGTCTTCAAGTGATGACATTCAAGTACCAAGATGAGAAGATTTCGACAAAACACTGGAAACACGAACGAAAAAAAGGAAGGAAACCAAATCAACTTGAAAGAGCCATTTAAATAGTCCAAACAGCAGCATTCTTAAATTATACATGTGCCAAATTATGATTTAGTGAGGTTGGTTATCTTGGAGGTTGTCCAAGGCCAGGAGAGCGATGATACATTAAGGTTCTTTTGGCCGTAGCGAACAAAACAGAAAGTGCACAGGAACCGGGGCAAAGCTCGCTTTGCGAGTTTTGGTGACTAACAATATGCGGATTAATCAACACCATGTGAGGGATGAATGCATTTGCAATGCGGAGTGTGCAGGTGGGCTGGCTGTCACAACCGCACACATCCCCTTAATCCTATTTTAATGACGCTGTCAGTTTATTTTACATTTTATTACCGGCGGAAAAAAAAAAAAAAAAAAAGCAACCAAAAAACAAAAAGCAATATCCTTGAAAAGCCTAAAACTGACAGCGAATTTATCCCACAAACAAGTATTTTCACAGGAGCTGCAGGCTGGTGTTACTTACGACTCTGCACTGTAAAAAAGCCCGACTGTCACATCGGGCGAGCAGTTTGTTACTTTGCTATCAACCCGTTGAGTGCAACTCAATTTTCAATCTATGACTGTAAATCCGGGGTTGGGTAGATGTAAGACTATCCTGATTCCAGGCTCTAAATTGTCTCCCACATCTCTGCCGTGTTCCCACAATTCAAATTGGAACGCCGCCGCTGTCCTCCAATCGCAGCTGAGAAAAAAAAAAAAAAGTTGCCAGACGGTTCCTCGAGGTGGAAATCCACTTGGGTTGCTGATGAAGCCGCATCGTCTGTATTCTTTCATTCCCTGAAACAACTCGGGGTCACGGGAGGACTGGAGCTCGTCTTCACGCCGGTCGTCGGTCGATGGCGGCGCCGCATTTAGAGACGGACAAACTTCCGCTCTCTCATTCACACCTCTTTTAAAAACATGCAACTATTGACTCAGCCATCATTCATCACATGTAGACGTACGACTTTTCTTCGGAAACACAAGTGTTGGCTCTCAATCATTGTAAGACTCTGATTGACTGGGCAATTTATGAACTTCCCGTCATTTTTGGAGAACAGAATAACAAAATCGGACCAGGGACATTCTTCAGAATCAGAATTTGGAAATCTTTATTTGTTCTAGAGGGGGGAACATGGGGTAGCAGAAACAAAATTGTTAACATGAAGAAAAAATATAAAGAAATTAAAAAAGTAAAAATAAAAATACTATATATATATATATATATATATATGTGATATAATAATAATAAAAACATATATATTATTTTTATATTTACTTTTATATATATGTAAATATGTATGTTTTTATATACATATATATATAATTTATTATTATCATATATTATTTCTATCTATCTATCTATCTATCTATCTATCTATCTATCTATCTATCTATCTATCTATCTATCTATCTATCTATCTATCTATCTATCTATCTATCTATCTATCTATCTATCTATCTATCTATCTATCTATCTCTCTCTCTCTCTCTCTCTCTCTCTCTCTCTCTCTCTCTCTCTCTCTCTCTCTCTCTCTCTCTCTCTCTCTCTCTCTCTCTCTCTCTCTCTCTCTCTCTCTCTCTCTCTCTCTCTCTCTCTCTCTATCTGCTTATTTATTTTACTTAAAAAAATATAGACATGTATATATATATATATATAATAGGATGGACTGATGGATGTATTCATATACATATATGTTTTCAAAATGTTCTATTTTTACTTATTTTTACATATATTTTATATTTCATATATTTTATATTATCATTTTAGGAGAACATATATATATGTATTAATATTATTTTATTTATTTTATTTATCTACTGTATATGTAATGTATATATTATATATAATGTAATATATATATATATATATACTGTAGAAAATTGTGCAAATTGTAGGTACACTCGTGATGCATTTATATAATAAATATATCATGAGCGGCATAACACTCAGCGTGGCGATGTTGGGTTTGCAGGGTTGCTTGGAATTGAGGAGTTGTACGTCTCTGGGGGCGAAGGTTGTTCTTCTCCTCCGGGTTTTTGCAGGCGGGGCGGCGAGTCCGCGACCAGAAGGGAGCCACTCGAAGGCCCGGCGTCGGGTGCTGGAAATAAGGGCTGAGCAGAGTTTTGTAGCAACCTTACAGCTTTCCATCTGAATCAGTGGAATGACCCCTTCTGACATTACCTACCTTTCCAAATCGGCCTCCCGGTGAATCATGCAACAGCACTTTTAGACATCAGAGCACTCAAATGCGGCGTGTGGTGTTTAAGTTGCTGTGGGGCCATCATCTCGTACGCCCTTAAATACTTCAAGCTAAAAGATTCATCTCGAAGAGAAAAGTGCTGCACTGCAGCGGACTGGCTTAGAACACAAAAAAAACTTTGTCGGTTCATTTAACTGTTGAGTAAGTAACGGTCGAAATGAAGAAACAAACAAAAAAACAAACGCGGTGAAAACAAGAGGTTAATGTCTTTATCGGTTGGTGAGGTTTAGTTTATGCAGTCAATTTGTTGTCCATCAGTTTCGCCAGGGGAGAAGAGTAATGGTGTCATCATGGGGATAATCAGTGAAGTGGAGCACATTAGCGATCGTGTGTTATTGAGCCATGTGTTACCCTTTGCTGTTACTTCCTGGGTGAACAATTACCCTGTTTGAGTAACCAATGACTGAGACAAGATGCGCTCACGGTGTGTGTAATTGATGAGCATTGTGGCATGCCAAACAAAGGGGATTTGCTTTTCACGCATGCGTTTTGGATATTTTTCAAGTCGCCGTGAATTTCAGAGAACGCCCCCGCTCGGGGTTTCGGCTCGAGCGGCGACGTACCTGAGTTTAGAAATGAATTTCGAAAAAGCAAACGGAGCGATCGAGCCGTAGTGCTGAGCGGTACTGAAACAAAAATCCATTCATCCCTGCAGCATCCCAAAACGTTTCCCTCACTTCGGGATAAAACACATCGACTTCGATCTGACTCTAATTTATCTTATAGCAGGTCATCGTCCTAAATCTGATCCAGATTATTACCGCGATGACGAGTCCGCCGCGTCCCGATTTGAAGTAGGTTTGCAAATCCGCCATCGCTGAGAAAAACCCCGCAGAAATCTCCGACATTTCGCCGAGGATGAGCGTGTGTGCCGAGCCCGACGGCTCGGCTCATCCTTTACACTGACACTTGTTTGGACAACAAATGAATCTGTCTCATCCGGACACCAAATATAAATTCAACGCCGGGTCTCGGAGACGGACTAAGCGCACGTGACCGTTGAAGAGCTGCTTTTGAATTACATTACATTACATTACATTACATTACATTGCATTTGGCAGACGCTTTTATCCAAAGCGACCTACAATAGAGGACATAGGGACTGCAAATACACTTGCAAATACACGATGCACAGGAAATATACAGGACAGTAAGCTTGGGTTTGTGAGTTTTGTTTTTTTTTTTTTTTTGTGACAAAGACATACACAAACGTACACACACACACACTGCATAGCCTAACTTGCTGCCTAACCTGATCTGGGGCATCAGCGCAGTAAATAGTCCTGACAGAGAAAAAATTTTACCTGTTTCTTGAAGTTTGAGATAGATGATGCTAGTCTTGTTGCTTCTGGAAGTTTGTTCCACCACTGAGGTAGTAGAAGTGAGAACAGTTTTGCCTGAGATCGCTTAGAGCGAGCAAAAGGTACTGCTAGTAGGTTTGTATTAGAAGAACGTAGCTCTCTGCCGGGAGCATAAGGTCCTATCATTTTGGTCAGATATGCTGGACCTGTTCCTGAGGTGGTTTTGAACACCAGGGTCGGGGCCTCGTGCTTGATCCTGGCAGCTACTGGTAGCCGGTGCAACTGGATGAACAGAGGTGTAACATGAGCCCTTTTGGGTTGAGTGAATCAGGTTCACGTCAAAACCAAGAATGAATGGTGGAAAAGCTCACCTTGGTAACGCCTCTGCCTGCGGTGTCGGCCGTTGTCGTATTCAGGGCGAAACAAAAGGTAAAAATAAATCTATTTTCCCGCTCCTTTCAGCCTGCATATGAATCTCATGGAAGAGCCAGACAACAGGCGCTACTGACCGAATGTTTTATTGCGGCTGAAAATGGACAGACATTAGACTTCATTAGAGAAAGAGGAGATGTGAGCGATGTCCAACTATGGCTTTTGGAACGATACGGAGTAAAACTTTCCAGATCAATACCTGATTAGCTGGCGTTAAAACTCAAACACCCCCCCCCCCCCCCCTTCCCCCTGCTATAAAGAGGAGCTATAACTTAATTGGTATCCTAACGAGAAATCCAACAAGCTGGAGCGATAACATCGGCTGCTTGGAAGTGCACGGTCCACTTAACCTCACCCGTACATCATGTACTGTCAAAGGTGACAACCTGTACTATCCTTTGGGTTTCACCTGTTTAAGGACCGGGAAAATGGATATCTTAGAATTAATTGAAAGGCCGACCGTTATCTACCTCAAGACTGTTGCCTTCAGATAAGAACGTGGGTTTTGGCAAGTTGACCATTAGCTCCTCCTCACGTCTTTAAGGAAGGATATTACCGGTCGCGGTGACATTGTTAGTCCGGATAAATTAGAGCTGATATTTACGAGGCAGTTTTATTGAAAAATTATAATCCGCACCTGATGTGTATCGTGGACATTCGTTTATATGGTGGATAGTTGTGTCAGATAAGGCCGCGTCGCTTCTGCCTCAGTCGTACATTTTGGTTTATCATCAGACATCAACAAACTCTACACGGCTATTTTGAGGAGCGGGCCGATCAATATCAATAAAAAAAAAAATCACCTCGGCCAGCTGGTATCAGCTAGTACATAATATTAAGGCTTTGTCTGATGGTCTGTCTCTCCGGAACCACGTTCAAAGGTGCAGACCTTCTGTTTATCAAGTCTGAACTTCACTCTATCCTTCCTTAATTACCTGTTTGTAAGTATTGAGCTATAAATACATCCACTGCTACCCACCACTTATTCGCCCACGAGACATTATTTCTCTTCTGTAGTTCGAGGGCTCAGATCGGGTGATTACCAAGTTCAATTTCACCCGCGGAGACGAGTCAAACGTCCTTGCCATTCCGGTGATCCGGAAGTCACAACTTCTGAGTCGTTTCTCGAAACAGGGTAGTCCTAAGTGAGGATACGGACGAAGGATAATTCAAAATTGATAGACAAAACGAGGCTTCTGGGGACCTCACCTGGATCAGGGAGACAGTTGACGTCCTCCTTGAGTCGGGCTTTGAGAAGGGCCTCACTGGTGAGGCACCACCCCAGGGTTCCATCAAATCCAGGAAGGAACATCGGTGTGAAGCACTGGATATTTCAGACACCATTCAGAGGCTGAGATCAGAGTGCGCTGGCACCCCGGCGTGACAAACTGTTACTTTGGACGTGAAACGTTACCTTTCCAGCAGGGAAGGAGCCAGAGTGAGGTTTGAGGTGGCGCATTACCAGTTAAGAATAGTTGGACTCCCCTTTTCGCATTGCATTGTCAGTGGAGCCAAACTCCGGGAGAGGGGTCGATCCCTCACGGCTCCCTGCTTGAAGCATCACTATACTGGGTTCGTCCCGCTGAAAGGGAGGGTTACCATCTTCAATTTACGCTGGCCAGTTGGAGAATCCTGCCCCGTGAGCTTTTGCTGGGTGTCGTGGAAGTTAAATGGAGACTTCAACGCACACGTTGGCCACGTCAGAGAATCTTGGTTGGGATGCTTGGGGGAACGGCCCACCCCATATGACACCTAAAGCTTTGCTTTTGGGCTTTTGTGCAACATGTGGATTGGCCTGTTCATCAGTGTACATGCTGTTAGAACACCAAAGATCAACCTCATCGTTGGATAAGCGACGGTATGTCTTGGAGACTTGAGTGATGGAACCGATCACGACCTGGTGGTGAGTTGGACGAGGTTGAGGCGAAGTCTGCTGGACAGACAAACATCAGGGTTGTCCTTTGCTGCTGATTCTGTTTGTGGCCGTCATGGTCGGGCCTTCTGGCAGCTGTTTGGATTGGTTCACTGCTTACTTTCAAAGTGTTTATGATTGCCACATCTATAGTGTAGAAACCTGTTTTCCTGTACAGTGAAATTCCTACTTTACCGTCCGCAGTGCATTTAGATATATACTGATAGGGAGAGTGTAAACATTATATAAATATGATTATAGATATGAATATGAACATTGCAATAAGACATTTGAGTGCAGCTCACAAAGTGCAGGTGCAAGGATGAGTGCTGTTCAAATGGGCAGTAGACTTTACATGTGCAAGAAGAATAACTTTCAGCTGTTTCGGAGTCTGATGGCAGTCGGGTAGAAAGAGTTCTTTAATCGTGTCGCTCTACATTTCACACTCCTGTACCTCCGGCCGGAGGGTAGGGGTGTGGACCGTCCATGGGCGTGGGAATGGTTCTTGGCGATAGAGGCGGCTCTCCTGTGGACTCTGCGGTGGCAGATGCTCTGCAGAGAAGGCAGTGGGGTTCTGGTGATCCTTTCTGCAGTCTTTGCCACTCGCTGCAGGCGTCTGCGGTCCAGAGCTGTGGTGCTGCAGTACCACGCCGTGATGCAGCCGGTCAGGATGCTCTCCACAGTGCAGCCGTAGAAGCCGCTGAGGATCTTAGGCCACATGCCGAACTTCCTCAGCCTCCTCAGGAAGCACAGCCGCTGTTGAGCTTTCCTGACCGTCTGCGTAGTGTTGACGAACCAGGTGAGGTCCTCTCTTATGTGGTCACCAAGGTATTTGAAGCTGCTCAAGACCTCGGAGAACAGAGGCTGATGAGGTGTTCTCTCCTTCCTCATGTCCACTATCATCTCCTTGGTCTTGTCCATGTTGTGGTTGAGGTTGTTGTCCTCACAACACTTCACCAGAATGGGCAGCTCCATCCTGTAGGCCGTTTTGTCTCCACCGGTGTCGACTGCCAACTTCAGGATGATGTTTGGGAGGCGACGCAGTCCCGGATGAACAGGGTGTAGAAGGTTCTTTGATACCAAACGACCGTCGGTCACATCAACAGCAGCGGCATGTTGTGACGTAATAATTCAAATGACATATTTGGATGCAAAGTAAGGCATTGGAGGTTTTGTTGCAAAGATTTGATCAATCCTGCACAATCAGCCTCATTTCAGCTGTGAAACCCTTGGAGTGCTGGGGAGGTAGAAGGAGTGGAGAAAACCAGTCGCCAGATTTGTAATCAGACCATCTTTTACCGCCGCTTGTCCTCGTCCATACGCCCACAGGAAGAAGAATCCCCCTGTAAAGGCTATTAACACCCGAGGGAGGTCCCTTTCAATTACGGGGCTGCTTTGAAAGAGCAAATGAGTTTTATATGACCATCGGGATCTGGAGAACGACACAAAAGCGCTCCTGTTTTACGACGCAAGTTGTGCTTTCATAATTGCAGTGACCAAACTTATCCATGTGTTTTCAATTACCAACCGCGAATCATAAATTCCCGCGTGTTTCGGTGGGCCGCCGGGAGCCGGGAACGGGAAGTCGACGACGACGAAAGCGGCGTGACATGGATGACTCAACATCGAGGCCTACGACGGAGGAAACGCCGAAAAAGAATCCGTCACCGGTAGAAGATCTCGACCGTTCCTCCGCTCAGTTTGACACAACAATTCTAGCTCTTAAAGACAACCGGGGAATTTCCGCGCGGGGAGAACGACGTTTAGATCGCCGTCGACCGCTCGCCTCTCCTGCCAATATTAGCCGACGCTATCCCTGTCCATTATCGTGCAGTAAACCGACGTGAGAGACTGAAACTAAAGCGTTTTAAATAAATCAGCCCTCGTCGCTGCGTTCACACATCATCAGTTTGCATAAATTGTCCAACCACTTAAGATGACATGACTACGGCTGTTCGCGCAGAACTAATTCACCCTGAACTCAGAAAGCAGCATGCAGATACTCTGCAGAGATTACAACCCAGGATTTAACGCTACCGTCCCGGATGTTCCGATCCGCTAGCCGCCTTACCTTTACTTATCCGGGTTTCCTGTCGCGCCGAGAACGGACGAACCAAAACCTGCCGACACCCCGCCAGGGAACGAGGCCCCGATTCCAAATTGTACTCCAATGAATTTCAATGTGGAGTTCAACACACAACATAACACTGTACACCAAAAAAAAAAAAAAAAAAAAACCATCATTGACTCATACATAATGAAAAGTAGCGAGGACCCCTTTCCTAATTTCATAAACAGAGACGATTCTTAGCATCGAATTCACGGATCAGACAAAAGCCGCTGTCGAAAAATAGCACAGAAGTGTCTGCACTTCCTGTTTGAAAAACAGCATCAATGGAAATCGGCGGGTGGCTCTCGACCGTTCAATATAGGGCATAATAACGTACCGCATCAAGGTGTCGCGCGCCAGCACCGACAGAGGGGTTATTATGAAAACACACACACATAAAATCAATAGGTACCCTCTTCTCTCGCGCCACGACTTTGCAAACACCGATAGCTTTCCAAAGTGGAGAACGGTGTTTACTGCGGCGGACGCTCCGTCAATGACCTGTTTGTCCCTCTTCCCTCAGGCAGGTGCTGCAGGTCATTTAAAACTTGCATTGCCAGACTCATGCACAATTTTCTTTCCCCAGGCCACTCAATCAATATGTAATTGGGAAAAAAAAAAAAAAAGTCTCGGTGAATGTTTACGTCGGTGCTATATTTAATGTTTCAATGGCAAATGCAATTGCGGACGGTGGTTTTTTAAATACGGTTTGCGCGGGTGTGTATCGCGTCTTTGCTTTCTGCACTCTCGTGGATCGATAACGGAGAACAGACAGATTCTCGGCTCGTGCAAATTGATCCGATCGGTATCAGATCGATACCGTTTTCAAGGCACGGAGCCAAACGGTAAATGGCCGACGGGTCACGGCTTAATCGATCGCTCGGTTCAGATCGTGCAAATGGCGGGACGGAGACGAGCACGACGGCCACCGAGCAGTTGGAAGAGAAGGTCGGCGGGTTCGGAAAACTCAAACGGACGCCGGCGTCGCGCACGGACTTTCATATATCGAGAGCGCTGACAGTTATCGGTACAGATGATCTGCCGGAGCTTCACTGATTGCTCCTCCAACTTCAGGGAATTGGAATGGAAGACCTGATTCCATTTGAGAGGCGCAATCCAAATAATATATATATGTTTTTGTTTTTTATTTCTTCCTCTAATCAATGCCAGTGGGACAGTCAGAGATTGTGAGGTGGTTAACAATAACGTTTTAAGTGGAAACCATAAATTATAAATCCGCACATTTGTTACAGGTGGCAGAAAATGTGTTAAGGTAGAATTAAAATACATATTTGACATGTTATTTAATGATTACAGAATTATGCGCTGGATACTTTTTCTCGGATGAAAATAGAAATACTCGTTTTTTGTTTTTTTTTTATGCCGTCGGTTTTGTCAGAACTTCCCATTTTCTCCCGGCGCCCCTTTGGGAGATCTGGAAGAAAGAGCTGCATGAACATTTGAACCCCTGCACCAGATTATGATGCTATTTCCCCCCAATATGCACGAATCCAGTATCTCAGGAGTCGACTCGGGCCGCAAAAAGGACTAATGAGAATCTCGTAATCGAGGTCACTTTGACACCATAGATGAGTTACGTGATTAGCAAAAGAAAATCATGTAACTCCCTCGTGGATAACAATCGCAGGTAGGAATAATTGTTTCAGACCGGGGGGGGACAAATGAAAGGTTCAAAGCGTCACGGTGAAATATGAACGCAGGATTATTGACCAGTTTACAGATGAAAACAAGACGGTCGTTTCTCGGAGATGATGTAAACCGTCTCGCTCTTTGAAACAGGATAGTTCCCCTGCGCGGGGCAAAAAACATTTTATCTTACGTAACCGTCTGGAATTCTCTTTATTATCTTGTGACGGCTTTGAAAACGGACCTTTTCTTTTATGTTTATCGTGCGGTTACCGCGCAGATTCTGCGGCGTTTCGTGGCGCTGCGGACTTTAAGGTCAAGATTGTTTGTTGGCGGTGGAGCCTCGAATCTCCGGGGGGAAAATTAAAGAGCTGAACGCAGAAAACGTATTCGCCGAGAACCAAGCGAAGCGACGGGAACCGTGGCGTTTGCAGGGGATCAAACCTCTGCAACGCCGCATCAGGGTTGTTTGCTTCATTGTTATTCATCTCAGATAACTTGACAATTACACAAGAGGGAGACATTCTTGCCCGGCCAGGAGCTTACAGTAATAGGTAATTTGCTTTGGCTTTCATGGGTATTTTTGGAAAATAACTTTTTAATCTACAGACTTGTAAATTTTAAATAAATCTCTCCAAGGGGCCGTTTCAACTTCTCCCCGTTGTCCTTTTTACAGTAAGTAGTAAAAATTGACAAAAGAGTGCCGGTTAAAGAATTTTAATGGGCTTCCTCATTGCCCATTCAATAACGCCAGGACAAGGGGCGACCCGCTCCTACGATCGCCGCATTAAAAATCAAACAATACATTTTAATTCACGCCGACTCGGAGAGTCATTTTAGGAATTCCTTGTTGGAAAAGAGACCGACATCAAGCTCATTAGTTAAACTGTAATTGGTGGTTCATCAAGTTTTATATCTCGAGAGAAGCCGACTGATGGCAGACCCAAAATCGACAAGTTGGATTTTGAATTTTCGGCGTCCGTCAACGGAGGACGCTGATCTCACCGGTGTCTTGTCCACCTTTCCTTTCACCTGATAGTCTTCTATCTCAGTGTTTTCCAACCTTTTTTGAGCCACGAATTTGACGAAAACATTTTTTAACGAATCAGAATGAAACCGTAGTCTCAATTTACTTAGCGTGAAATCTAATATATCTAATATCAGTAGAATCGTCAAGTTGCGATGCAAATTTCCCACTGATGTGCAACTTTTCCAGAACACTTTTTTCAACGTCTGAAGACATGTCATCAATACGTCTGAAAATGGTATTATTTGAGAGAACTGGCTATTTCTTTATCAACGCCAGAGCCGAGCATTTCTTCTACAATGATTTTGCCGGCAGGTAATATTAATGTTTTGCTACAATGTGTGGCTGTTTGGATTTAGAGATGAGTTCGGCAACTTTATAGCAGCTTTCACTGCTTTCTCACTCGTCTTGGTTGTTTTCAACAACGCTGCCTGTTTGTTTACGCAGATACAAGTACTTTTTATTTTAAAAATGTATCACGCAAAGCGTCACTAATCACTCTGATACACAGATGCACAGGTTACCGTATTTTCTGGACTATAAGGCGCACCTGTAAATAAGCCGCATCCGCTCTATTAAAAAAGAAAAAAAAGTTAAAAAAAAAATATACAAGCCGCACCAGGCTATAAGAAACGTCCTCCAGGACAATTTCAAATTCAGGCCACCTGCTTTTATGTCCTCTGAAAGCTTTTTTCGGCTTTTGGCATTGCATGAGCTCTTCCCGCTGCCGCCTCCGACGTCTTAGCATAGATTCATTGACGCTAATCTCGCATGCAGCAGCGTGGTTTCCTTCGTGGATAGCAAGCGCGATGGCCTTCAACTTAAAACTTGCATCATACGAGCTTCTTCTTGTGGTTTCCATGATGACGGGGCGAGGATTTGAAAATAAGTACCAGTGCGTGTTCTATCTGCTCTTTCTGCTATTCTTCTTTGCATTGATTTATACGTCTTATCTTATTTTGGATTCTACTTCCGCCCCCTCGCGATGGAAGAAAAATCCATAGAATAGCCGCACTTTTGTATACGCCGCATGGTTCAAAACCTAGGAAAAAAGTAGCGGCTTATCGTCCAGAAAATACGGTAATTCACTACCCGTTGCCATGGAATGGGCACGCTGCCCACATAGACATAGGAAGACACATTATTTGCGTTGGATAAATAATTTTCGGACCAATCAGGTGAAAGCGGGCATTTTTCCACGGCACACCTGATGATCCCTCTCGGCACACTAATGTGGTTGGGAAACACTGATCTATCTCATCGCACCCCTGACACTTTTCTCCACCTATTCCTTCCTGCTTGAACCCGTTTCTTTACATCTTTTCCACACTCCCGGACGCTCTGGACTGTTGACCCTAAGTACTCGAAATCCTCCACCTTCTTGATCTCCACTCCGCGTAGCCTCACCGTTCCACTCGGGTCCTAAACAGCAAACAAACCAGACATTATCGGTTCCGGTCCGATGTAAAAGATCACAATTACGTCGGTAATTTGGTGGCTTTCCACTGAAAGTCACCAAAATGGCGTGTACGCTTCCTCCCGACCTTCATATCAAAGCGGTCACAGGAGTCGCCTTCTGCCGTATTTAGAACATCTCGAAGATCTTATTCTTTGTATTCACGAATCGCGATCGGAATATCACGATGACCTTTTTATTTTATCCGAGTTGCCGCAGAAGTGTTTCCAAGGCTCCCTGCTTCCAGAGCAGACTTTCAGATTTTGCTCCTCACCTATAAAATAGTCAATGGCCCGGCACCATCTTATTTATCTGACTTTGCAAAGGCGTACGTGCCTGGAAGTACACCGAGCTCCCAGGGTTCTCGCCTTTTGTGTCCCCAAGGTCTGGAAACAGACAATGGTGAGAAGCCTTTCTCTTCGCGCACAAGCCTTGCGTCTCTTGCCATCTCTGCCGGCTCTGTTGGTTCTTAAAAGCAAAGCTGAAGACTCATTTGTTTGCAGATGAGTTTTAATGATGCTAATAAATCCGCTGTCCTTCCACAGTCCAAAAAAAACCGCAGGTCATATCCCTCGTCATTGGTGCAACACTTTGACGGAAAGCGCTTTTGTATATCTTTATTATTCTGATTTTCGTTTGACATACAGATGCCATTCGTTTGCATAATTTGCATTAACCTGTGATTTCATCATGCTGTTGTTTACACGGATCCCCTGATGGAAACATAGTTGAGGTGTAAACTAAACAAAATTCATATTGCCGACTCTCACCGGGAAGTCATACATTAAATGCACATTTGCTTAATGCCGTCCACTTTCTGACGGAAATTCGGTGACCCGTCACACCTGAAGCCTCCCTTTTGTGCTATAATTTAATCCCTGAGCAATTAAACGGAGGGAAGTGTTTGGCCAAACATTTAAATTTGTCAGGCAAAAGGATACAGCCGGCTGTGAAATTGACCTTCGTCCCCCAACCACTGTTTCATCCTGCAGAGCAAATGGGTAATATTTACTAATATATCCTTTGCTTTTCTGTTCCAATAGTGCATGAAATAGTATTTGGAATATGCCCTTTACTCCGCTTTAGACATTTCATGTCGGCAAGCGGTCGGATTACGGACAGGCGAGCTCTGTATCGCGAGTCGAAATGGGAAACCCAAACGTCGGACATCGGAAAAAGTCCCGGGATTTACATTTCGTTCATTGGACGTCTTGCCTTTCCGCCAAACCACTTGCGGTGTTTTTCGGTGCAACGCTGATCCTCACGACCGCTCGCTTTTGACTTTTCATGCCGGCTCTCGTACAAGCGTCTGCATTTTCCTCAGGGATTCCAAAATCCGGCGAATATTCTTTTAACCCGGAGATTTAGCCAAATAATTCACCCACAGATATCTTCCCTGCGAACTGCACCTCAGCCCAAGGCCGATAAACTTAATTGAAGTCAATAAGCGGAATTATTTAATCACAAACTTCAAATTTTGACTGTAAAGCTCCGGAAGGTTTTTTTTTTTTTTTTTTTTTTTTTTTTGTAACCAAACCTATTTTCTTTTGGTTAATATTTACTGACGGATGAGATAATCTGCAGCTTGCGGTCACATTTTCATCTGTATCATTATTTGTGTGAAAGAGCATCATGCAAACTGTTCTGTTTGGAGTATACTGTGTATTTCACTGTGAACCCGACTGGATTATAGGCTAAATACCACACTGTTTTATTTGGGTCCACTGATTCTGATTAATCAAGATCTTTGGAGGGACTAATTCTGGGCCTCTGTGGCTCGAACAGCGTCCTTGCATTATGTAGCCTGAGCAGAAAATAAAACCAAATTTGCTAATTAGGAGATGTCATGTATTGCTTTCTCTGCTAAGTGGGTGATGGTCCCACTAAGGATGTATAAAATTGCCTGCTATTCACTTTTAGCAGTTGGCTATGAGAAAAACATTTCATGCAAGAGGAGCCCCCGGAGCCGACTCCCTGTTGAGAAAGTGGATTTTTTCCCTCTTTTTATGTCCCTTACCTGTCATTTGCGACAATGAGGTGCTGAAAATCCATATAATTAAACATCAGATCGGGATATTCAAAGATTACTACACACCGGTTCACCTCGCTTTTCATTTTATCACATTAAAAGTACGTCATTTGGCAGACCTTGGAGTTCATTGGAGATGATTAAGGGTCCAGACAGGTGGATGAGGGAAGTTAATGGGTGAATTGTGGATGAATAGTTGAGTTTTGCCAAAATATACTGCAAATTACGGCATAGAAGCCGCTACTTTTTTCCCACGTGCTTTGATTAGCTGTCGGGTTTTTCAACCCGACGGCTAATCTATGGATTCGCAGTGGAAAAATGAAACCTGCACATATTTACGATAATTCTTCAGCCATTTTGTGCTTTTTGCACACACACCCTATCATGGAAAAGATTTTGAAAAGTCTGAAAGCGATCAGTCTGGCTGTCAAAGACGGAAATAGAGCTGCGCCGCATAAGTTAGGCATCTAATAAAAAAAATGGCGTTATGTACCAGTAGTTGTACCTGTGACTTATAAACAAGTGTGGCTCATTGATGTACAATTTCTTATTTCTTTCAGAAATGAGTATGTGCCACCTGTATATACAGGACTGTCTCAGAAAATTTGAAAATTGTGATAAAGTTCTTAACTTCCGTAATGCAATTACAAAAACAAAAATGTCATATTCTGGATTCGTTACAAATCCAAGTCTTTTATTATTGCAAGTCTTTTATTATTTTAATATTGCTGATTATGCCTTACATCTTAAGAAAACTCAAAAATTCTATCTCAAAATAGGAGAATATCATGAAAAAGTCATTTTTATTTTTTTAATAATCTAATTTTCCGAGACAGTCCTGTACACTAGGTGCACTCGACAGTCGGACTTTACGGAATATTGACCAAGCCACTTTGAATTTTTCTTCTACTTTTTGCACTTCTGATTAATTGCTAACTGCACTTTGTTACACTAAAGTTGAATCTAATCCAGTCTTCCTTTATCAGACATTTTATGTCAATCCTAAACATATAAGTTATGATAATGTTCGCTCTTCGGGGTGAGCGGTGTTGACGATCGGTCCCGTACCCGAATGCATCTTCTGCAGACGCACAAATTGTGCATTAGCCGCCGCTAATATTTCACCACCTTCCCGACAGCAAAATGTAGAGAGTAGTGGATAAATGTCACGGATGTCAGATGGGAAAATGCAGTTGATTTAAGTCGACATCCCTCCCCCTTTTATCCAAGTTTGTCAAAGAAATTGTGATCCAATTCTTTTCGATACAGAAAATATCTAATGCGGTGTGCGAGCCAGCCGAGGAGCATTGTAGCGGATGGGTTTTGTGACTTTTGACTACAAATCACGATCCCGCGCCAAGATCCTGTCGATCTGCACAGTCACATCCGCCAGCATCGATCCTTCGGGGAAAGCGGCCCTGCTTATGCCATCTCCTCGTCTTTTGTGTCCGCGCTTTCACATGGGGACGTTCGGTCACGGCGAGTAGATGTGTTTTGGAAAGAGAACCGGCCAAAGTTGAAAATGTAGCTCCCCCCAAAAAAAAACCAATGAATGGTATGACGGAATTTGATAATAATACGTTTGAATCACGCAGGTGGAGGAGCAGCTCTGTTGGACTGTTGTTGCTCCAAAATAGTTTTCTGGATCTGAATCTGAAACATAAATGTGTCAAAGTAGTTATCGAGCTATTTAAGGCGCTTTTTTTTTCGGCGTCATTATCGGCCTGAGTGAGCGATCGATAGCTGTATTATTGCAAAAGGTGCACGGTGGAGCGCGGCGAGCGTGCAAAGTTAGCATGATTTCCTCTGAGGAAACTTCAGCTGGCCGAGACGGGAAGGGGCTGAACACGCTGCCGTTTTTAAAGCCGGGTTTTTCTCAACGCCGCATTTAGGCGTCATCCATTCTTATCCTTGCTGTTGTTCTCTCTGCTGTTTCGGTTGTCTATTTTTGTGTCAATGTCTTATGTCTATTGTTTTTTTGGTTTTTTTTCCAGTCTGTTGTCCATTCTCCATCCTTGATGTTGTTGTTGTTGTTCTCTCTGCTGTCTCTTTATTTGTGGATGTCTTTTGCAATCCTCTAATTGTCTCTTTATTTCTATACATATTCATATTTATTGAAACTATAACTGTGACAAAAGAATTTCCCCTATAAAGTTTATCTTAATTATAACAAGGGTCCATATGAGACACCTGAACGCCGTTGGAGGGCCGAACTGATGATAACGCAAAAGCAACACACTTGTGTAACATGAACGTCGTTTTGTTACTGTTTGTGGAGGTTCTCAAGTGAATTCTTGTCCAAATCTTCTTGCGGTGGCAAAGGTGCAACGTTTGCGAGGTAATCCCCAAAAGTTCACTCTTTGTCCCCAACGGACGCTTCCACCGCTAGCATAACAACCCCCTTAGACTTAATTTCAACTCTTCCGTAAACAAATCGAGCCACCATAAGCGAGACCCGCCCAAAATTATATTTGGAAACTCCCGACTAGAACTGAACTGAAGTGACCAGTTTTTTTTTTAAATATTGTCTATTTTATACAGTTTTATATTTGTATTGTCCAGGACTACAGATGGAAATTAGCTATGCGCTATAATCTGGTACAAACATCTCTGCCTCTGTGCTTAATGTATTCGTCCACTGTCCTAATAAACTTCTAAACAAACGGACAAACAAACCAAATTCAAGTCCAGCTGCCACGACGAGAAGATTTCCGCAAGAACGTTTTGTCATTCCTGGTCCGATTGACCCCACGCGGGCCGGACAGGTACGTAAAACGCCCGGGTTTTCTTTTTCAGAGCCGTCGTTCAACGTGCGCTTCCTCCCGCGAGAACTTAAGTACCGCAGGCGATCGCATAACTGTTTTACACATCACGGATAAGGAGATGGGAGATAGCAAAGTCGAAGGTTTGAGTGATAGGTCTAGGCTACCGAGGAAAAAAAAAGAAAGAACAGGGAGGGATTGGCAGAGAACCAAATGTACAGTGACTGTAAAAGATTCATGCACGGAGTCTCTGGCAGCGAAGGATGTAGCGCAGAGTCCGCACTACAAAATTCAAAAATGTTTGGAATCGTTCCAGAGTTATGCACAAGAAAATAAACACTTGAGGAGTATAACTCCGGATTACAGAGGGAATGACAGAGTGTGCAAGTCTCGTAACTAAATTGGGGAGAGACTGAGATTCAAATAAACAGAATATGGTGTACAGACCGGAGGGCAAACCCACAGATCTGGAGTCAAATGCAGAGAAATGTTGGGTATCTTTAATCAGGCTCGCTCGATCGATGGACGGCACGGGAAAGTTTCAAAATGGTAGAAATATGACGGTCGAAAAGAATTCTAATGTCAAATATGAAACACCTCACGGGATCAGAATCAGAAAAAAACCTTGTAGCCGAGGGGCAATTCGGGGGGGGGAGTGGGGTAGCAGCATCAAAATTGTGAACGTCAAGAATAAAATTAAGAAAAAAAAAAAACAAGAAGAAGACAAATATACAGTTGGGTAAAAAAAAAAAAAAGGAAAAAAAAAAAAAAAAAAATTGAGGGTCCGCAGACCGAGGCGGGAGAACGGACCGGAACAAGGAACCCTGGACAAAAAAAGGTGGTCAGATAGAGAAACATGAACATTCACGCTTTCAGATGTCATATAGTGACATGCAACCATTCATGCATTTACATATCCGGCCGATTCGCTCACAAAAACAACTAAATAAATAAAAAACACGGAAAAACAAATAAATAATAAACAAAGAGCATTGTAGGTCGCTTCGCTGTACCAAATGCTATTTTATTTCTCTTGGAATTATATATTACTCACTAGATATAATACAATAGTATTATAATTAAAATGATTTGCTTCTACTTAAGTCCCATTTTTCCGCTATGAAAACCCAAGCAGTCGTAATATTCCGCTCGCAGTCCCACAGTAGCATGTGTCACATTTTAAAGATAGGACTAAATCACTAAAATCATTATCACAGGAGCCCGAAGGATCCTCAACCTGTTAAATATAGAGACCGAGATTCTTAACCTGTGGAGAAGAGGGAAGTGATTTCAGGCACGGCGGAGACCCGAATCATTTCCAAAGGTTCGCCCCGCCGTCCCACCCATCATTATGTGAGCTGCGCCAGAACCCGATATGCAAATACTCACCAAACTACATTTCCCTGCTAAGAATAAGGAGGCCCCATCTTCTTCTTCTTCTTCTCCTTTGGGCTTTTCCCTTCAGGGGTCTCCACAGCCAAGCAACCTTCTCCATTCTCTGGATCCTCCTCTCTAACTTCGTATCCTCTCTTACTACATCCATAATTCTTTCTGGTGTCCAATCCCAACCATCTCTGACCTTCTTTCCGAAACATCTACCATGTGCAGACCCTCTGATGGACTCATTCCTGCTCCTCTCCATCCTGGTCGCTCCCAAAAAGAACCTCAGCATCTTCATCTCTACCGCCTCCAGCTCTGCTTCCCGTCTTTTGGTGGTTGTCACTGTTTCCAGTCCACATGCATGGCTGGTCTCACCACCGTCTCCTCCACCTTTCCTTTCCTTCTGGCTGATCGTCTTCTAGCAAAAGAGTGGCGGTGAAAGAATTTTAATGGGCTTCCTCATCGCCCATTCAATAACGCCAGGACAAGGGGCGACCCGGTTCTAAGATTAAAAAATCAAACAATACATTTTAATTCACAAGAGTAATTTTAGGAATTCCTTGTTGGAAAAGAGACCGACATCAAGCTCATTAGTTAAACTGTAATTGGTGGTTCATCAAGTTTTATATCACGAAAAAGGACGTCGAGCCGACTGATGCAGACCCAAATCGCCAGGTTGGATTTTGAATTTCCGGCGTCCGTCAACGGAAGAAGCTGATCTCACCGCTGTCTTGTCCACCTTTCCTTTCACCTGATAGTCTTCTATCTCAAAGCATCCCTGACACTTTTCTCCACCCATTCCAACCTGCTTGAATCCGTGTCTTCACCTCTTTTCCACGCTCTCCTACGCTCTGGACTGTTGACCCCAAGTACCTGAAATCCTCCACCTTCTTGATCTCCACTTCCTGTATCCTCGACGTTCCACCTCTCGTTCACACGCATATATTCTGTCTTGCCGCGACTAACCTTCATTCCTCGCTCTTCCAGAACATACCTCCACCTCTCTAGACTTCCCTCAACCTGTTCTCTGCTCTCACTACAGATCACAATGTCATCTGCAAAGAAATAAATAGGCCCAATGATGTGTGGTATCTCTTTCTCCATTTTTAGATCCGAGCATTAGAAGGTTATAATGCCTTTTTTATTTCTTCTTTCACCTTTGAAATGCCGATTCGGGATTCCTCATCCACCCTGTATGTATACTGCTCAAAAAAATAGGGGAACACTTGAACAACACAATGTAACTCCAAGTCAATCACACTTGTGTGAAATCATAGTGTCCACTCAGGAAGCAACACAGATTCATTTTGACTTGTTTTAAGGACATTACATCAAAGTTGGATCAGCCTGGAGTTTGTTTTTACACTTTAATTTTGAGTGTGATTCCTAACCCAGACCTCCATGGGTTGATACAATTGATTTCTATTGATCATTTTTGTGTGATTTTGTTGTCAGCACATTCAACTGTGTAAAGAGCAAAGTATTTCATAAGAATATTTCATTCATTTAGATCTAGGATGTGTTTTTTAAGTGTTCCCTTTATTTTTTTGAGCAGTGTATTTTCGATCAACCACCTTGCGGTTTTCCACAGGAAACGGCATTTCCTTTTCGCCAAGTGTCCACTAGCGCGTTAGCGAGGCGTGTGCGGTTCTTTCCCGCTCGTTGTCATATTTTTGACGATAACACAATGTTAAATCGAGCATTGGGGCCCAGCGGGGAACGTCGTCCTGAAAAGGCCAATTGTTTTCAGCGCACTTGTTGCCAGAGACGAATATATCTGTATCCGTCCGGCGCGGAATCATCTAAACTTAAAGGAAATGACATCATGTTCAAGTGATTCGGCTGAAATGCCGTCAAACAGAACAACAAACGCCACGAGGATTAGATTTTCCGGAGACCTGAGGGTTAAGAGACGGCGCTTCATTGAAGGAATGCCTTCTGAGCTTTGAGGGAAAACTCCGATGGGCAGTGAGGAGATCATTTTGACACTGGGTCAAACAAAAATGACGAAAATTCATCCACTCCTTATCTGTACGGCTAATCCTGCACTCAGGGTCGTGGGTTGTTTGAGCCAAACCTGTTTTTGATTGGCCGAGAGGCGGCGCTCGGCCCGGACAGGTCAGCTGTCGAACGCAGGGACGATTTTTTTTTTCCTTTTTTTTTTGTATTTCAGTTTTTTCTTATCCTCTTGCAAGGACTATTTAATTCCCAGTCACAATCCAATCAGGGTCCTCCTTCCTGTGTAGCGGAAGTGCAAAACACATGTTGAAATAACGTCTAAATTCATCTTATTTGTGAGTGAAGTCTTTAAATGCATCAGATGAGAGAAATAAATCACCAAATGAATTGAGTGGCTGCTCAAGAGTCGGCCTCAATCAACGTCACCTTGGCTTCATAACCCCGGTGAAAGGGCCGTTCTGACATCATTCTGATGTAACTCTGCAACTCCAATGAGAAATAGTTGCAGTGCGAACATTGATATTTATATTTAAAATATGTTACAACCTAAATTGCTTCGGTCTCCGCCACTCTAACTCGTTATTTTTTTAAAAAGTTACCTTTTTCACCTTGCAGTTTTAAATTTTGCAGGATCGGACCGGTACAAATTTCATTTTTTTTTTTTTTTTTTTTTTTTTTTTTTGCGTTTTGACTTTTCCTCAGCGGAGTTTATTTTGCGTCCCCCTCCTCATCTCACCCCTTTCCACTCGCCCCTCCTCCCCCTGCAACGTTTGAAGCTGTTTCCCCTCCCGATAAACCCTGCTGGTGGTACAGATGCAAAATAAAAAAAGGAGTTTCCTGTAGGATGGACTGTACGCCTGGTTTGAAGGGGAGATTAATCTTTCACTGCAGGGAACTTTAATAAACTTACTAACTACTGTTGGAGGAATGCAGAGCCGTTCCTGGAGTGGTGCATAAGATAGTGGGTGAATAAGCTTAGTGCAACCTCTCGTTTCACCCACTACATTAGGAGAATCTTTAATGGCCTGCAAACTCTTTCCCCTGTATGATGCATCTGTCAAGTGTTTTCTTCATAAAATTGTAACCTCAGAGTATTTATTCAGAATTGGGAGAACAAAAAAAGCTAATATCTATATGAAAAAATTATCCATGCTTCCATGAGAGGGCGCTTTTTATCGGTCTTTTAAATGGTCTCTCTATTTATATTTATACCCATATTTATCGGAACTGTAATTGTAGCGCTGCTGAGACAAAAGAATGTTCCCTAAGGGGATCAATTAAGTATCTTATCTTATCTTAAAATGCAATAAGAGCCTGGGAGGAGTCGTCCAGTTTTCTGATGCAATGAAGAACATGTAGGGATGCAAAGTCCAGAATCTTATAGCAAAAGTTAGGACCTACACCAGATCTGGGCATTCTATGGCCCACAGGCCACATCTGCCATGCCAAAACATTTTTTTTTTAATATTTGAATAACTATTTTCCATCAAAATTAAATTTAGAAACTGCTTATTTTTTTATTTTATTTTACTTTATTTTACTTTTTTTTACTTTAATTTAATTTAATTTTATTTTATTTTATTGTATTTATCCATCTATCCATTTATTTATTTATTTATTCGTTTATTTGTTTGTTTGTTTATTAATTTATTTATTCATTTATTTGTTTTTATTTATTTATTTGTTTTCTATTTATCTATTTTTTTATTTATTCATTCATTTATTTAATTAATTTTAGAAACTCCTAATTTTTTTCCTTTTGTTTCATTTTGTATGGATGATGACAAAATAATGTCGGTACATTTATATGATCATTATGAAGGTAGTTAATGTGAGAGAGGAGGATACAAAGAATAGGATTAGATGGAGGAGGTTGATTCGCTGTGGCGACGCCAGAAGGGAAAAACCCAAAGGAGGAGAAGAAGCTATTTATATGATCATTAATGATTTTAAAGCTGAAATAAAAAGCCAAAAAAATTAAATATTTAAATTGCCATTTTAATTTTGTTCAATTTACATGAAACCTTACTACGTTCATTATTACTTATCATCATTAAGATAAGATAAGATAAGATAAACTAAAGGGGAAACTCCTTTGTCACAGCAGCGTAACAGTTATAATGTCAAATAAATAAATAAAATAGAATAAATAGGAATCTAATTAGGAAGACAGAAGAAAGTAAGACAAAAAAAAACATGAATAAATAGACAGCAGATAAATAGAAAGCAGACGACAACAACACCAACTGCAACAACATCAGGGATAACAATGGAAAACATGGAGGAACATTGAGGGTGAAAAATACACAACCAGAACTAAACAACACTATAAATAGTGACAAAAATAGCAATGAATAGAATAATTAAATAGAAATAGGCAGGATGTGTGCGGGCTATTATTGCCGTTATTATCTTGAACTTTAGTGGAGGTTCCAAGTGTCAAATTGTATTCGAAGGAAATTTTTACCATCAATGGGTGTATTTATAGATATATAGAAATATCCACTTGGTAAAGTGTGATATTATTTGGAAAGTTATTTTTCTCTTGGCAGAGTATAAACAGTCTGAATGCCCAAATCACATAATGTTTAAATCAAAATACAGAACATTAGCTCGCTCTAAATCAGAAAAATAGTTTGAGCCAAATACCCGTTTGTCAGGCTTTTATGTGACTTTTTTTAATTTGATTTAGACTGTAACTTAATCTTTAAAGAGAAACAAAAAAAAAAAAAAAAAAAGAAGAGGAGAACTCTTGTGCCCTTTTTTAATTGCCAGGGTGAATTTAAGGCTACCGCAAGACCCAAGGCACTCTGTGCAGCTGAGCGAAGGTAATACTTCGCTTTTCCATTGAGTGAACTTGTTTTACACAAATGCAGGGAGGGCTTTGTGTGTCTGTGTGCAGAAGGTGTCCGAAATTTTAGTCAGGACATCCGAGCGGTGACCAAACCCGCTGCACGCATGCCGACAACTTACGTGAACTCAGCGACGGCGACGCTGCCGCGCATTCGCCCTCTCATTCGCGCGTCCGGACGATTTCGTGTCTCAGATGAATCTGTTTTGGAACTGCGGTAAGCGCTAACCACTGCGCCGCTATGCTAGCGGTAATTATTTTATGCAAAACTGCCCCCTTACATGTCTTCCAAAGCGGAACTGAGAGTAGGGTGCGGTTCGGTTTATCTCATTTACTATCTTTTTTTGGGCCTGGTGACCAACGTAGCGCTGAAAACCTGCATTGCCGGGCAGAGCGGCAGCATTTTATGCAGGAACATGAACCCTTTCAGCAGATTTTGTTGATTCAGTCACCCCATATTGATACTCTCTGATGTAAACCGGGATCGAAAGGGTCCTCCCCCTCATTCTCCTGATCCAGGGGAGCTGACTGTGAGCTGTTTTCTTTTCCAGAAGGAATCCCAGTTGGATTTGGTGTCTGAGAACCCTATCGCTTCTTGCATTAAACTGCAGCATCGGGTCTTTTTTGTAATACACCTCAATATGCGGGAAACACAGACAGTTGTTTGCTGTGTTCATTCAGATGTCGTCTGCATATTTGCGACATGGATTGGCTAGTTTTTGTTTTGTTTTTGGACTCTGACTTAGACAGGAACATTCTTGCCGAGCTGGATTCGATGTCTGTAGCTTAGCCTGATGATAGATATCCAGTCAGTAAACATTTAGATTTACAAGTATCTCTCATGAACAGAGCTGTATGTATGTCTTCAGATTCATATACTCGTTTTGACCCACTGGTTTCATCTCACGATGTCGCCACACTAGTTTTGTGATTGGTTGAGCCTCAACATTGTCTGTCTGCCCATTTTTGCTCAAAGTTCAACCTCCATAAGGACAGTCTTCTGTTTGTGATCTTCGGCTGTCGGTGGAGGTTCTCAATCATCCGGGTCCTGGTGAATTCTTGTTGAAATCTTCTTGTCGTGCCAACTGGAGTAGAATTTCTTCACTTAGAGGCGTCCCAGAGGCGTCTTCACTTCTAACGACCTGTGTGTTTCCCAAAACAACTGCCAGGGTTTTGGGCAGGTCTGGGTTACGGTGGTTTGTTGTGTAAACGCCAACAAGGTGGAAGGGGTTTGTTATGCTAATGAGGGCTTTTGCAGATACTTTTGTGGATTATTTGGGTTGAAATGTGAAAATGTCAAGCTAGACAAAGGAGGGAAACCCGTTGGATCACATGGACCGAGGCTCGAGTGGAGGTTAAGGTTATGGCAGCTTGTTATGTTAATAGCAGAGTTAATCAGCGGAAACTAGGTGTAAAGGGTTGTTATGCTAATAAGGGGTCGTCGTTCTGTTTAGACAAACAGAAAAAACATCTGAACAGAAGAGGGGCACTCAGACACGTCCTTTCACGAACGTATAACTCCATACTGGGATCAACACCAAGATGGATTTTCACTCCTTTGTCCAGCGCTACCTTTTCACATTCCAAACCAGCCAATCCACAAAAGTTGTTCTTTTGTCCCCAACTAACGACACCCCGTTAGCATAGCGACAACAAGACACCGTAACCTAGACCCACCCAAAACCCCAGGAGTCATATTGGGAAACTCCACATGCATCGTCCAAAGTAAAGAACCCTCTGGGAAGAAGTGAAGAAATTCAAGTCCAGTTGCCACGACAAGAATATTTCGACCAGCATCATCATCGTCTCTTTTACTGTCGCCATGTTTGAACTCTGCAAACATTGCATTCCAACCCTTACAATGTGAAATGCTTGGGAAGTATGACGGCAGTGACGTTTGAAAGGAACGCACCCGTTTTGAGCATTTAATATTTCAATCGTCTCAACTAATATTCGAGCTGCCATCAGAGCTGGAGTGCGTTGCTTATTTCTCTTCATGCTGAGTTAAAATAGTATCATTGCTGAAATTCTTTTTTGCACAGCATTAGCATATGCCACATTTTATGACAATTTAGGGGAATTAAATGGATATTTCCATTGAATGCAGATTCAATTATTTTTAAAAATAAAATTATATTTCTTTGGAATTCAGCCCGCGTCGTCAAATTAATGCGTTTTACATAAACGCGTAGCAATGCTAATTCACTGCCGCGGCTTCCCGTGCAGAGCAGAAGCCTTTTACCAACCATATGTGAAAAAGCTCTCACTGTGACACCTGAATAAATGTATTTCACTTGGGTGGAGATTTTATTACCATTTGAGGGACAGCAAAACCCAAACACAGCAACTGTCAGCAGGCAGGGGCTCTTAAGTACCTAGAATTTATTATAATTCGAAACAAACAAACAAAAAAAAAACCTGCAGAGGGAAGAAGTTAAAAAGCTAAACGCGGATAAGCACTTAGCAATTTGAAAACAACAGTGGGAAATATAATGTGGAGAAAAGAGAGCACGCAGGCAGTCCTCACGGTGTCTGACAAAGGCGAGACAGAAATAAATTACCAGCTGAACCAACGGCACAAAGTGAGGCGGGCCGGGAGCCGATGGAAGGGGACGATAAGGAGCTAGCGCCGATGGCGGGGTAATTAAACGACGGGAGTGGGGGGGGGGGGATTGTCAAGACAGGAAGTAAAACCAAAATAAAACAGGAAGTTGCAGAAGGATGCGCATCGTCCATCGTCTCGCGTTGATTTTCGATCGGACTCAAATGTAGCCTCGATAATGATGGCCGTGATAACAAGGAGGCCGTTAGCATTCTAATGCCAACGTCACATCGCGCTAAAATGAAAGAAATCTAGCTTCCGATATGAAGTAGCTCAAAAGCAGCAGCCAATCATTTTATGAAAGTAACAACACATCATGTTGTTGTGACGGACCCATATCAGAGCTGATGTACAGTAACAAGGGAGATTCAGTTATTGATAAGGAGTAATATCGACCGTCTCCTCTTTTTCTCTCCACGCTTACAAACTCCATCAAGCCGCTCTCGAACCAGGTGTTAATTAAACCCAATCAATAGTGATCGGGTCTTCTTTTCATGCACAAGAGCGTTATTTATTAATGGACATCATCCTCCTTACTTTGGTCTAGACTATGATGTAGCGCTGCGGTTAATTAAGCTAATGTGTTATATAAAGGGAGAGGGTTTTTGACCTGTTTTTTTTTCTCGTTTCATCTTAAAATGAACTCCTGATAATCATGTCTCCTGGTCTGACGGATGCGGACAGGAGGGCAGCGAGAGGCACGGCCCGGCTTTCTAAGTTTGTTGACGTCTCGCCGAGTAAAAACCCATGACACCTCGTGGGTTGGAAACCGGAGGTAATGGCTGTGTTACCCTTTCGGTTCCGCCGACTGGACGGGGCATCGGGTCAAATCGTGAAAAGGTTAGGAAGTTTCCGGCGAGCAGCGCGGGAGTCCTACATTTAGCCAAAATGTGTATGGAAGATTAAGCCTTCTGAGCAGGTTGAAATGTTATTGGCTCGCACAGCGAGATGTGTGTTGAGTTTCATTTTGAATAGTGAATAAATGATTCAATTAATGAATAGAGGGTAGTTCTGCGTTGCATGCTTGTGGGTGTTAATTGTATATGAGAAGTACAGAGTAGGCCAGAGGGAGCTGCATTGTGTTTTTGTAGACCTAGAAAAGCATAAGAAAGGGTGCCAAGAGAGGAAGTGGCAGAGAAGTATGTTAGACTGGTGCAGGACATGTATGCTAGCTTTGAGACTGTGGTAAGGTGTGCTCTTGGGGTAACTCAGAAGTTCAAGGTGGAGGTGGGACTCCATCGGGGATCAGCCCTGAGTCCCTTCTTGTTTGCGGTGGTGATGGACAGACTGACAGATGAGATTAGACAGGAATTTCCATGGACCATGATGTTTGCAGATGACATTGCGATCTGTAGTGAGAGCAGGGAAACAGTTGAGGGACATCTAGAGAGGTGGAGGTATGTGCTGGAAAGGAGAGGAATGAGAGGAACTCTGGTATTGTATGAGTGACAGATAAGTATGTTAAACTGGTGCAGGACATGTATGCTAGCTGTGCGACAGTGGTGTGGTGTGCTGTAGGTCTAACAGAGAAGTTCAAGGTGGAGGTGGGACTCCATCAGGGATCAGCCCTGAGTCCCTTCTTGTTTGCAGTGGTGGTGGACAGGCTGACAGATGAGGTTAGACAGGAATCCCCATGTACCATGATGTTTGCAGATGACATTGTGATCTGTAGTGAGAGCAGGGAAACGGTTAAGGGACATCTAAAGATGTGGAGGTATGCTCTGGAAAGGAAGGGAATGAAGGTTAGTTGCAGCAAGACAGAATATATGTGTGTGAGTTAGAGGAACCCAGGTGGAACGGTGAGGATACATGGAGTGGAGATCAAGAAGTTAAGGTCAACAGTCCTGGGCAACAGATGGAAAAGAGGTAAAGCCATGGGTGGACAAAAGTGTCAGGGGTGCTTTGAAATAGAAGACAATCAGCCAGAATGAAAGGAAAGGTGGACAGGACAGTGGGACCACCTGTGAGAGCAGCCATGCTGTATGGACTGGAAATAGTGACAATGACCAAAAGACAGGAAGCAGAGCTGGAGGTCGCAAAGATGAAGATGTTGAGGTTCTTTGGGAGCGACCAGGATGGAGAGGATCAGGAATGAGTCCATCAGAGGGACGGCACATAGTAGATGTTTTGGAGAGAAGGTCAGAGAAGGTTGGGTCACGGACAGAGGATATATATTGGAATTGAAGCTGCGAGGCAGGAGGTCTAAAGGAAGACCAAAAAGAAGATTTATGGACGCAGTGAGAGAGAATATGAAGGTAGTTGGTGTGAGAGAGGAATATTGAATATTTTACAAAGTATTTTCAATCAATATTGAATTTACAAACTCATAATTTTTTTTCATTTTGTTTAATTCTGTGCGGATGATTACATACTTAATAATGTTGGTACACTTTAAATAAAATGCCAAAAAATATAAATATTTCAATTGCGTGATACCTAGTTGCCCCCCGCATAAAAATTAAATACGAAATCTGGTAGAAGGATGCTGAGGTTGGAACCGGTTGGATGTCTAGATGTCCGTGCGAGGGAAGGTGATGATTATGATAATTATTCTTATCACTATCCCTTCCCGCATATTTCATGTGATACATTTACACTGACATTTAGCTTGCGTCGCCGCCTTTGCAGATAAATCTACTTTCACCAAACAATATGTTTTTGTCTCATCCTAGGCGACGCATCTCTACCAGGGGACATTTTCTTCTTTCCTTCGGCGATGTTGTTTCCACAGTTTGAGGGGGAAAAAAAAAAGGATTAAAAACATGCCGCTATGTTAAAGCGAGCTATATTTCCACTTATTACGTGTTGATTCAAGACACAGGGCTTCCATCTTGAATCAAGTACATCATACTTTCCCATGCCTCGTGCGATCGCACGTATTTTCACCGCCAGATGTGGCAGATAAGTCAAACCACAGAGGTGCTTATCGGTAAGCGATCCCAGTTTTACTCGATCCGGGTGTGATAGAGCTCAAATCTCAGTTGGCACCAGGTGACCGGTCGTGAATATAAAGAGTCGCCGCGGGGGAAGACGCCTCCGTCCTAAGTAAATATATGGAAAATAAATCCGAAAATAAATCCATATTATGGACCGAAAAAAACACGGAAGCCGCTGCCAAAGGCAGGAAGGAAGGAAGGAAGGAAGGGCAGCCATAAAACTGGGTGAATGAGTGAGTTAATAGAGCGGGCGATTAGTGTTTAAAAGATGCATCAATATCTCAGCCTCTTCATTAAAGAGCAAGAACAACCGCAGTCACAAAGGTGTATTTCATTGGAAAGAATCAGCTGCTTAAATCCAAATTACGAAGTTTAAGAACTCCCAGATCCAGCCACCGGGCGTCAAGCCAAACCAGAAGGGAAGGCCGAGGCAAAGGCGAGCTGCGATTTTAGAATTTCGGTTCAGACCATCACGCCGCAAAGATACTGCGGAGAGGAATATTTTTACGGTGGTCTCTGGTTAAACGCGGGGATCACGTTCTGGAACCAGCGGCGAGAAACAAAAACCCAACAAAAAGTAGCGACCATAGTTTTATCTTATTATTTTCTACAAATATAGAGACTGATGCTTCAGAGGCTGAGCCAATCAGAACGCAGGATACTGATCATCATACTCTGGTGAGTCACCACCCTAGAAAATACTAATTTTGCCTTAAAAAATATTGAAAAAAAAAAAAAAAAAAAAAAAGAATAATAATACTTTTATAACTAGAATTAATGAATATTTCAATATCATATTATTAATATTAATAATAAAATTATTGAAATAAAAATATAAAAAATAAATGAATTATAATACTTTTATAAGAATTGATAAATATTTCAATACCACATTATTAATATTAATAATAAAATTATTGAAATAAAAATATAAAAAATAAATGAATTATAATACTTTTATAAGAATTGATAAATATTTCAATACCACATTATTAATATTAATAATTTATTAATAATTAAAAATGAAAATATAATAATAATTTAATCATAATATACATTTAATATTTATAATATTATATTATTATTAATAAACCTCATCCAACATGAAGAGTAAACTTTCACCCTTGTTTTGATCGGGATATTATTATGCCTTTCATCAGAACTGCCTCAAGACCTGCACGGGTCAGTCGAACATGTAACTCCTAAGACTTGCAACAGACTTGTTGCTCCTCAGGTATAAGGTAGGCAACAGCGCAGCACCATCTTATCAGTCTTACGTGCCTGGAGGTGCACTGAGCTCCAGCGGTTCTGCTCCTCCACGTGTCCCTGAGGTCTTTTTGTACGCCGATGCTGTGAAACTGGCGTCTACAAGGCCGAATCTGTTCATTTTTTTAAACAAAACCAAAGACCCGCTTGTTCGCACGTCACAAGTTCTGTTTGTTATTTTTTGTCCATATGCACGGTGGTACAGTGGTTGTGGATTAGCCTCACAGCAGGAGGTTCCCTGGCTTGATCCTGACAGGCGGGGGATTTCTGTGTGGAAAGGCCATGTTTTCCACGTATCTGCACGGGTTTCCTCCAGAATCATTCAGCTGAAATCTCCAAGATCAGTGCGTGAAAAGCAGAACGAATGATTTTCAATTTAATCACATGTCAGTCTGCATTACTTCTCATTTCGACAGCACTTTAAGAAAAAAATATTTTTAGTATTTGTATTTAATAACGATAATCATACCAAAATATTGGCAGTTTTTGTGCTACAGGCATTTTCCAGATGTCATTTGGAAAAAAATAACATTTTCAAAACGAGTAAATTCTCTAACTGCCACAAACCCAAACTAAAACAATAAATGCTTAGTCACTTTTGCCGGCGTTTAATGCAGCCATCTGCTTGCTTGTGCTCTTACTAAATCTTTGGTGCAAAGAAAAGGGATCTAAAAAAGCAAGAAAGCTCTGTCGAAATAAGGTGTATGATTTGGCCACTGGGCAAAAAAAAAAAAAAAAAAAGGCTTTGCTTTGAAGCACTTCACAGTTTGTTTGGGGTCATTATTTGTCTGCTGTACGAAGCCGCAGTCATTTTTAAAGCGTTTCTTTTAAATTGGCAGAAACTCCAGTTCTGTTCAGTCCAGAATTCAATCAATATCGCATCTTCAGTAAACACCAGTGAGTCAGCGTTACATGCAGCGCCATGTTTTGCATGGACTGCCGAGTCCACGTGAACATCACACCGTTTGTTTTATCACCTACGATGTTTTTGTGAACGTTTTCTCACCATCGGTCCGGAGTTTGTTTTGTGTCGAGGTTTTTATTTAAATGAATGATTGTCGCTGTCGCTAACTTTTAAAAGTGAGACCTCCGGCAAACCTGGAAGGTCTTCTGGAAGGAGTTAGAAAAGAAAAATGCACGCAACATCTGCTGCCCGGTTAGGAAAGGGTGTTGGATCAGAAAAAAATCAATTTTGTAGAGTTTTGAAAAAAATCCACACACCCAAAATGCTCCGAAAAAGAAAAGATAATCTATTCTACATATAACACAAAATACTTATTCTCGCATGCATTACGTTTCGAGCAAAAACTAGGCTCTTCCTCAGATGCTTGCCAGAAATATGTGTAGAAACGTCATGCAAAATAAATCATCTTTTTCCAAACTACTCGGTCTTCACTAGTCATCACGCTATGAAGGGGTCGCCCTCAAAAAGCTAACAACTCTGAAATCGGTATAATATTTCAAACCTTTCTTGACAATAAATAGATTCAGAAATCAAAATAAGAATATTTTATTGATCCCCCAGGGGAAAATTGCTTTTCATTGCAAAGCACCTCCTGCTAGAATCAGAATAGAACTCTATATAAAAATAAAGAATAAAAAGGTAATAAGAAGAAATAAGAATAAATCCTTCCTATTTTACCCGTTTTTTTTTTTTTTTTACTCTAGAAGTTATTTTTTCTCACATTTGGTTGTTTGGTACAAGAGTGAGTGATAATTAGCGGTACTTTTCCCGATCTTTGACCGGGCTGCTGGAGGCTTTGCTCAGCTCCCAAGGAATGAGCGGAAATCTTTTTCAAAAATGCTTATGATCATTTGTTGTGTTGATATTTATATTTTGCTGAGTCAAGATATGGCGACTGCTAAGGGGAATAAGATATTATTTTCAGATCCACACTCTGAAACTGACATGTCGTGGCCTTTATGGACCCGTTTGCATTTCCCATGTTGCACTACTTGTCGATTTTTCCGGCTTCAGAGCGTCAAAGAAAAAGCCGGACACATCATAGAATTGTAAAATTACCTATTTTAAGGCCTGTGTTTATATTTATTTTAACATTATAGGAGCTGCGTTACAGTTAAAGCTGGCTGAGACAGTTCTGTGTAGCTGAAAGCTGATTTACTAACAAAACCATGTAACCTTGCCGTTAATTTTTTTTTTTTCACTCAATTTTTATTTTGTTTTTCTCAACATCAATATGACAGGTTCATGTACACCATATAATGAGATGACATGGTAATAGATAAATATGTTGGAAATAGTAACAGAAATATCGGGGGAAGAAAGAAAAAATACAAAAAAATGATAAAAATCCACTCTGCATAGGTAATCTAACCCATACATATTCATTATTATGTTTTTGTTTTTGTGGGAAAATCTGGTTTTGCTAGTTTTGCTCTTTGATCACAGTGATGTTGACTCAATAAAACATATATCCATTTCTTGAATCAGATAAAATCATATTCTATTTTTCCAATAAAGAAGGGTTCAGTGAATGCGCTTATGAAACTGGTGGGGTTTAGTACCTCCAACAAGGAGAACCAGAGTGCAGCTGTAGGGCTTTGTGGAATGTCCAAAATAGGCTTTGTTTAGGAAAAAAAACAGAATATATGGGTGTGTTTGGCAACATCTTTACCACAATTTCTCCAGCAAGGACTCCGACGTGTCGTCCCAATCTTGGCTATTATTTCTACAAAAACCTAGTAACTACTTTCCACTTAAATTTGAGTTTATGGTCCGGTGTGCCTCAATGCATATCTCCTCCCAGGTGTCCATTGGTATGTCAGTGTCATTAATATTTCTAATGCATGGTAAATATTTCAGCGGCAGTGAGCCTCGCAAAAATCACGCCCTATATAACGCTTGCAGACTCGGACCTGGACTCGGCTTAGGTGTTTCACAAAAGTAAAAGAGACCGGTAATAATGTTGTCAAATTTATTTACAAAAAAGCACAGCAAAAAGAAGAACTCTTCAAAGCAATAACAAAAATCATTCAGTCCTGAGTCCGAAAATAAATTCCAAATATTAAAAATGAGTTTTATCCACCGACCGAATTGAGTCGGTGGGTTATTCGGTGTCTTATCTGTCGTTGAAGTGATCTGATATCAGGTTCCTCTGAGGAAACCAAACCGCTTTCTTGACCGTCCTCGGTCTTGGCTGGGCCGGAATCGCCATCTTGGATCGGAATCTGACGCTCACCATCGGACCAATCGGAGTTCTCAATACGATAAAACTCGATGTCACAGTCTCAACCTTCGTTTTGGGTATAAAGGTAACTTAAAAGACTAAGTGGATGGAAAATAATCAATTTTAGAGTATTCTTTATCTTTTTTTCCGTTCAAGAGCAGGGAGCTGATTAACTCATGTTCAAAACGGGGGCTGAAGAGGAAGCTTATTCACCATTTTATTGGCAGCGGTTTACGTGTTTTGTTTAAAATATTATATCTGCATTCTTTACATATACAGACTGTTGGATAGAACATGGAAAAAAACCTTTACTTATGAATGAAGTCCATGAGCCGCTCATTCTGAAGCATCGATAAGTTGCTTGTAGAAATCTTCCATATCTTTCTTCAGTTTTAAAAGTCTCTCTGTCTCAATGGAAGACAGTCGTCCTCGATTTGTCCCGTTCCGACTGTATGTTTTGAGTCTTTTCGGTGCTGAGAACGAGCGCTTTGCCGATGCTGTCGTAGCCGAAACGGTGACCACCAGCCGGAGCAACTTTGTCGCCTCAGGAACAGTTTGAATGAGATCCTTCTGGGCCAAAAAGTTTAGAAGCTACTCAGGAGATTTACATTCATCCCTCACCGTTTGTGAGCTGTACAGCCCCATGAGATTGGCAAAAAAAAAATAGTTGGATGGCTGCACTTGACTTGCTTGCTTTACTGTAGCTTGCTATTGCTAATTCTATTATTCTGTAGCCCAGTAGTAAGAAGGATCCCTGGGATCAGCGGTGCCCCCTACCATGAGGCACCGTCACTACGTGCCTCACCTCACAGTCATTTTATGATTATGAGAAACACATGAAACACGTTACAGATGTTGACGAAAAACATTAGACACATCAGCTATGGAAATTTAGTTCATATATTAAAAGTGTTTTTTTTAAATAGTGACATCCACAGAGACAGCACTATGGTCTCAGTGCATAGCATACTGGCACAGTTTGCAGAATCATTGCACAATACATAGTGGGCTCAGCTGGTTGCCGCGTCACCGCATGTCACTTCTTTATATGTGAACGGTAAATGTGATTTTTTTTAGCGATTTTGAAAAAAAAAACTAAAAATGGTGAAGCGTTGTGGAAAATAACTTTATAGTACAAATCGCTGAATAATCATAACCATTTAATTCATTTTTCATTTTGCATTTTTTTCTTTCCCTGATGACAGGTGAGGCGCGGCCCTCCCCTGCCTCTGCTGACTGCACGTCAATGTGTGATCACTATATGACTACATGTTAGGAACCCTGCATTAATAGCAGTTACATGTAGGTTGATTGAAGACCCTAAACAGGTGTGACTGAGAGTGAATGGCTGTATGTCAGCACAAGAACCAGAGAAACAATGATAAGCATGATAAGCAACGGATGAATGAATGAATGAATGAATGAATAGTTGTCATTTGCACTTACATATGCGCACACGATGCATCACAGTGAAAACATCCCCCGACCTCCTGCCCGATACCCAGTGGCGGAAATAAAAACAGCTTCCCGTTTGATTTAAATGTTGACCGTACATGTTATATTCATGTGTCTCAGGCATACGGATATAGCTAACAAGGAAAGTGCAGCGCGTTAACGCTTTTCATGACGATATTAGCCTCGAGTCATATTGACATCAGACAACCGCCTGGTTTGCATTAAACACACCGAGTCTGCAGAGAGGGGCGTCACATCAACAGCATGCAGATAGCCTGTGGTCTTGACCCTATTTGGATTGCAGTAGGTGCAGAACAGCATGGCAGAAGCTGCTCCACAGGATTGGCTTGACTGCCTTCAGCCATCTAGAAAAGAAAAAAAAAAAAAAAAAAATAAGCTCTTTGGAAAGTCTCCAAGCAAAAAAATTGAAAGCGATAAGCAGTGCAATAAAGGAAGAATAGCCTTTTGGTGCTGTCTGTACTCAGCGAGCTTCAAAGAGCACTGTGTCTGTGGACCAGATGCAGCAAGAGACATGACTTGCATAAGTTACTGATGCAGAAATTATTATTTCTATCAGTCATTATGTGCAAAGTGAACACTGGCTCGAGCAGAACTCACAGAAGTTAAGGGACCTTCGACCGTGCTTTTCTAACCCCCGCGTTATGCGGTTGTATTAAAAAAAAAAAAAAAAAAAAATCAGTTTCATTGCTACAATTTGGCGAGGAAGTGACATCGTAATAACCGGCCCTTTAAATGAAAATGTCTTCGGCGTTTTGCTCCAGCGTCATAACACGGGAAAATATTTACGGTGAAAGCGCCGATTAACCGGCGTCCGGCTCATCCATATTCAAATGGCACGCTTAACGTTTATCATCCGTTGGAAGGCGTCCCCTCTTTTAAGGGGCTTCAGGGGGACGTTTGTGTCTCGGCTCCGATTCTCTGCTTTGTCTGTTGCTTTAAACCACAACATTTGGAAAAAACAAGGATAAAGTGAAGGGTGTGGGTCGGCCTGGAAGGTGAACCTGCCATTTCCTTCTGTTACACGCCGTGCAGTTGAAAAGATCTCTTTTTTGCTTATTCAAAAGAATATATTATGTGATTCGGAATGAAAGCGACATCCCTGATAACCACCATGATAATAATAATTGTAATAATATAGGAAAGAGGAAAGAAGAATACTGAGTGTGAAGGTAGCAGTAAATGGTTGTATTATTCATATATTTTCCATTGTTGGAAAGAAACAAATGCTTTATTTCTTAAAGGTTTGCATCCTAAATTTGAAATTTAGCCGGTGGGAGTCCGTTCAGGACCGACCAGAAAAAAAATGGCTGATAACCACACATGCACAAGGACGGTCACGGCTTTTTATAATTCATGCATGCAGTATCGATCGTTCTTTCCGCACTTTTGAGCTCACCTGATATAAACCGCACTGGCTACAAATAAATAAATGAATATATGTGTACATATATAGGCTGCACTTGTCTATAAGCTGCAGGTATCCACATTTTAACATGAGATATTTACACAGGAATATATTTTTTAAACATTTCATTAAATACAATACACACAGGTAACATCCACAAATGGAAATATTTTTTTCCGAACACGGCTGATGAAAAAGATGAATAATAAATTACTCTTTTTTCCTTTTTTTTTTTTTTTTTTTTTTTTTACAGATTAGGGATTTTCTATCCCCGCTTTGTCCGACTCCAGCTGATCGCTATCTCGCTCTTCCTCCCGCGCGCTAAAACCATTAACGTCGTCTTTGCTGGTGTCGGAATTGAACGGCCTCAGAATTTCTCACTAATTTCATCGGCCCGCTGTGAAGAGGCTAAACGCCTTGGTGACATGAAGCCTGAAAAAATACATAAATTAGCCGAATTATTGTGTGTTTGACGCGTGTGAAAAAAGTAGCGGCTAATTTTCAGGGAAATAACTGCCGTTTACTGCTTCAGCTGCACGTGAAATTCAGAAATACGACCTTTCACCCTCTCATTCGCACGTCATACCGAGACGTGCAACCATTCCATCCCTCATTCGCGCATCATTTAGAGACCGACTGCAACACTCGACTTCCTCATTCACTTTCAGACGTAGACATACGGCCATTTCCCCCGTTATTATCCCTCGCCACCGGCTGTGGAACACAAAAGAATTGAAACATAATGTTTAACATTGTTTTAATATTAAAAGGTCTCAAAAGAGAGTAAGAAATATTCATTTCAAAAAGTAACAATATCACAACAATAGCACTTTCAACTTGCAAAATATATATTTTATTGCCTGTTTATATATTGAATAGTTATTTTATTGCCTATCTGTATATTTTATATATATTGTCTATTTTATACAATTTTGTATTTGTATTGTCCAGGACTACAGATGGAAATTAGCTACGAGCTACAATCTGGTGCAAACACCTCTGCCTCTGTGCTTAATGTATTTGTACATTGTCCTAATAAAGTTCTAAAAAAAAAAACAAAAAAAAAACAAAACAAATACTTGATATTCATCACCCTACTTTTGAGTCAATTTTTTACGTTTTTTTTTTTTTCCTTTCTATTGAAGTGTGTGATGCCACCTCCGCTCCCGGTGACAGGCTACTCGCTCAGTCCCTGCCCGTGAAAAGTGCCGACGTATGACTTCAGCAGACGGGAATGACCGGCCAGAAGGTACGTGATTATACGCTTTGCAGCAACTGGAGTTTGACTGATCCTTATTGGAGTGTGTAATCACTACAAACGGCGGGTTTAGCCCGTGTCAACTTAGCGTTTTGGAAGCACGGACGCGAGCGGAGTCGGCACACTTCAGTGTTAGTTTACAGAAACTTGTCATGCAACTTTGTAAGCGTATTCCCTCAGTTCAGAGGATACTGTAAATTCGTAAATAGCTCTTTACCCTGAGGACCCTTCATGAAATTTCTAACACTGGATCAGCACAAGCTGTTCCGGCACACGAACGACCGGAGAAGGAGCCGAGTCCGACACCGGCGACGCCAAGGGCTCGGGGAAGCGATGATTCATACGTGACGAATGCAAATGCCAATCATTTCTCCCGTCCACTTTTCCTCACTTAGTTGACGACGGACGGAATTAGACTGCGGGGTCGACCCTTCGAAATTGAGGCATCGGTGTTGAACCATACAACGAATCAGCAGCGATTACAAGTTGGGCAAATTGCTTCGAGCTTTAAGACACATTATGCAGTTTAGGATGATTGCTATTTATCACACTTCTAGAGCGGCGCTCCGTGGGTTGCGGCAAACCAATGGTCCTTCTTGATTCACACTGCGGACAAAATGACTTGACAATGTTACCAGTCTGGATTTAAAATGGGCCAAAAGTATGCCGTCGGTTGATTGACGACTGTAAATTTCCACTGGTGTCCGTGTGAGTGTGAACAGTTGCACGTCTCTATATGTGGCCCTGTGACCGACTGGTGACCGGTCCGAGGTGAACCCTGCCTCTCGCCCGATGCCAGCCGGGATTGGCTCCAGCCACCGCCCCCTTTCCCCAACCATTGCGCGAGTGGTCCAAATGGGCACAAAAGTAAATATGAATCAGATGGACCCACATGGAAAGAAAGCTGCTCCTCCAGAAACAGTCCTGGATGTTAATCACTTGCAGCTACTTCAGCCAACTACGGTTTTAAACATAATGTCAGATTGCCAGTAAAGATGAGTCCCAAAGTGCCTGACGCCGGGGCTCATTTATGCTCGATGTTAAATAGGCTTATGGACGGCGCCTTCTGTCCGTCCCCTGCCTTCGTTTCCCGCGTGATTCCGGAGGTTTCGCGGGAGCTAACAGATGCGTAGCCAAACGCGGCAAAACGGGGTTGGGTGTTTGGCAGTATGCTCAAGAGGGGCCAGAAACAGGAACAAAGAACAAGAGGACGACATGGCATCGCAACAACCAGTGGAACTCGGAGCTTCATCAAAGAATCAAGCGAATTAGTTTGAATTTGTGCGTTTTTTTTTTTTTGTGTTGAAGCCAATAACTGTGCTGTGACACAGACGGTAAAAGAAACTACCGGCTCTTCGGGCCTCCCGCATAGCGTACCGGAGAAACTAAAACCGTATGCTTTCACTGACGCCGAAACCCAAAAAATGTGTCGCGGTACGAGTGGGAGACAAATCGATAGAGTATTGTGGAAGGAAATACTGCGGTAACGTCGTATCGATAATACCGCACAGTACCCGGTATGACTTGGGAGCGTTACCTCGTTCCTGGTTCTTCAGTTTTGTTCTAAAAGCTCAAATACCATGGGGATACACTTGAAGATGCGAACACAAACTAAGATTCCTCGTGCTTGTGAAGCATCACTTCTTAGTTCTGTGTGGATAGCTCGGTCCCAAAGAAGCTGAGGTAGGTATTGATTTGCCGGGGATAAGAGGGATAAGCGTATATCTGACTGAGACTATGGGGGAAGGAAGGAATACTCGGAGAGAAGCTGCTGAGAATGTTAACGCAATTCCAGAAGCGGCCGTTTAGCCATGCGGTGAAGTAATAGTTGATATGTAACGTCTTCTTTCTGTGCATTTTTGAAGGAAAATAAGATTGTCAATGCATTCCCCCACAACTCTATTGCACAATTTAGGACACCTCGCTCCAGCTGTAGGAGTATCCCATTATCCTAACCGCAACTTTTGACGTCGTTCCATGTATCGATACCGACGAGTCTGAATATTACGACTTGGATACGATGACATCAGGCCGGAGAGGTACCCGGTGAAACTATATCTTCGAAAATCGGATTCTTTTCTTCGTTTCGGTCGGATCCCTACCTGGCTGTTTACAGTCTGGGAGGAACGGAGAAGCATGAATGAATTGCTTTGTTTGCTAAATTAATGGGGCAACGGAGTCTCGGCTTTGTCACGGTAAGCTATCTCTGCTGACAAAAGCAAGCGGGTAAACATATTTAATATTCATCAGTACTCTCGGAGACATGAAGAGGAAAAGAACAAAAAAACATTGACTTTATTTACATCTATTTATATTAAGTGCAACATATTCATTTCACCTTCTTTTACACTCCTCAGTGGTTCTTTTTAATCATAATTTAGGAATAGAGTTTGAACCGGTGCCAAGCAGGGACTCATTTAATCAACTGTGGCCAAAAGTGAACAGTCACAATAAATCACCAGGTATTTTTTTTTTCGATCTACGGTGCCAAAGATTTAGTTTTATTTTGAAAAATTGCTTTTTAATTCCGTCTGCTCACCGAGATATTTTCCTTGCTTTGCCGTGGATTTTTCTTTAAAAAAAAAAAAAAAAAAAAAAAAAAACTCATGAAAAGTCGTTGTATTTTTCAAATTTGCCTCCTCCATCTGCGAACGGATGCAATTCCGCTCTTTGAGGAATGAACGCACATGAAATTACAAGTGTATGTCAACGCGACTTACATCGGGTTGGGAAAAATGAGAAAGGGAGAGTCTCAAATATTTATTGTCTCGAGTGTAATCTTTCTTTTAAATTGCTGTTTTACTTGGAGGAAAGACCTAATTGCGTTTTGGAATGAAGATGAAGAGAACCATACGACCACCTGAGGAGTATCTGCCGGTGACTCTGAGTCTGTGCAATTATTACCAAGACCAGTGGAGGCTGTTAGCCCGCTGTTACCCGCGATTGCAATACCTGGCCCTTATTTTCATGAACTCCAATAAGTAGGTATGTTACAGCCTTTGGTGCTTTAATTATTATAATACGATGCAAAACGCAGCTGGAAGCCGGCTTGTGAAATTCTCAGCCTCGTCGCCCCTCGGAGCGAGCGCTTCGGCCGACGCCCCGGGATGTTCTGCGATTTAAAAACAGAGAAAAAACAGGCGTGAAAGCGACGACGCTGACGGACGCGCCGCAGTTTCTGCACAAAATGACATTTTCAGGGCTACTTGACTGTCAGACGCGCTGAAATGTGACTGTAGCGACGCAAACTGGGATTTGTCTCCTGACGTTGATGGAACAATGCCGGTTCCTCCGTCCCAAAATCAGTTCCGCCGGCTTAGCTGTGTGGTTCTTTAAGCGACGGTACAGCGCAGAGCTGCTTTGCCGTCGTGGTTTCACACAAATGTATTAGCATAAATGTGATAAAATAGACTTAAATCCCACATTTCACCCACAATAACGTAGCGTGTCTTTTGAGGCCAGATCATTATCCCCCTCATCTGGAGACCGATAAATAAATGGGACTTTGGAATTCTTTTTTCAATGCACAAGAAATGGCCTACATAAGGGATCGTGACGTGCAGAGCAAACGACGCACCGGCTAGCTCTTCTACCACACAGCTAGACTCTTAAACAGCTGACACTCATTCTTCTTGCACATGTACAGTCTATGTCAAATGTCTTATTGCACTGCTTATATCAATATATATAATCAAAATGAGCCATAGAATGAAGTTATGGGAAAGAGCAGTGGAAACTAGACTGAGAGCAGAGGTCAGCATTTGTGAACAGTTGTATGGCTTCATGCCTAAAGAGTACTACAGATGCAGTATTAGCTTTGGGAATGCTAATAGAGAGGTACAGAGAAGGCCAGAGGGAGCCGCAGTGTGTTTTTGTAGACCTAGAAAGACATAAAACAGGGTGCAAAGAGAGGAACTCTGGTATTGTATGAGTGACAGATAAGTATGTTAAACTGGTGCAGGACATGTATGCTAGCTGTGCGACAGAGGTGTGGTGTGCTGTAGGGGGAACAGAGAAGTCCAAGGTGGAGGTTGGACTCCTTCAGGGATCAGCTCTGAGCCCCTTCTTGTTTCCAGTGGTGATGGACAGGCTGACAGATGAGGCTAGTCAGGAATCTCCATGGACCATGATGTTTGCAGATGACACTGTGATCTGTAGTGAGAGCAGGGAACAGGTTTAGGAAAATCTAGCAAGGTGGAGGTATGTGTTGGAAAGGAGAGGAATGAAAGTTAGTTGCAGCAATGCAGAATATATGTGTGTGAATGTGAGGAACCCGGGTGGAACGGTGAGGCTACAGGGAGTGGAGATCAAGAAGTTGGAGGATATCATGTACTTGTGGGTCAACACTCCAGAGCAACGGCGAGTATGGAAAAGAGGTGCCAGACTGAGATGGGTCATGGACAGAGGAGGGATAGTGAATATATTGGTAGACGGGTGCTGGAATTGGAGCTGCCAGGCAGGAGTTCTCGAGGAAGACCAAAGAGAAGATTTATGGACGTAGTGAGAGAGGATATGAAGGTAGTTGTGAGGGTCTCTGGTTCACTGTGGAGTATCCATCTCTGTGGAGTTTCCATCCTTCCTGTGTCTGCTTGGACTCCTGATTTCCTTCCGTAGTTCAAAAACACGCTGTAGCTTCACCCTGAAATGGCTAGAAACACAAATAAGAGAGTGAACGGTTGTATATTTCTATATGCGAGCCTGCCATCGATTGGCGGCCGATCCGTGTTGAACCTCGCCTCTCGACTACCGGGATCCCCCCCATCCCCCCCCCAAGACCCCCGGGACCTCGAGTGCAGGATAAGCAATATAAGCATAGTTACTGAAACCTAGCAGATTTTTTTTTTTTTTTTGCTTGGCTCATCGAGATTTGTCTGCCTCCAGCTGCTTTGTGCTCGTGAATGACACGTATATTATATTCGGCTTTAGTTAACTGTCAAGCGGTGAATGCATCTGTTTACGGGTGAAACCCTACGATGACAGATACTGTAAAATATATATTGTTTTCTGCATTTTAATAGATGACGGTGTTTCCTCGACAGTAGATGAATGCGCTACATGCGTGAGCACAGATGCACGTTTTCATTACCCCTCACCTCACATGGCGAGAACGTGTTTACTAATTTACAAAACTCTCAAGCTGGTCTTACTCCACGACCTTGGTGGATAAAGATTGCAGACTCTTAAGTTGTTTTTTTTTTTTTTTTTTTTTTTTTTTTTTATTCCTCCCAGAGCGCCGTGCACACGCAGCACTTCTGAATTGGCAAGAGTAAAAGTTGCGACCTGGATGATTTGCACAAGCCTGGCAATATCATGGCAACAAGGTCAAAAAGGAAAAGAAAAAAAAAAAAAAAAAAGCGGTCGGGGGAGCGTATTTACAACTCGATCCGAGCCGCAGTATGACTAATTGCTCGGTATTCATAATTCAGTCTGTGGTTTTTGGCAACAAAGGAAGTGACACAGTCAGGGAGCGCGATGCGGATGCAATGACTTAAGGTTTGTTTACACTCGATAAAAGACAGATTACAATCATTCTATTTCTCGCAAGACCGTTAATTCATTTAGTCCGTTTGTTTACGCGCAAGCCCCGGGAACACGTCGCGTCCGGGGCGCCCTTTCGAAAAAGACGCCGCCTCGCATTTTGACCTCCCTTTCCATAATCGCGCAAATGGTACGGTCCCTCTTCCTCCTCCGGGGCGATGGGGAAAGTAGTGGTTGTTAAAGAAAGAAATGAGCTCAGGAGAACTGGAACACAGCCCAGCTCTACTGATGCATGCTGGTCCATGAGCATGAATGCAGGTCTGAAGGTTAATTGCTACCAGATGTTCATCCTCGCTAGTTTGTTAATCAAGTGAAATTATCAGTCTCCTGTGGTGAACGGTTCAAGCTATTGTAAGTCCTTATTTACAAAGAATGAAAGTAAGTGGTGTTAGTTTGATCTTGCGCTTTGAATATTCCCTCAATTACCGCGGAAGCGGCGCCACTCGAACCCGCTTAAGTGTGAGGCGCGGATGAATGTCGACGTCTTCTTTGAGAACAATCGTCGAGGAGGAGGAGGCGGCGCCGTAAACACTTTATGAACTCCCGTGTCGTAAAAATTCAAGTTTGTAAAAAGAAGCGTTTCGGCGCGGCGCGGCGCGGCCGTTAGCGCCTCTGGCTGGCGCCAACCGGGTTCCTGGTTGGATTATAAGAAAGTGAAGGAATAATTGTATTTCAAAATCACCTGTTCATGAGTGAGTGAAAGGTTGTATGTCTATATATGACATGTGAAGGAGTGAATAAATGGTTTTAAGTCTATATAACCTGTTCATCGTCGAGTGAATGGTTGTCAGAATCAAAATCAGAAAACTTTATCCATCCCCAAGGGGAGAAATTACTTTTCGTTGAAAGCGGCTCCTGCTACAGTCAAGTGCGGAAGAATCAAAGTAGAACTTTATATAAAAAGAATAAATTATAATAAAGAATAAAATAGCGAATAAAAAAAGTCAAATAAAAATAACAGCAAAGATCCAAAGAAAGAAATAAAAATTAAGTTACAGGTGTGTAAAAATGTATGTAAAGTATGTATATACTGTTCAAAAAAATAAAGGGAACACTTAAACTACACTTTATAACTCCAAATCAGTCACATAAACTGCAACACGGATTCATTTTGACTTGTTTTAATGATGTTAGATCAACGTTGGATCAGCCTGTCGTGTGTTTTCCGCTTGAATTTTAAGTTTGACTCCAAATCCAGACATCCTTGGGTTCATACATTTGATTTCCATGGATCATTTTTGTGTGATTTTGTTGTCAGCACATTCAACTATGTAAAGAACAAAGTATTTCATGGGAATATTTCATTCATTCAGATCTAGGATGTGTTATTTTAGGGTGCCCTTTATTTTTTTGGGCGGTGTACATGTGAATTTACAAGTACATGTATATGATAACAAGTAGAACTTTTGTGTATAATCAAGGGTTGTTGTACAGTAAAACATTTATTTCACAAAAAACTATGAAGTTATTGCACATGCAGAGAATTATGCAGTGAATGAATACTTATAATTGTCTACGTGACTTGTGAATGACAGGGTGAATGGTTGTATCGCAAATAGTGGCATGTCTCGATAAGATAAGATAAGATAAGATAAGATAAGATAAGATAAGGTAAACTTTATTGATCCCCATAAGGAAAATTCTTTTGTCACAGCAGGGCAACAATGACAATATTAATACATATGAGTATAAATATAGATAAAAGAGACAATGAAAAGATAGCAAAAGACAAGCACAAAAAATAGACAGCAAAATTAAATAAAAATGATGTATGATGTGAATGTTTCCATATAACATATGAATGAAAGGGTGAATCGTTGAATTAACTGTTTTATATATTAATCTATATATATTTATTTACATATATTATCATATTAATCTGTATATGATGCATGAATGAGAAGGTGAATGGTTGAATATCTGTTTTATATATTTATCTATCTATCTATCTATCTATCTATCTATCTATCTATCTATCTATCTATCTATCTATCTATCTATCTATCTATCTATCTATCTATCTATCTATCTATCTATCTATCTATCTATCTATCTATCTATCTATCTATCTATCTATCTATCTATCTATCTATCTATCTATCTATCTATCTATCTATCTATCTATCTATCTATCTATCTATATGTATATACATATTCTACTATTGTTTGTATTTATACTTTATAGTTTTATTTGTATTTCTTATTGGCCCCCTGTTTTTAAAATACTGTTTATACAATTTCATACTGTAATTTATTATTGTTATGTTTTACTTAAAACTCTGGCACAACAATTTCCTTTGGGATGAATAAAGTTGTTCTTATTCTTATAATATACATTTATATTTATATTTATATTTTTTGGTTTATGATGTCTGAATGAGAGGATGAATGATCATATATATTTATTTATATCCATATTTTTAGTATAGTTATTATATTTGTCTTGTCTGTAAATGATGCGTGAATGAGAGAGTGAATGTATGACTGTGTCTTTATGTGGCCCCGAAATCCACTGGATATCCCTTTGACCCCTCGGAGTGCGAGGTCAGCAGGAAAGATAATGAATGAATGGAGAAAAAAAAAACTTCAAAACATCTTCACCTCTGCTGCACTTCAGGTTTTCCAATTCCAAGGCTTCGAGGAAAAAGCTTTGAAAAGCTTACGCCTTGAGATCACTTATCGCTTTGTGTGACGCCGCCCGGATCTACCGAGTGAGAGAGATGAGACTTCGAAGGACATTTCTAGATCCTTAAACAAAAACACTCAACATGAAGCTTGAGAGTACAAGAATATGGCTTTGGGCGGTTACACAATCTCCCGCCAGCCGGACTTTTTTTTTTTTTTTTCGTCTTCACCCCCGGAAAAGGTGCCGCCGTTGGCAAATCCCCGAACGGCGACGCTGACCGCTCGCCGTCAGTTCATTCAGAGAAAGCCAAACATAAAAACAATAGCGGTTAAATTTTTGGTTTCAACAGTTGATTTATGGAAATCAGCTGAATCCCAAGCAGGTCTTAGGCATGCAAAAGAAAGTGAAACTTGTGAAAAACCATTAGTTCCACTCTCGAGCTGAAGGGCTCACAAAGAGGACAGCAGCCGGCAGAAGAGATGAGAATGCCCTGAATCTGAAATGCTATCAGCATCCAGCACATCCCACAGGCATCAGATTTTTATCTCGCTTAATCCTGGATTTGTTTGTGCAACATTTTGTCAGGAATTAATGAATGGAAATCAATTAATGAAAATGTACGATTTATTAATTTCCCCCTATCTTCTGCGTGTGCTGCGATCGGCGCGGTATCCATGGTAACATAAGCCAATCAAATGAAAGGATGTCATTTAAGTCTTTTTTTTTTTTTTTTTTTTTTTTAGTGGTTGTAACTCACCTTGAAACTAAATACGCCGTCTTGTGTTTACCGCTGTGAATTTAGCGGATCAAAATCAGCTCACGGTTCCTCCGTTCCGGAACGGCGTACCGACGCTGCGGTTCTGTCCGATGCGCAAAAAAAAACTCCCGTTTCATCCCCGGCCTTGCAGTGGGATTGCAGCAGAGTTTGTGTGTTGCATGAGTTTCCCTGCCTGAATGCCCACACCTGCGCAAGAGCCGGATAAAAGAAAAGCCGGGGAAAGAAAAAAAAAAAAAAAAAAAGACCAAACTCGGGTTGGAACATAAATAGATCCTCATGTGGGACTTTGAGGTCCTGTTGTGGAGACACTTGGTTTTGTTTCTTTTGTTTGGTTATGTTTCTATATGACGAGTGGATGGTTTTGCGTCTTTTTACGACGCATGAATGATAAAGCGATCGGCTGTATCTCTGTATTTAACATGTGAATGAATGAAGTTTCAAAGCATTTCTTATCACATGGACACTGTAGAACTATTTTTCCCTGTCCAGTGAAATTCCTATTTTGCTATCCGCAGTGCATTTGGACACGTATTGATTAAAAAGAAATAATGACAGTGTAGTGGATTTAATTTAATGGGTGGATTCTTCTTGAAATCTTCTTGTCGTGACAACTGGACTTGAATTTCTTCACTTCTAATGACCTGCTGGGAGTTTCCCAGTATAACTGCCAGGGTTGTGGGCGGGTCTAGATTATGGTGGCTTGTTGTGTTGATCTGCAGAAACTGGTTGTTCTGCTCATGGAGGTGTTTTTCTTTGGTATAAAAGAGCAACTTTTGTGGGATTACCTGGATTGGAATGTGAAAAGGTAAAGCTAAACAAAGAAATGTTGGATCACATGTGGACGTTATCTGGTTCTGGCGGCGGGTCTTTCCTGGTTGTTTGGAGGGAGCAGAAGGTCCTGGTCCAAGTGTGCGAATCAGTCTTGGTATTGATCCCAGTACGGCGTCGTGGGAATCTCTGTATTTGATGTCTTTACATGATGCGAGGAGCAGCGTGGCGCGGGGGAATAGAGCGATCGTCCCTGGAACCAAACGTTCCCGGCGTCAAAGTGCTCTTGACCAAACTACCGAACCCCTGACTGCTCCCCTGGCGCCGCTAAGTGGCTGCCAACTCCCAACTCATGGTTCATCCATGATGGGCTACGTGTATGGGTGCTTCATAAAGACAGAAAGAAAGATTGCTAGCCTGTGGAGCAGCTATGTAGCATGGAGTTTCCAGGACGCTAGAGTTCACTGTCAAGCCTTCTCAATGAAAGACGCCCTCCTGGAAACCCTGATGATGTGTTTCAGGTAATTGTTTGCAAATGTAACTGGTGGTGTCTAGTTGGTAGTGTGGTAGCCTGTTGGTAGCTGGCTTGTTGTTTTTTACAGCCTGGATTGGGCTTCTAGATGTGTTTTTACCAAGGATCTTGGTACAAGGAGCAGCTACACCTTGTCTTTTATATTAATGTATCTTCTTCTTCTCCTTTGGGCTTTTCCCTTCAAGGCCTCCACAGCGAATCCACCTTCTCCATCGAACCCTATTCTCTGGATCCTCCTCTCTCACACCAACTACCTCCATATCCTCTCACGACGTCCATGAATCTTCTCCTTGGTCTTCCTCTAGACCAGGGGTGGGCAAACTACGGCCCGCGGGCCACATCCGGCCCATTCCTCTTTTTAATCCGGCCCGCCAAAGATTGTCAAGGAATTCATACTTAATGGGAATGACTGGATCGATGAATGTGGGAGCTCAAACAGGAGATTATTTATTTTTTGGAGCTACTTGAGAACACTTGAGAATTTTCCAGAGCTGAATGACACGAATTGGCTTTGTGATTTAGCTTTTACTGTGGACATACTGACGCATGAATGAACTGGACGTGAAGCTACAAGGGAAAAAGCGGTGTGTGCATGAAATGCATGCAAATGTCTGAGTCTTCAAAACTAAGGTGGTTTTATTTTCAAAGCGAAGGTCAGATGTTTTGTTGTTTTTTTTTATGTATGTATCCTTATCTTGTGGTGACCCGGCCCGTCTGTCAAATATTAAAAGTCAATGCGGCCCCTGAGACAAAAAGTTTGCCACCCCTGCTCTCGACCCTCCGATCCCAGCATCTGTCTACCTATACATCCACTATCTGTCCATGACCCAACCATCTCAGCCTGGCTTCTCTGACCTTCTCTCCAAAACATCTACCATCTGCCATCAGGGTGAAGCTACTATACATAGTACCCCTGACAAACAAATCATGAAAAACGAATAATAGTTCATAAAATAAGAGATTATATGATTGTATCTCTATATGAATAGATGAATTTCTCTTTTTGACAAGAGAACGACCGCTCATATGTTTCTATATGATGAGTAAATGTGAGTGTGAACAATTGAATGTCTAAATATGTGTGAATGAATGTGAATTTGCCAGAAACTGATCCTGTTGTGGAACATTTTGGTGGAGTCATTTGGTGGAGTTTTTAGTGCAATGTAGGGTGGGAAAACAACCGCGTGGGCATTTTATTCAAGCAATCTCTTTCTCAGATAGAAATACAGTGCGGTTGCGTATTGTTGTAGTATATCCCATTTAACTGTCCACTCCCTAACTTTATAGTGCATAAACACACACACACACACTTGGGGTGACTCCCAAACACAACACTCCCAAGCAGTGCATCACACAAATAACCCACTAAAATATCCCGTCCAGACGGTTAGTTTTGGTCGTTGGTTCTGTAAGTTGCTTCGCGAGCCTCGACCTGCGAGATCCTGCCGACGTGTCCGAGAGCCCCTTTAAAACTCCAGAGGGAGGAAAATAATGAAAAAATAAACATATGAAAAACTGCTGTGCATTTATGCACTTGTGCAGCTTAATAGATTTCCTGATGTATGGTTGATTAGGGACTTGCCAGTATCAGCGCCTCATCATTAAGCCACGAAAAGAAAAATCCCAGCTGTGTGTTCCAGAACAGTCTCCTCTTTAACTTGTGCGCTTACTGTTAATTCCCTATTAGCACCGTGCCTTTTATTTTTAGTTTAATTTTTTTTTTATCGGTGCTAAAGTCTTTGCAGCGCATCAGGAGTAAATATGAAGCATAAATAAAAAGAAACATGCACGCTTAATAGCAATGGAGATGGAATCCACAACTGCGAGGATTTAGTGTTTTAATCAGCACCTGTATTATGTTTAATTCACTGTATGAAGTCATAAACAACAAGAAAAAAATAAAATAAATTAAAACAACATCGCCGCCGCAGGAGAAAATCATGAGCGGTCACCGTTTTCTTACGGCGAGAGCAGACCGAGGTTTCGATCTGCAGGTTCTCCTCACGCCGACCAACGATAAGCTTTTAACGTTCGAAAATGATCATCAATTTGTCCGTGTCTCCGCTGGGTTTTTAGCGGCGACCGAGCCGAGCCGAGCCGGCCTTCACCTCCTGCTGCGATGGCTTTCAAGAGAAATAATTAGTCCGACACGTCGGAATCAGAGCGTTTGATGTCTTATTCAGATCCTGGATCCGTGTTTAGTCCGCCTGCGTAAGCGGGCGAGGCAAAAATGCCCCACGGAGGAGTTCGCCGCCTTCCAGATACGGAAAAATCCAGGGTTCACCCGGAGAGTTACCTTGCAAATTCGTTAATCCTGTTTGGAGGTTTTGGATCAGAAGAAGGTGATTTTGTAACTATAGCGGTAATAGTGGGATTTAATTGATCATTTCTTCAGGCATGTGAAGCGGATCCGAGCTGTGGGGTTTGCAGAGTCCAACGTCCGTGGCTACTGAAATGTTTATCCTCCTCATGTTTATGTTTTAAGCGAGCGATTCGAGCGAAACGGACGGCCCTCTCCGTTTATTACTTCCTGCTGAGGCTGTAACTTTGGGTGTACAAGTGAGCCACCCCACGATTGTGGATTTTGAGTGTTTTGGGCGCGGCTTTCCATTTCACCGTCTATTTGCTACACTGAACTTTGCAGATTGCGGTGACTTAAAGTGTTGTGGGCCCGCGGGGCCTTTGACCAATGACAGCAAAGTTCACCTTTAAAACTGCTCCTACATGCGGCTCGTGTTTCGTAGCTTCGTGAAGGAGTTTGCTTTGGTGTTTCTCACCGGGGATCCATCGTGAAGACAGCGTTTTGATGGAGTTGTTGCATCACGTCTGCAAAGGTTCATGTCATGGTTAATTCTTGGTATGATCTTCCTCTCGTGGCAACCGGGCTTGATTTTCCTCCCTTGGAGACATTTCCCCAGCTTCTGTTCCTCCACCTCTGCATCGTTCAGCCCGCAGATCCGACTGAAGGTCCGGAGAGGCGAGGCTGCACCAGCTTGCTCGGTTTCAGGGTCGGACGGATCATCCTGTAAATGGATGCTCGTTTTTCGTTGTTCAGGAAGCTCAACGTCGTCGGTGTAGAACCGAAGGGCCCGTAGTCCTTCAGACTCGGATGGTGCATTCATTAGCGGCTAAATCCACAACAGAGGAACCCGGAGTGATGTTTATTTTTTTCATATTTTGCACAAAACTCCCCGAAACCGCGTGACTCTGTGACCTTTGTAAATACACCCGGATAAAGATTGCATACAAGACGTTTTTAATTTCGGACTGAAATGTGCAAGCAGTGCTAATTGGGAAGCGTTGAGTTTTGACCCGGAGGCTTTTTTTTTAATTTTTTTTTTTTTTTTTATATAAGGCCGTTAATATCATGCCAGCAAGGTGAACCCGAGCTGCAGCGCACGTTTTTGTCAGGTCTCCAGGATTCACAGACAGTGTGAATATAAGCACCGTTATATGACAGCTCTGCTATTACCCCAAGCTGGCCCCTGACCTGGAGGATAATCAGTTCCCTTCTGGATCTGATTTGGGCTTCTAGACAAGGGTGTCCTCCCGACCTGAGGAGGATCTGAAAAGAAGACCTTCCTAAATGCTTCTGCAGTCTCACGGGCAGCGCATCAATTATTTTACCGTCACTACCTCCATGCGAGTTGGTCTCGTTTCAAGACGTCGTATCAAACATCCGTCTTCTGTGGATGCGATATCATGAAAGAACCCGCAGAACTAAATTTGTTTGGCAAACATAGTTTGTTTGTGTGTGAATGGTCTTGATCTGGACTCGGTCGTGCCCTTTCAAGTCTCGGTCTCGTCTCGATGTCGGCGCCCTCTGGTCTCGGTCTGTTCGGAAGCTCATAGTTCAGGGTGGATGGACAATCATTATCATGTGCCAAAACAAATTAAATTCAGGTCTTAATGTTGAACGTTTCGACACAAAATGATCATTCTGAGATTGCTGCTGCGCCTTCTGGAATTGCCAGAACAAGTGGACTTGTATGCCTAGAAGGGGAGGTTCATGGATGGAGTGAAAGGGGAGGTGAAGTTTGGACTACTGCAACTCTCGTTTGGACTACTGCAACTCCCTCCTTGCCAGTGACCATCAGGCCTCTGGAGCTTATTCAGAAAGCGGCAACCATCCCAGATTCTCCCACACAACCCCCCTTCTTATATCCCTACACTAGGTAGCCACCCGCATCAAGTGCCTGGTGCTTGCCTACTGGGTGAACGGGACAGCCCCATCTTATCTCCAGGATATGGTCAAGCCACATGTTCCTACCCGTCCCCTCCGATCTGCCACCTCTGGGCGACCGTCCACCCCGTCACTCAGAGCCCCCGGCTGCCCGGATCCAATCGGTCTCGGCTCTTCTCTTCGTCTTGGCTCCTCTGTGATGGAACGAACTACTGAAAAAGGTCAGTACAGCAGGGTTGCAGCTCATTTTTCGACGTGAGCTGAAAAACATACCTTTTCATCAAGCACTACCCTACTAATTGTACTTAGCCCCCAACCCCCCCTGTCAAAAAAGGGATGAAATTTATGTATGTATGTATGTATATGGTTCTGAGATGACTATTTGGATGAGTGGTCACTTCTGACTTCCAACGACTGGTACTTCGGATCTTCGGTGACTGAATTGCACTTCTTGTAAGTCACTTTGGATAAAAGCGTCTGCCAAATGGCTATAATGTAATGTAATGTAATGAAGTTAGTTGGCGTGAGGGAAGAAGAAGAGGAGGAGGCAGGTTGGATGAATGCAGGTTGATCATTGCGGTGACTCCTAAAGGGAGCAGCCAGAAGAAGAAGAGGCCACTGTTCCATGGGATTGAGATGTTTAAGTTCTCTTTGGGAGTAAGTAGGATGGAGAGGATCAGGAAAAAGTCCATCAGAGGGACAGCACATGTTGACATGAGATGGTCTGGACATGGACAGAGGCGGCCGGTGCAGATCAACAGCAGGTAGAAGCATGCTGAAGTTGGAGCTGCCGAGAAGGAGGCCAGGACAAAGAAAACCAGTGTGGCTCGACATTTGCCATTGCTGGTCCAAGGGTCTGTTCTATTTCTCTGATATCGGCCCTGGAAGTGACCTACAAATTGCAACCCTCTTGTCCGCTGGAGGTGATACATCTCCTACCAGAACCCAGAATCACTGGAAAACCAATAAAATCAAATCAATCCGCTGTCATACTGATGATTGTGCGGCACTGGGTAGCATTTATTTACTCCAAAGGAATGACTGCCCGGTATCAAGATTGAATTTAAACATTTTAAAGGCACTCTCAAGGTATACGTCCACCGCCGTAAAAATATATGTGCTACTTTCCCTTATCTTTGTGGTCCTGCCAGGGACCGGTAGGACGGCCCTGCAGCGCCGAGGTATCCTGGAGACACCCGGTTACGTCTACAGATACATGATTTTTTTTTTTTAACTGCGACGATGAAAGGGGGAACAGCGGACGTTTTAACAAATTGACAAATTCTAATACGGCGGCGTGGAGCGGGAGGGTCGGCTCTTCCTGGATAGCGAGGATAAACACGGAATTACCTTCGAGGAATCGGTTTGGAGTAAACGGTGTGTGTTTAATCGGGGTGCACTACAAAAAGCCCCACACGTTTAAACCAAAATAAAACCTTGAAGTATCATAACTAACCTTGCCGACACGCAATCATTAACAAGACAAAACTAGCCAATGGCACTTTATCAAGTGAGAAGCGGAAATGACTTTGCGCTGTAAACAGGGATTTGGGGATTAACTCTCCTTTATGTGGGAAGATAAAAGACAGGCTGGATTAGAAGGGAAACGATTAATGTTGAGTTGTGCATGGACAAAGACCAATAAATATTCAATTATAATCCTCCAGTCAAGACTCGAGATGATGAACACAAAAAGTAAACTTGGAGGTGGAGAAAACAGGGAAGGGAGATGGAATTTAATATACATATGAATCAAGCAGACACATATTAAAACCGCGGCTTTGGCTGTTTGTTACTGTGTGATTTACAACGTCTGCGCGGTATTTCCTCGCCGCTCTGAGATTGGATGTCATTGCATGAAAGGGAGGGAAGAAGAGACGAAGCAGAGATCTTCGTTCCTGGAGGACGACACCTTGAAGGGACGTCTAGTACGTGAGATACTGTGTCGGATGGGAGTCTCAGAGATTCGTACAGTGGCTTTAAAAAGGCTAATAATGGTTTGTTACTGAGGAACATCCATCCATCCGTCCGTCTGTTCGTCTGTCTATACATCATATATCAGTCCATCCATCCATCCATCCATCCATCCATCCATCCATCCATCCATCTGTTAGTCCATGTGTCTATCATCCATCCATCCATCCATCCATCCATCCATCCATCATCCATCTGTTTGTCCATCCATCCATCCATCCGTCCATCCATCCATCCATCCATCCATCCATCCATCCATCCATCCATCCATCCGTCAATCCGTCCATCCATCCATCTGTTTGTCCATCCATCTATCCATCTGTTTATCCATCCATCCATCCATCCATCCATCCATCCATCCATCCATCCATCCATCTGTTAGTCCATGTGTCTATCATCCATCCATCCATCCATCCATCCATCCATCCATCCATCCATCTGTTAGTCCATGTGTCTATCATCCATCCATCCATCCATCCATCCATCCATCCATCATCCATCTGTTTGTCCATCCATCCATCCATCCGTCCATCCATCCATCCATCCATCCATCCATCCATCCATCCATCCATCCATCCATCCATCCGTCAATCCGTCCATCCATCCATCTGTTTGTCCATCCATCTATCCATCCATCCATCTGTTTATCCATCCATCCATCCATCCATCCATCCATCCATCCATCCATCCATCCATCCATCTGTCCACAACATTCATCTATCCATCCATCCATCCATCCATCCATCCATCCATCCATCCATCCATCCATGTGTTAGTCCATGTGTGTATCCATCCATCCATCATCCATCTGTTTGTCCATCCATCCATCCATCTATCCATCCATCCATCCATCCATCTTACATCCATTTATCTTGGAGGAAACAGAGCCCCAGAGCTCCCTCTTGCCAGCCACATGGTCCAGCTCTTCTGGGAGGATCCCGATGTGTCCCTAGGACACTGGAGACAGAGTTCCTCCAGTGTCCTGGATCTTCAAATGGGCCTCCACCCAGTATGGCGTGCCCAGAACACCTCAAAACATGTCCAGGAGGCATCCTGACCAGATGCCCGAGCCACCTCATCTGGCTCGTCTCCACATGGAGGAGCAGCAACTCTTCCCAAGCCCCTCCTGGATGGTCGAACTCCTCACCCTGTCTCTGAGGGAACATGGAGACTTCACACAGAAAAGCCCTTAGTCTGAATCCAACCAGGGACCTTCTTGCTGTGAGGCAGAATGTTAACCACTGCGCCACCGTGACACTCAATGAGCAACCTTTTCATTCATTCATTCATTCATTCATTCATTCATTCATTCATTCATTCATTCATTCATCAGCGGTCCCAACCTTTTTTGTACCATGAACCAGTTTTATGCATGAAAATGTTTCCGTGGGCCGGTTCGAAGTCGTTTCTTCCCGAAAACCCACTCCAGCAACTTTTGTTTTGGGCTTATTTGTGCTAGCTTGCAGTAGCCGATGTGTGAAATGGCGCAACAGTTAAGTGCGGCAAAGGCGGAAAAAAATCCGAAGGGTCTAATGAAAAAACTATAATTTGTGGCCAGAAAGACTTTCTTTGCCGACCGTTACCGAATGATTTGCAGACTGGTCCCGGGCCCGGGGGGTTGGGACCGCTGATCTATACCGCTTACCGACACAGGTTTTATTGGCAGCGGTTAACGTGTTTTGTTTTAAATATCATATCAGCATTCTTTACATATACAAACTGTAGCATAGAAAAAAGCACATTAAAAAAAACGTTATTATCTCTTACCTTTACTTATAAATGAAGTCCATGCGGTGCTGAGCGGTTTTCCTTTAGCTTAGCATTATGGATGCTGATGTTGAGTCTTTGCTGTTCATTCAAAGCCAAATCAATCCTGGACATCCCGAATGTTTTTAGTGCAATTTGACTTTGAATGTGAGCGGCCGACCGCTCATGTTTGATTGTCAGAAGTTAAGAAACGAATGCAGGAAAAGCAGAAAAGACGCCTTCTTACTGGACATCCTCACAGCCTTTTCGAGTGTACCACTCCGTATGAAAAGACCGAGTCTTCCGTCTCCCAGTCTGAAGCAAACCCGTTAGCACCAGCGTCAGTCTTCCCTTACTTGTTATACCCAGCTTCGACTGGAAGTCCAGTTTAGAAAATTCTTTCAGTTTAGCTATGTAATCCTCCATTTTGGAAATAAAGCCAAGCAAGAAGAAAAAATAACAAGATGGCTGAACTTCACTTGCTAACTGTTTACAGTAGCTTGCTATTGCAAATTCTATTATTCTTTAGCCGAGTAGTAAAAAGGCTCCCTGGGATCAGCGGTGCCCCCAAGCATGAGGCACCGTCACTGCGTGCCTCACTTAATGTGTCCTCGCTGCCGCTTTACGATCACTCGGCATGAGAAACACGTTACAGTTGTTGACGAAAAAAATTATACACATCAGCTAAAGTATGGAAATTTAGTTCATATATTAGTGCTCGAAGTGTTTGAAAATTTTAATAGTGACATCCACAGAGACAGCAATACGGTCTCAGCCGCATAGCATAGCATCGCAGTTATTACGCAATCCATAGCGGGCTCCGCTGGCTGCCACGTCACCGCACGGCTCTTCTTCATATTTAAACGCTAAAATGTGATTTTTTTTTCAGAGATTTAAAAAAAAAACGACTAAAAATGGTGAAGTTAGGTGGAAAATAACTTTATAGTACAAATCACTGAATAAATAGAACCATTCAAATTCTTTTTCATTTTACTTTTTTTTTCTTTCCTTAATGCCAGGTGAGGCCCGGCCTCACCTGCCTCTAATGGCCGCACGTCACTGGTCGGAATCAAACCAGGAACCTTCTTGCTGCGAACCACTGCGCCCCACTAAGGAAGCTAACATTTGTTTTGTTGTTATTTCTGCGAGCCGAACAACTCTATCTATGATTATCTAAATGAAGCTGTAGACTCCAAGTCATCACGGAGACAGCGGCGCGCTCGTCGCGCTCGGCGGCAAATTAACAGGGCTTTATGAATAAAAAGCCCCGCAATATTACGAGGTGACGTCGGGAAGTAAACCGAGAAGTTAATAAAGAGAACAGAGGAGCAAAAGGACTAGCACTGTACTCGTGTGAATGCGTGGCACTGATGAAGAGATACTTTATTCTTATCGCCCGAGATTATTCCGAGCTCTGCGGCCAAGACAACCGAGGAGCTCATCCTGTGAATACTGAAGAGGAGGGTAAAATGGGGATAGATATCTCATTAGTGGCAAAGGGAGCGCGGGTGAAAATCTACCCGGGCAGGCAGGGTTCCTACCGCCTTCAAATTGCAAGTAATGGGTAGAAGATGGCACCAGACATGTTCAGAGATGTTGCCGCTATGGACCCCTGACGGCACAAAACTATTCCTAGGAGGGGAAGATCGGTTCTCATTGGACAATTGAATGTGAGAGTCGCTTGTTGTTCGCTCTTCTGTTTATCCTCCCCTTTTCTCCTTGCGTGTATGTGATCTGGAGTTGACCCACATGACAAAATGATGGTGTCTGGGAGTGGAGGGTGGAGGCGGGGCTTCAAATTCAGAGAACATCTGCAGCGTCAAGCTATAGTCTGCCAGCAAATCACGCAGCAGTGTATTCCTTTATCCTTTAGTCTGTTTCTAAATCATCTCAGGGACAGCCGAGGTGTGTGTGTGTGTGTCTGTGTGTGTGTGTGTGTGTTTGCACGCTCTCTTCCGAGTGCATGCACATGTGCACTGTGGAATTAACAGCTGTGGGCTATGATCATCCAGAGTTGAAAAGAGGCGAAAAAATAATAATAATAATACGAAAAAGAAGAAGAAGAAGTAAATGAAAGTGAAGGAGGCTCCGGTTTTGCTTTGACTTTCCTGCCTCGCAGACGTCGACCCCCCCGATCCCACTCGCAAAAAGATGGGAAGCACATCAGTCATCGGTCTACTCTCTCTCTCGTAATTCTTCATTAAGCCTAATTCACTCCCGATCCCCACCCTCCCCCTTGAGACGGCCGCCGCCGCCGCCATCCTTATTGATAACGCCACCTTGTCGCTCAAACCGGTCGCTCAGAACGATATTTAAGCAAACGCCCCGGACTGCTCTTTTTGACCTTTACGTGTTGTCAAAAGGGTTTTGCCATTTGGCCGTGATGGCGGCATTGACATGACAAATGCAGATGACGAGACACGACAGCGACGCGCTGGAAGTGACGTGCGGATATGATCTCCCTTTTGTAAAGGACAGAGTCACCCTGAAGGACCGCAAGAGGAAAAAAACTGGGATGAGACGAAGGGAGGGAATCTGTGGCGACAACGATATCGACGTCGCCGGACATGAGAGCGGCGATTCCTCGAGAAGCGCTCGGCCGTCCGAGTTGCGGGAGATGAAACGCCAACATGGAGTAATTTCGAGATTCTGGTCTTCACGTGAGAAGGGTTTAAAATGGCAACTCGAGCCCTGAGGAGAAAAATTGGTCAAATTAGATAAAACTACGAATAGAACAGCTAGAAATAGTGGAGTTCTGTATTATTAGGCAGATCTTTTCATTGGTTAAGTCTTAACCAAGTATCTGGTCACCTGCAAAGTCCAGCAGAACCCTGAAGATAGAAATCAAGAGGAACATGAGTTAAAAATCCGCCCGTCATCCAGCGCTAGCTCACATTAGCTTAGCTTCCAAATAAAGATAGGATACAAGTGTGGATACAAGATGGCAACACTGCTCAGTTGTTGAACAGGAGCATTTTTGCGTCGTGTCCAATGAGGTGGACTTTGCATTCAGCTTCTCCTTCTTTTCCCTTCAGGGAGTCACAGAAAATGATCTGCCTCCATCTAACCTTCTCTTCTCACACTAGCTAACTTCCCCTTGTCTTTCCCTCCATCCATAAATCTCCTCTCTGGGTTCCTGCCTGGCAGCTTCGACGTCACCATTCACCAACATCTCCGGTCCCTCTAATGGTCGCAGTACAAGAAGTCCTCGGTTTACCGCGTCCTCAGCAGATGACGTTTCGTTATTACGTCACCATCGCCCGTAGATTTATTAAGAAAGTTGTTCCGTCATGTCGACGTACGCCGTTCGCAACGTGATGTCCAATTTTGTGCGTGAACTAGCTGGACGACCACATCGTCACACGGCACCAATTGAGGAGGGAGGCTCTGTTTACGTTCGCCTCTCCAGACTCACTTGCATCTCCGGCACCTTCTGCAGCTTCTGAGATTTTACCAAGTGAGTTCCAACTTACGGTGAAAATCGAGGACATCGTGTTTACATCTTCATAAAACGCCCAACAGTTTGACTAAACTCATAAGGGAGTCCTTGATGTCCTCGTAGCGATCACTTGCTAATATCGTAAAACCCACCCACGCTTTCTCTTCAACCGCATACACATTTAAACGTTTATTACCTTATATGGTATGTCGAGGCCTCCCTCCAAAACATTGCCGTACAGTTAGTCCTTGAATTACTAGTTTAATTCGTTCTGTGACCGGACTCGTAACTCTATTTGCTTGTATATCAAATTAATTTCCCCATTAATATGAATCGAAACGCTTGAATCCCTTCCAGTCCCCTGTGTTTTTAAATAAGAAAAACGTGCTTAATAAATAACAAGTAATGTATGAAAATGGAGAATAAAAGAGAATGTAAGGAAATAAACTCACTGGTTTTATCAAATGTATTTACCTTGAAGATTGGACCGAGATGCCGGCAGCGATGGAGGAGTTTTGGGGAATTTCGTGCTCTATCGCTTAACTTAACTTACTGGCTGCGCACTTAATGCTACTATTATTGCTAAATGTAACCTGCACACTTTGCTACTCTTTATGGCTAAACTTAATTTAGCAACAGATTGAACGCCGCTCCTCTTTTTAAAACGACCCAACCGTCCCCGACCGGCTTTGAACGGCTCGTCCGACGGCCCGTCCGCTGCAACGAATCCCCGTAAACATCTCGCGAGTGTTGCCCCATGATTTACACTGTGCTAGCTAGCGTAAACAGATGGCGGCGGTCATGTCGGTGTCAAGCGCTCATCCCGCCGTCTCCCGACTCGGATCAGCTCGTATCGCAAAGCAAAAAAATCTCGAATTACTTGAAAGATGATGCATTTTCAAGACAGGAATCCGCTGTATTTCTGAATCTTCTCATTGGCTTGTCTTTGCCGATGGAAACGGCGAGTACCGTATTTTTCGGATTATAAGTCGCAGTTTTTTGCAGTTTGGCCGGGGGTGCGACTTATACTCTGGAGCGACTTATGTGTGAAATTATTGAGCTCTCTTGCTCTGATGTGTGTGTGTCTGTGTCTGTGTGTGTGTCTTTAATATAACAGCAATCGTCACACACACACGCCAACCAATCAAAATTGAGCGGGGGCAGGTCATGGCAGAAGTGTGTTGTGAAAGAAGATGCTACCAGCGACTTGTGTACCGATGAAAATTGATCATTTCAACATTCGCGGTAACTTATAAAAACAACTGAGAAGGGTTGAACAAAAAAGGCACCGAAAAGAAAATCATATTCTGCAGGTTACGAGCCGAAAATAGTGAAACATGCACCCGAAAACGGCAATGGAGCAGCAGAGAGAAAGTCTGAAGTTAGTGAGAAACTTGTAAGGGACTGGAGAAAAGCGGAGGTTACTCTTACTGAAATGAAGAAAACTAAAAAAGCTAATTGTGGGCTAAAAGCTAAGGAACGAGTTCACACATGGTGCTTGAATAACGTGCTGCCGGGAAAGGCTTGTCAACAGCACACACCCGTCTTCACACCCAGGTAGTTGCCAAGGAGATGAATAGAAATGACTTTGCGGGAAGACCTTCCTGGTGTTTCCGCTTCGTGCAACGCAATCGCCTCTCTATCAGAGCTCTCTGAATCCTGTCGAGATCCAAAAAGGCTGGAATAATTGGAACTGCAAGTGACGATGACTCTGACGTTGCGACGTACCGGTAGAAGAGGAAGCGGCGCGTTGTCTACCTTCTGAGTTGGCGGAGTTGTTCAGAAGTGACACCGAAAAAGAAGATTTCGTTGGATTGTTTGGTTGTAGCATGTGCTATATGCTATCGTTATTTGAAAGACTCTTACTGCAATATGTTAGGCTAACATAGCCTACCAGGCACGTTCTCAGTTCGTTTTTTATGCGTCATATAGGCTATACTTATTCAGCCTGTTGTTCTCTATTCTATTTTTATTTTAAATTCCCTTTTAAGATGAAATGTCTATTCTTGGTGTTGGATTTTATCAAATAAATTACCCCTAACAAATGCGACTTATACTCCAGCGCGACTTATTTATGTTTTTTCCTCCTTTATTACGCAGTTTATGGCTGGTGCGACTTGTACTCCGGAGCGACGTATAGTCCGGAAAATACTGTAGTTATTTGAATGACTCTTACCGTAATATGTTACGTTAGCATAGCCTAGCAGGCACGTTCTTAGTTTGTTTTTTATGTGTCATATAGGCTATACTTATTCACCCTGTTGTCCTCTATTCTATTTTTATTTTAAATTGCCTTTCAAGATGAAATGTCTATTCTTGGTGTTGGATTTCATCAAATAAATTTCCCCCGAAAAATGCGACTTATACTCCAGCGCGACTTATATGTGTTTTTTTTCGCTCTTTATTACGCATTTTTGGCTGGTGCGACTTATAATCCGAAGAATACGGTAAGTTGTCTGTGCGGTAAAAGTTGTACGTTTCCCTCCGAGAGGAAGGAAGTCACGGCCAACCGTGGTCGGTGTGAGGTCGCTCTTCCACGTGTCGGCGCCGCCGCACGCGAACTGCAGAAATCATGTCTCGTCCGCCGTGATTAGTCGGGCCGACAGCGGGAAATAGGGGTGACCGGCCAGCCTGACTTCTCCACTCAGGGTAACCTCAATTCACAAGATTATTACAGGCGAGGTCGTCAGCGGCGGACGCGGAATAAAAGGGGAACGCGGGTGAAATGTACGTGAGAGAGCGGGACAAAAACACAGCGAGATGGTGGCGATCGGGGGTGTTCTATCAGAACCGTACCTTCGCCACGGCAAATATTGAATGAGAGTTTAGTGACTCACACCCTGACCTTTTCACTGGTTTTGATGTCATTCCGATGACCGAAAACCCCAGACAAGGAGAAGCTGCCTCTCCTTGTCACACTGAATGTACGTATACCTCCTACTTCCACTCTGCCTGCTACGCTTGTTGCTTCTTACTCCCGTGTCCTTATGCAGTTTCCAATAGCAACCAGCTGAACTAAAAGAGATTTCTCAGTTGACAGATTATTATGAAAGATACCCATTTTTTTCCCTCGACCGCAAAGACATTTGTCGACCGGCGTGCAGGACGCTGCACGTTTGCACCCGCCGCAGCTCGGGGAGGCTTTTTTTTTCTAATTATTATGTTTTTGTTGTTGTTTTTGTTGTTTGCATGTGGGTATTTTAGGGGCTTTTTTTATCTTTTTTTTTTTTTTTTTTTTTTTAGAGAGGAAAAGGCTCTGGAGAGGGATGGGATAGGAGAGGGGAGGGCAGGCTGTTGCACATGTCTGTTGCCATGGGGATTCTGGCGCAGTGACTATAAAGTAATGTGGCTGCGGGAACGGAGGATTTGTTTTTACAAGGGAAGGCTACAGCCAAAAATAAAAAAAATGTCCATGAGCAAGAGCCTTCATCGGCAATTATCAAGAGAAAGGCGTTTATTTAGAATTAGACTTTGTGGAGTTTTTACTCAGACCGGGAGGGTCTGTCTTCCGGTGCCCTGATGTTTTGTTGTTTTGTTTTTTTTTTTACATTACCTCGCCATCCAGATTAAATTAAGGATCGGCCACCGTACAAATAGTTAGGAGAAAAAAAAAAAATCCATTTCAATAAGGGGAAGACAATGAAGAGCTAATTGAGGCTTCATAATTGCATGTTCCCAAGATAAACGTGTTAATCAAATACAAAGCCTGCATAGAAAACAGTAATTTACTGTTCCCGAATAGGAGGCTGTTTGGAATATTGCCGATATAATCACCAGCATGAAGGAATGAATTTTAATCACTAATAAATAAACTCGCCTCACGATTTGCATATTATGAAAGTCAACTTCCTGGCCATTGTGTTACCCGAGCAGCCTAAACGCCGTCGCCGTTTGTGCTCCTCGGCTTTCCGAAAAGAGATATCTAATGGGTTTATGTGGGGTTTTGGTCAAACACTTCTCACCAACATGTAGTCGGTCAAAAGCTATATATTTTAAAAAAGCATACTCATGTTTTTTCTAGCCATCTATTGAGTTACACGATCTTTCTAGCAGTTTAGCACGCCGCTAGGTATCAAAAGGTACCGACCGATTCTCGAGTCGAAGCCCGTCGGTGTTGACGATCATCCATCGGGGGCCTAAATTCGCCGATGTTGTGCCTCATAGATCACCGAACGGAACTGAACGAAGGGGTTTCTTTCCTCTTCACGGAAAATACCGCAATACCCGCGACAACTTTCCAAAGTGTTTGCGCGGTTTCTGGGTACGCGCTGCCGCTCCGGCTAGCGGAGCGGGCGGCAGCTCGCGCGAGACCTTTCCAGATGAGGGCTGAACTGATGGATATTGTTTACTGGAGATATTGTTTATCTCCACCCACTTTACAAAAATAATTAACACGATTATGTCGGGGTTGGTTCCGGATCTGGTAATTCTCCAGCCATTATGAGGCTGACAATAAGCTGCAGCTGTGTGAATACTTATCTTCCAGGCGTGCTGCCCCTTTGTACATGACAGGGTTTTTAGCGCCGCTATCTGTGTGAGGCTTTATATTATTACCGAATTTCACCGGTTAAACCTCAAGCAGGTGCATGTTGTGTTTAAATAAAAAGTACCGCGGCTTGTTTTATTTGACGGCAAACATTTAAGGTGATTGGTTTGCCCGTTCACACCGAGTGTGAACTGCCGGGGTGTTTATGCATCCAAAGAATTTTTTTTTTTTTCTTCAACCAAGCAGCCATTATGTTTATATAAAAGAGGAGCACAAAGGATGAGCGGTGTCACCTGTCGGAGAGCAGCTGGTGATCAAAAGGTCCGGGTGGGTGAGAAGACGCTGCCTCGAAAGGAACAGATAGAAACGGAAAAATAAGTTCTACCGGCTCTGCAAATAAATTCAAAAGCACAAATTTCTCCTCTTTGACTATAGAAGAGTGTTGAAGAGAATGGAGGATTTTTTTTTTTTTTTTTTTTGCGCTGTTGTCGTTCTTTGTTTATTATCCATCAATCCATCCGTTCATCCACTTAGCATGTAGCCGAGGGGGGGGTCGAGAAGTTGGGTTCGCCCTGCAACGGTCGCAATTATTTTCTGTTACGGCCACTCCGAGGTAGAAGAAAACATTTCACACCTCCCCAACTATAAATATCATAATTTGTCCATAAAATAGTTCTATGTACACCTCCGCTCAACCTTGTATCAGAAAAAAAAGAAACAAACAAAGCATAACTTTCGGAACATTTATTAACATCAGAATCAGAAAAAAAGCTTTATTTAACATAACGGTTCTCGCTAGTTTACCGAATTAGCTTTCACAAAGCGGGAAGATTGTCGCCACATTTTCTCACATTTTCTCCCAAAAATACTCAAAGGGCTAAACAGCGTAATAGGGGTGTAATATCCTCAGGTGACGCCTTCATTTATTTGAACATTTTTAGACACCGGTCTTTCTTGGTCTCCCGTCGTCGTCGTCACAGTGAAGCCGTGCGCTACGTACGCTCGCTTCCTCATATTTCCCGGTCTTAGCTTTCGGGCGACAATCGTTCATCTCATTATCTCCGTCTCTCACCATCTTTCTTATCATCCCTGTTAAATATTTTCCGTGGCGTCTCTTTAGGGTTTGTTCACTGCACTTCATATTTCCTGCTCTGTGCTGTGTGTGCACGGTGCAATACAACAAAACAAAAGACAAAAAACCAACAACGTGTTCCTCTGGGTCACTCCGGCACCCCACTATTTGAGAAGCAATGCAATATACACATAAGATAAGATAAACTTTATTCATCCCCATAGGGGAAATTCTTTTGTCACGGCACTGAACAGTTATAATGTCAATAAATATGCATATAGATATAAAGAGACAATCTTTATATTTACCTTCACCCGTTCACGCCAGCGCTCTGTTGTCTTATATTTATCCTTGTTGGTCTCAGCCCACTCCCATCATGACTATTTTTAATTATTTCTTTTAGTCTCGTCATTACTATTGTCACCCTGTCTATGTTATCATATAGTTTTGGTCGTAATATTTCACCTTTGCTGTTTTTTTTTTCCCCATTCTGTTCATTCTTATCCTTGCTGTTGTTGCTGTTGTTGTTGTTCTCTCTGCTGTCTATTTATTTGTGGATGCTTTTTCTAACAGCCTTCTAATCGTCTGTCTAATTATCTATATTCATATCTATCAAAACAATTACGCTGTTGTGACAAAATCCCCTAATGGGTATCAATAAAGTTTATCTCATCTTGCAACTAAATGGACAGCGGAGAACACATAACACATATAAAGGCGATTCACTAGGTCGTTCACAAGTCATGAAGAGTTTTCTCTCTATATTCATAACTATGTTATTTTGATTGCTCACATGAAGTTAGCCAGACATGCCTGAGCACAGACGACCTGTGTCCTTAAAATTATCTTTATCCTTAAACAGTTATCGTGCCTCCATGACCTCAGATTCCAAAGGTCATAAACGTCTTTAGATAAGAACTGAACCCCCTATGAACGTAAATTCTAATGGGCCGTGCATTTTACACCTGGGCCTTCAGTAGTGGTCCAAATCGCTAGCTTAGGAGTTGCCCTTCCGTTCTTTACTATGTCCAGCTTTTCTTCAAAACTCCATCTAGAAAATGGCTTTAACAATATATTAGCAACTAAGTCCGTTTCTTCTCCTCCTGCAGCCATTCTGGATTGACAAAACCAATATTAAACAAACACAACTATATTTCTGTTCGCAGCTCGCTAGTAAGCTTCTCCTCGCCAATACACTTGTCCACTCTCTGACTATGCAATCAGAGGGTGTGCATACGCTGACGTTGCTGAAGCCTGCATGAAGGCCTCGATGTCGCCAACTCAAAATCTGATTGGTTGAAGTCATCACCACTTGTTTTTTGCATAAAGGGCTTGCAGAACCGATTGTGCAGCCCCCTCCTCCCCAAAGGCAGAGTTCTTTGACTTTGACCCTGCTTGGCAACAGATGATGGCTAAAATGTGATTGGTTAAATGCTTTAATATGAAAATACATGTCTGGAAGCGGCACAGCCAGGGGAAAAGCTATGAAAGGAAGTGAACAGACTATTTGGAATTATTTAATAAGTATTCATGGACAAAATATTATTTACATCTGTGATTCAGATATTTTTTAGGCCAGCAGAGAAGGCCTTGCAGGCCCTGACAGCCCACCACTGGCATAAACTCTTCCGGACAGAAACCTGCCCTCCCCTGTATATCATCCTGAACAACATAGCATATGCATGAACTGTACTATCCAATGAACGTTGTTATGTAAATTAACACATTCACACAATAAAAAGCCGAGCTCTGCAGAGCTCAAAAGAATAGTCGCTTTTCTGTATTATTTCTTATGATAACCTCAGTCTCCTCTTTACAGGCTTCAACTCAGACCAGCATGAATTAGAATTACACTCCGACACAAGCGTTCACCCTTTCATTCAAGACATTCACACACTCACTCATTCATTCGGTCTTTCATCAAACGCGGATTAAACCCGACCAAGTGTCGTGCAAAGGCCACGCAAAAAGGCCGCCCTGTTGGAAATGAACCAGGGATCTTCCTGCTGAGAGAAGCAAGCGCCTTGGTTTATGGGAATATTTATATTATCATACACATGCAAGACAGAGCAATAGCAAATATGTCTATTTTTGGTGGAAATAGTTGATACGAGCAGAAAAAAAAAAAATCAAGGTATTATGATTTACAGATGGACGTCCTGCAAATTCAACCTTCACTCAAATCCAATACGTCAATCATCCCCACGCTGGTCACCTCTCAAGCAAACGTTCCCATGACCACGGTGAGAAAACTCCACCGACGCACCGATAATCATTTAACTCTTTTAATAAACTGTAATAAACTCTGCAGCTCGGTGATTGCCCTTCCCTCACCTACGCCAGGACGCGATGGAGGAAGCTGTGTTGGACCAGGAGGCACCGAGTCCCGAATCCATATTTGCACTCCCGTTGTTTCACTTGTGTCTAAACTGAAGAACAAACGGTCGGCGTTGCTCCTCTGTCGCTATAAAACTTTTCATATGATCTAAATTCCTGTGCGGGGAGTCAGAAAACTCTCCTGCGTCAATAATACAGATGATGGAGGTATTTTTAAAAAATGTCTACGACAGCATTTTTACTCGCGAGGATCCACGGCCAACTAATTACCGCTGAATGATCGCCGCTCCCACCTTGGATTTTTTCCTTCGGCTAAATATCAATAAACGGTTCAGAACTACGTTGAGTAATGCTTATCCTATTTCTCCTCCGACTTCCATCGGCCGCTATCGTCCCCATCCCCGAAAAGCCGCGGCTAAGTAAGTTTAGCACGAAGGCGCGAACGTCAGCTGCCATGAAAGACTTGTCTCACATCGCATTCAATTTACCCTCCTGCTAACTGTTGACCTTTTGTCAGCTTGCTTAGCACATGACAAGGTGCCGGGAGAGCGGAGAAAAAAAAAAAAAAAAAGAAAAAAAGCATAAGGCAGGGTGCAGGGAGAGGAACTGCACTCGTATGAGGGAGTCTGGAGTACGAAAGCTGCGAGACGGCGGAGAGGATTGACGAAGGTGTGACAGAGGTGGATGTGGGAGAAGCTGGAAGCTTCTTCTTGTTTGCAGTGGTGATGGACAGCCTGGAAGATGCGCTTAGAAAGGAATCTCAACGGACTACGATGTTTGCAGATTGTGATCTGTACTGAGAGCAGGGAACGGGTGCAGGAGAATCTGGACCAGCCGTTGGGAACCTATGGGGAACCACATATGGCTCCTCCGGTGACGGTATATGGCTCCTAGATCATTTAGAGTTGAAGAAAAAAAGCAGTTTGGAACTGATTTTAAAATACTTGTGATATTTCTTCATTATACTATGTCATTTTAAAGTAAACAGAAATTTGTTTTGACGATAAATTTCCCAGGTCACCCGTCGGTCGGATTGGGAACTAATAGCTTCTGAGCCCGTCCGGGTCAGTGTAGCGTATTTTCATGACTATAAGGTGCACATAAAAGTCTTAGATTTATTTCAAAATGTGCGTTGCGCCCTATAGTGCAGTGGGCCCTGTGTGTGTTGTTGTTGTAAGGCGGACGTAGTAAAGAAAGTGAACCTGGCATGTTTGATGGAGATTTAGCGCAGCTGTTCAAATCGGAAACAGAGGATGAGGACTTCCATGGGTTTGATTGATGACAATTACCAGTAAAAAAATGTGAATACCAAACTCGGTTTTTCTATTTTTCTATTTTTTTTCTCTATTTTTTTTAAGTACCCAAACTTGTATGCTTGTGTGTGTGTGTTGTTGTAAGGCGGACGTAGTAGAGAACACCATGGAAACGTTAAAGGGGGAAGTGCGGGCGTTGATTGTATATAAAAGAACAGGTTTGCGCGTTATGCAGAACATCGTTGTTTTAACAACCCTGAAAACATCACCGATAAACACATCCAGCCCGGCCGCACCACCAACATGGACGAGGTGCCGCTCACTTTCGACAATAACGGCACACATAACTGAGACCGCGCCTTTTAGTACGGTGCGCCTTATAGTCGTGAAAGCACGGTATTTTATCAGATAGCCAACTAGTTTATCCGCTTTCAAAAAAGACGATAATTACTGTGCATTCCGGGCTGCGCTGACAGAGGAATTTATATTTGGATCTGCGGTTTGTCTAATATGCTGTGATAAATTTGCATCGATGAAACGGTCAAATATAAAGCGGCACTTCGAACAAATCCATGCAGCACCAGAGGTCGCATTAAAAGTAAGGCATATTTAATTTATTACATGTTAAAAATACTAAATGGCTGTCAATGAAATATATTTAGAAATATTTGGCTTTCATGGCTCTCCCTGTCAAAAACGTTCCTGACCCCCGATCTAGACTGATGGAGTTATGCTCTGCAACGGTGAGGAAGGAAGGTTAGCCGCAGTGCTAACGGAATACATGTGCGTGGATGGTGGACCTCTCTTGCGTTGTTGATTTTTTTCAAAAGTAAGAGCACCTGTGAGGAATACTTCAAAAATCAGACTAAGGGTGAAGTTGCCGACGACTTTCTGCCATCCCGTCTTCGTGGGTGTTCCTACAAAGCCCTTCTCAGCAGCGGATCATCAAATTGGCAGGAAGAAATCACCGGCTGCCCCGTGTCTTACCTTAGCCCGAAGCCATCTCCGGCTCCCGGGGCCTCGAAGGGCCTCCACGGACCCGCAGAAATCAGAAAACACACTTGACATCACCGGTGAAACCTCAAGTTCTTTGAAAAGGAAAAGAAACTCGGCGCCGACGTGCCACCTCTGTATTCCATTTATCAAAAAAAAAAAAAAAAAAAATCTTGATTTTATGCAATTTATGCAATCTGGCTCAGGGTGGTTCACAGCCAATCGCAGCTACATACAGACACAACCATACTTGGGTAATTTAGGATCCCAAACTGACCTTCTGCATGAACCGGGAACCTTCTCACTGTTTGGCGCCGCTGTTGATTTTCATTTATTATTCATTGGCAAGATGTAACTTTTAATATTCATCACGAACGCTAACTATTCAGTATTCTCGTTCATCGTCTTATTTATCTGCGTTGTCCGATTTAACCCACCTTTTTTAATTTCGCACCGATCTGATTTGACACCGCTAATGGCGTCGCACGCCGCTGTGCCGGGGGGATGACGACTTTCTATTTATTTTTCCATTATGTTTGTGAAGTAACGTTATTAATGTTGATTTTTTTTTTTTTTTTTTTACATCGTGTGAATCTATGCTTCGACGGGCGCGTCAGAAAAACGACGAGGCGACAAATTTATTCATACCTATTTGAGTGGGTGAGTTAAGAGTCGATAAGGAATACCTTTATAGAGTAGAAGTACGGTAGATTTGAAGGTGTCAAGATTTTATAATACTTTATAATAGCTTTAAAAGAAAGCGGTAGTTTTCAAAAAGAAAGCGGAGTGTTCTGGTCTTGTCAGCCCAGAGAAAAATTTGTTTCTCCAAAATGTATCATTTGTCATCCACCGTAATTTCCGAACCATAAGCGGCTACTTTTTTCACAATGCATGCGGCGAATTGATGTACTTTTTAGGACTAACGCGTTTCTTACCGCTAAAACATTTAGCCTCGTCACATCGGAACGATGAAATTACCTTGAGAACATTTCCAGTATGTATTTGTGGATGTCATTAGCATGTATTCAATTAAGTTTAAAAAAAAAAAACATGTTTCTGTGTAAATATCTCATGTTACAATGTGGAGACCTGCAGCTTAAAGACAAGAATTAGGATTTTTAGTTGCCATTGTGCAGGCACAGTGACATTTTGTAATGAGATCTCCTTTCTTGGAGCATGTACTGTTTTTTTTTTTTCGTAAAAAAAAAACATTCACATTAAAAAAATAAATTGAAAAAAAAGTTTTACATTATTACATTATTTAGAAAGTGCGGCCCATATGTGTACACATATATATTTTTTTATAGGCGGTGAGGCTTATATTCAGGTGCGCTCAATAGTCCAAAAAGTATGGCAGATGATGAACGCATGACTTCTAAAGCGCCGTGACCATCCTTGTGCGTGTGTGGTTATCAGCCATTTTTTATTTGTCCGTCCTGAACGGACTCTTACCAGATTCAACTGGTAATTCCAGATTCAAATTTAGGACACAAACCTTTAAGAAATAAAGCATTTGTTTCTTCACACTGCAGTTAGAAGTTCTGACATAGGCATGTTAAAAGAAAATTGTTCCAAAAATGGAAAATATATTAATAATATAACCATTTACTGCCACCTCTCATGTTACAACGTGGACACCTGCGGCTTATAGGCAAGTGTGGCAGATATGTGTACATATATATTTATTTGCTTATTTTCAGCCGGTGCGGCTTATATTCAGGTGCGCTCTATAGTCCAGAAATGACAGTACACCGCTTGTCCTGCAGCATTTTCAGGTCATACATGCAGTCATTGACCCTCTCATTCACACACCAGGGACATTTCGGGTTTACGGTGAATGTTTCTGAACTGCAGAAGGAAACCGGAGGACCCGAAGAAACCCAGAGCAGACACAAGGAGAACATGAAGACCCCAAACGTAAAAAGGCACCCTGTCGGAATTGGATCGGGGACCTTCTTGCTTCCAGGTGGAAGCGCTAACCGCTGCACCGCAGCCAAAATAAGATAAGATGTACTTTATTGATCCCAAAAGGGGAAATTCCTTTGTCACAGCAGCGTAACAATGACAGTAAATCAATAAATATTAATATCTTATTTCCATACTTTTTATATATTAAGATTTTTTTTAATCTTATTACTATTTTTTATTTGTTTTTTTTTATTTCATCTTTTTTTGTTTTTTATATATATTAATAGAAAAGAAAAATAATATAGACAACAGAATGGAAAAAAAAACAAAAAAAACAGCAAGGGTGAGAATAGACAACCAAAACGGCAACAAGGCTAAAAATCGAACCAGAGTGACAATAACAATGACAACAATAGTGGAGTGACACCAATAGAGGTGGTGAGGTTTTACCGTCCTGACTGCTGTTGTACAATCTGACGGCCGTGGGCGCAAAGTAGCGTCTGATGCGTTCAGATACACATGCGCCAAAAAATTAGCCCGGTCGACGTAAACATAGAAGACGAAATTAATATAATATTCTTGCACCCGAGGCTGGAGACGCGAAATGATTCCACACTGATTTCTCGAAGCGCTATTTCATCTCGTATTTATTCCTCGGCGAGTTCGAGCGGCGCCGTAGGTCTCGCTGTCAGGGCTGATTTCCAAGGTGATCTCCAGTCGGACGAGTTTGGCGTCGGGGCCAGATGATTCGCGGGGGGGCTCCAAAGGCGAAGCTTTGAAGATGAAACACCTTTGTCTCCGTCTGAGCTGACCCCGGGATGAACCAGCGCAAGTCAGCGGTCGAGTTAATAACACCCGCCAAACAGCGGCGCCGCTGTCGGCCTTGAAAAGTCAGCGGCGATTCGAAATGGCACCCGTACCGGTAAGAGCCCGGAAACGCGTCATTGTCACGAAAAGCCGGGAAGAGAATTTCATTTCACGAATGGTAATGATGGGGTTCGAGCGTGTCGGAGCTTTATTCCAGTTTTTCTCAGGATTTTCACGGCAGCGGTTGTGTTCGTCAAACCGCCGGTGCGCGTCTTGAGCGAACCACAAAACCGGCCAAACTTGCTAATTTATTTATCTATTATTTTGCGAAAGTAGTTCTTAGAGATGAAAAAAAAAAAAAACAAGGTTGGAGAATTCTGTTCTAGGTCACGCGACGGCCAATCCCCGCGGACGCGCCGTTAGCACGACAGTTGGTCATCGCGGCTTTTAATCGCTTCCCCTTTTTGCTTATATTAAAAAAAAAAAATGCAAATCATCTGTGGATTAACACGCAGGCGGGAAACACAGCAGAGGGACAATCCCAAGTGTACTGTAGCTATAAAAGACAGCCGTTGTCCAACTAAATGAGTTTCTGCTCTTGCGTTGCTGTATAAATAATGGGAGGGAGATGTTATCAACAGCTATGTTGTGATTGTGTGCTGTAAATATGATGTTGCAGCCTTTCTCATAATTTATTTGAATGTAAAATTGCATGCAACTGTAATACATAATGCATTAACGTGTCACGGGCGAGAAGAGACTTTCAGACAGATTGCCTCAAGACAAATTTCATAAATCTTATCTTTAATGTACCTTCCCATCTCATCCTCCACTGTATTGTCTGGTGATGTTACGTCAAAGCGCAGCAGCCCTCTCCTCTTGCAAATACGGTCTGATTAGCTTGAATAATCATCGGGACGCCGTCTCTTTTTTTTTCCCCCTTTTTTTTTCTGAAGACATGACGTGGAGAGGGAGATGTTCGGCTCCCAGCGCTCTGCTTCCCGTGCGGGCCGAAACCTCAGACTCACCATCCAATTCCCTTCAAAACCCCTTGTCACGAAGATGTAGTCGGACTGCAGAAATTCGAGCCAGAATCTCATTTTACGAGATCGCGTTGCCACGAGTGAAAACGTAAGCTTTTCCCGACTTCACTTTAAGTCTGCACATTTATTTTTTTGTTTTTCCTCCCCCGGCTCATTGTATTTCAACCATATATCCCACAGCGATACCCAGAAAGAAAACAAAAAAACAGTTTTAAATATAAATGACCTTTGCCGTTCAAGTGACACTCGGAAGCGCGTTATGTCTGCAAAAATCCAGTTTAACACAAACACCCGACGGAGTCCCTCCGTCGTAACGGACGCAAACCGCCTCGAAAAGACTGGTGCAGGACATGTATGCTAGCTGTGAGACAGTGGTGCGGTGTGCTGTGGGGGTAACAAAGAGGTTCAAAGTGGAGGTGGGACTCCATCAGGGATCAGCTCTGAGCCCTCTTCTTGTTTGCAGTATGCAGAAAAAAGGTAGAGGGAAATCTAAAGAGGTGGAGGTATGCTCTGGAAAGGAAAGGATCCATCAGGGATCAGTTCTGAGCCCTTTCTTGTTTCCTGTGGTGAAGGAAAAGCTGAGAGATGAGGCGAGACAGGAATCTCTATGGACCATGATGTTTGCAGATGACACTGTGATCTGTAGTGAGAGCAGGAAACAGGTTTAGGATAATCTGGAGAGGTGGAGGTATGTGCTGGAAAGGAGAGGAATGAAAGTTAGTCGCAGCAAGATAGAATATGTGTGTGTGAATGAGAGGAACCCGGGTGGAACGGTGAGGCTACAGGGAGTGGAGATCAAGAAGTTGGAGGATTTCAGGTACTTGTGGGTCAATAGTCCAGAGCGTAGGAGAGTGTGGAAAAGAGGTGAAGAGACGGGTTCAAGCAAATTGGAATGGGTGGAGAAAAGTGTCAGGGGTGCTTTGAGATAGAAGACTATCAGTCAGAAGGAAAGGAAAGGTGCACAAGACAGTGGTGAGATGGTTTGGAAACAGTGAGAATGACCAAAAGACAGGAGGCAGAGCTGGAGGTCACAGAGATGGAGATGTTGAGGTTCTCTTTGGGAGTGACCAGGATGGAGAGGATCAGGAATGAGTCCATCAGAGGGACGGCACATGGTAGACGTTTTGGAGAGAAGGTCAGAGAAGCCAGACTGAGATGGTTGGGTCATGGACAGAGGACAGATAGTAAATATATTGGTAGACGGATGCTGGAATTGGAGCTGCCAGGCAAGAGGTCTGGAGGAAGACCAAAGAGAAGATTTATGGACGTACTTATAGAGGATATGAAGGTAGTTGGTGTGACAGAGAAGGATCCAGAGAATAGGGTTAGATGGAGAAAGTTGATTCGCTGTGGCGACCTCTAAAGGGAAAAGCCGAAAGAAGAAGAAGAAGAAGAAGAAGAAGAAGAATCATCAAACACTGAGTACTCGTCTACAACACGTACTCTTCTGAGCTCTCGGTATGGACAGACTGTGAGATTCACCTTCTCCATGTGACAGATGTCACTGAAGGGGGATTTATTCCGAGCGCCCTTGAGCGCGTCAAAAAGCAAAGAATACAAACACGGACAGCTGGATCCTCGAGCCCGGAGGACCTTCGCCGCGCGGCCATATACATTTAAGACGGAAAAATGGCGAAATAAGTCAATATCCAAAAGAGTTTAAGCGCTGTCAGAGGAATAGAAAGGAAGTGTGTAGAATCAATATGTGGGAATTTACCCTCTTTACCAGTTTAGCTTCTTTAATTCACAGAAACAACTCAGGAGACGCCAAAATGTGTCAGTAATGAAGCCAATTAAGACGTTTCATCAAAGCGGCTTTGACTCGGAGACAGATGAGATAAACGACGTCAGATATTGTGATATAAAACAAGGGCGTCTGTGTGTTTTCTTTCCCCGTGTTCCTTTTTCTTTCCGTCTACAAGCGTATAGTTTATTTTTGCATATCAAGAACATAACTAACAATAAACATACGCCTTCCCGGCGGGACGGCTCCGCTGGGAGGCCAAGGCTAATTGCCTTTAGAGTTCTACCTCTCTGGGACAGATGCAATAGACTTGGGAATTTCCTTGTGGGAATACGCTAACTCGCGATCTTCAATCGGAAATATCACGACGCGCGGGGGTCATTACGGGGCGGGCCTTCGAAACAACCTCCCCCGTACCTTTTGTGGCTCTCATTAACGCTCGTTATTACAATAACGAAGTCAGACATAAAGCGGCTGAAACGTCACGTTTGTTTTTTAGTCGTTTTTAAATGGGCCGATACCTCTGCTTTTATATTAGCATTAGCGGTAACATGGGGAGCCATTTATAGGGTTCCTGGTTTGAGACCCCAAATCAGGGGTCGGCAATCTTTACCGCTCAAACGGCCACTTGTAAAGAAAACACCAATCCTTTTGAAATTTAAAATGAATTAACACGATATTCAACGTTTTTGTTTTTTTTTTGTTTGTTTTTTCGCTAATATGCTTTGTATAAACGGAGTATGAGTTGCTTTTTAAATACATGAACAGTTGCAGCGAGATTGCATTTCTGCATGCAATAAAACATTTTGAACTCCCAGAAAAAAAGGACATTGGGTTGAAGGTTACTTTGAAGCAAAATACTCAATGTCTATTTGAGTCCTTTATGGTTTTATGAAAAAAATAAAGTAAATAAATAGCTGAACTTAAATGATCCAGCGACAGCAAACCAAAAATCGAATCCTTTTAGTGCCACGTGTAGTCGCTTATAAAGAGCGACAAAAATATTTGAACAACTTTTATTTAGATGTCACGGGATCACCATAATCTTCACATTTAAAATGATATTTTAAAAATGAACAAAATAGAATAAAATACATTTAAAGAGGTACTTGTTAGTGGTGCAGGTGTGTTTAGTAGCGATTGGCTGCGTGTCTCCATGTGACCCGATGACTGGACGACTGCAGCATAAGTTCGAGAAGAGGAACGAATGAACTAATGCATTTTAGAGAAATTTATTTGCCTCTTGGTTGGCAGAACCTGAATGTTATGTTTTCTTTTTGAACACTTTGTCTCTGTATGAGGAATGAATGAAAGTATAGGTGCAATAACTCACACAAAAATGTGCAATTACTGAAATCACTCACATTGAACTTACCGTCATTTCCCGACTATAAGCCGCTACTTTTTTCACACGTTTTGAACACAAACCGACGCGGCTAATTTATGACATTTTTTCGGCAAACGCGTTTCGTGCCGCCAAAACATTTAGCCTCGTCACATCGGCACGATGAAAAGGCCGTGAAATTCTGAGGCCGTTCGATTCCGACACCGAAGAAGACGACTTTCATGGTTTTAGCGCGCAGGAGGAAGACCGAGATAGAGATCAGCTGGCGGAGGATAAACGCGGAAATGGAAAATAGATGGATGGACGGACTTTTCCTTGTTATTTATTATTCATCTTTTTCATCAGCCATGTTACAAGCTCTGTCCGGGAAAAAAGCCTTTCCGGTACGTATTTGTGGATGTTGCCAGTATCATCATCTTCTTCTTCTCCTTTGGGCTTTTCCCTTCAGGAGTCGCCACGGCAACTCAAACCCTATTCCCTGTATCCTCCTCTCACACAACAACTAACTGCATATCCTCTCTCACTACGACCATGAATATTCTTTTGGTCCGATTCCAGCATCCGTCTACCAATGTTTCGACTCTCCCTCCTCTGTCCATGACCCAACCCTCTCTGACCTTCTCCCCAAAACATCTACCATGTGCCGTCCCTCTGATGGACTCATTCCTGATCCTCTCTTATTTAATTAAGTTTAAAAAAACTGTACCTGTGTAAACACCTCATGTTACGACTTATAGACAAGTACGGCCTATATATGTACGCATATATTTATTTTTAGCTGGTGCGGCTTATAGTCAGGTGCGGCTTATATTCAGATGCAGTCCAGAAATGTCGGTATTTATTATGTTTTCTTATTTTTATATATTTGTATTTTAACTGGAGGATATTTATATGCAAATGTACAAAAATGCATTGCTATGTGACAGGCTCTCTTCTTCAATTGTGGAGTCGCACTAAAATTGCACAACCACAATAAAGACAAGTATTAACCCTCTCAGGCTCAAATTAAGTTGTAGTTGCTGGAAAAATCTGATATTTGGCTGTCGCAAATCTGCAACATCTGCCTGGAGAAGGTTAAAAAAAAAACACATTTATTTTATGAGAGAGGTGGATGAATGGACGAGGGAGTGAACGGCTGTATGTGTGAATATTATCTCGATATGCATTTGAATGAATGCATGAGTGTTAAAATATCAATATGTATATTCACAAACATAATCCAGGTTGCTACTGCTGCCATGGAAACACACAGCAGATGTGTTATGTCATCATTTTACTCACACACAGATTCATTTAGATGCTTTTAATTCAGGTCTTCTTTTCCTTTCTGCTTTCCACCTTCAGGGGTCGCCACGGCGAATCAACCTCCTCCCTCTGAACCCGTTCTCTGCGTATTCGTGATTTACTATTCAAATAGTAGGTTTGCAGTGGAGCTGCAGCCGCGCGCAAACATCTTGTCTCAAACCGGTTACACTCAACGTGTGAACATTTATTACATTTCACAGTTGCCTTAAGCAAACACATCCCAGTTGGCACTCCTGCTCTCCTGGTCCTCTGTTCTGCAGAGTTGTCTGTTTTTGGAGCGCGTTGCAGTCATTTGACAGTTGCACGATCAATTAAAAAGAAAACACACACACACACACACACACACACACAATGCCAGCCTTATTTATACTGTGTTTTGTATTTTAACGGCATCATGCTTACCTGAGGGGAAGAGCATTCTTGGTTTAATGTAGATTTTACCAGCGCAGCTGAGTGATTTAAATCACCACAATAAACACTATTCATTCACTTGTAATACATTAAACTACCCAGATATATCAGTGGTGATGCTCTGTGCTTTCAGCCAAGATTGGGAACATCACCTCGCTATTTTTATCGTTTATAGGCCTTTCCGTGTAATAGATCATATATGGTCTCCACTTAAAAAGCGCTTTCACACCTTGCGGTTTCAACGCGCGTTTGGCAACATTGCGTTCGCCCATTCGCACACACACGTTGCCCGGGTGTGTTGCCCGAGGACACCTCGGCATGCAGGCGGGAGGCCGGGTGGAACCGCCAACCCCCCCGACCGGACGGATGGCGGCTCTCCCGGTCGAGCCACGGTTTTCCGAGCGCGGAATCTCGACATAAATAATGGTTCCCTGCTAAACAATGGCTCTTGGAATTGGGATTAATCCATGTATGTCTTTATCTCCTTGTCAAAATCTTTTCGTGGACTTGAATTTCTTCCAGGACGTTGGCAGGAGAACTGGTTATAGAAAAGTAACAACCGGATAGGTGACAACAACAACGAGATACAAGTATATTCAATCCCAGTTGCCACAAAAAGATTTTTTGGATTTTGGATGAATTGTAACATGGACAACTGAGAACCCTCATAGGCAAATGTATTTTTTTTGTATTTTTTATATTTTTACATATATTTTTATATATATTTATATATCATTTATTTATTCATAAATATATGTGTGTGTGTGTGTGTGTATATAAAATATGTATTTATATATTTTTTTATTTTTTGATATTTTTTTAATATATTTTTATATAAATGTATGTGTGTGTATATGTATGTGTGTATATATATTTATATATATTAATTATTTGTTTATTTTGTTGTCTTTTTGTGGCTGGTTGGCTTTGTTTTTTGCTTGTTTGTTATCTTTTACCTCTGAAGTCCTCCAATATAATAATTTGTATGTTTGTTTCTCTGTTTTTTTTTTTGTTTTTTTTTGTATCCAACCAATAGTTGCTTCAGAAGTCCTACAATATACCATAATACAAGTCGCTATTTTTTTACTGCGGCTTTTACAACGATGAGGCTAATTTATGGATTTTTTTAGGGTAATTACGGTAGCTTCCTTCCACCAACACCATCACGGTGGACAAATGAAACCCACTTGCATTTACGATAACTCATCGGATCGGCCATTTTGCGCTTTTTGCACACACACCCCTATCTATCTTGAAAAAGACGCGCAGAAGTGCATCTGATTCAGCTTTCGAGTTGAAAGCGATCGGTCTGGCTGTCGAAGACGGAAACAGAGCTGCAGATCTGCTCTGAAATAAAGTATTCACATAATGTACCGTTAACTGTCGATGTTACTTTCATTTATTTCATTAAAAGTTTTCACAAAATTCCTTCCTGTAACATCTCGTTGCATTAATAACGCATGTTTCAACATGGACACCTGCTGCTTATAAGGGCACAATTGTTTTTTTTACTAAGTACTAAGTAGTAAGTGAGATAAAATAGCAGGTAGAAAATCCACCCTTTCTTCCATGGCGTCGCTTTACCACAGGAGCTTAAACGACACGTTTTCATAACAACGTGTTTATCCCTCCAACTATTGAATATTAAGTGATGATTTGTTGAACGCTGTCAAGTGTGTCTGTTATATTACCTGGAATGAAAGCGCACACTTGGAATGGCAATGTTATGGTCTGATGACTCATTCAAGCGCCTGTTGTTTTTCTTTTCGGTCGTCGTTTGGACCCCGAACAACGAACGCTCGGCGATAATTATGCACAAATGTAGAATTATCAGATCTTATATGGTCCATGTAGCAGATCGTCATCATGCTGACAGCGGGAAATTAGCTCAGATGAAGTGAAAATGGATTTTACTAATTGCAACCATATTTATGTTACATTATTCTCTTTTTTTTTCTTATTTACAAACAAAAAATATTTTAGATTAGCTTCCAGTTGCCTGAGTAAACACCGGCCTTTTGCTTTTTTCGCGAAGGCCGAATCATTGCCCTTGACACGCATGGATAAAAAATAAAGCGAGAAATCATAACACAGGGGAAAAAAAACAAAACTGCACCAGTTGGCCGATCTATCCGTAAGACATAAAAACCCCTCTGCAAACTTTCGGACCTTGAGCGTGAATACACCTCCTCCCACCAGTCCTTCTAGATTATTCCTTCCATGAAGTCTGCGTTTACCGGTGGTCGTAGATGTTACCGTCATTTATTTAAAGAAAATGTTTCCTATAACATCTTGCTATGTTAATTTCCCACGTTTCAAAGGGGGACACCCGTAGCTTATCGACAAGCGTGGCTTATTTATGTACATTTTCTTTTAAAAATCGAGTAGATGCGGAATTTAGGGTAATAAAACCAACTCTCCGGCCAACACCTTTGGTTAACGCGACGAAACTGCTCGATAAACGTAGCATTATTAGAAAATGCTCATTCGCTAAACACGAAATAGTGTTGTTAGACTATATTTGTTTATTGTATTGTTTTGACTGGATGTACTGTAAACACTGACAAACATGAAGCGGTGTACTGAAGAGGTGCAAACCCTCAGGGAGCCTGGGGGGTTTTGCTCTGAGCAGCACTGACAACGTCTGTTTTTACCGCTCCGTCGGTCATTCTCTTTAACTCCGTCGGCCTCGTGAAACAAAAGGAGGCGTCGCGTCCCCCCGACCGTACGCAAGTATATATAAATATCAGGTTTCATCTTTTTTAAGCCTCATCAGTACCCTTTGTGCATGCAGAAACGGAGGCGATAATCACTTTATATTAGATACTGTAAATAAGAGCGGTAGACAGAGGAGAGAGGTGCACGTTTGGATTGCAAACGATCGATTTGCACCTTTTTTTTTCCCCCCGGCAACAGCGAGCCGAGATGTTAGCGATGCAAAACATACATATCGATGATTATTGAAGGTTGATGTTCTCGTTGCTCGCTGCGTGTGAGTCCCAGTAACGCACAACTGTTGCAGCTCATTATTTTTAATTAGCTTGTCCTCTTTAGCTGGTTGCCACCAGATTTAGCTCCGCCGCAGATACGCGTTCACGACTGCTTCCGCTGCCAATAATATCCTTAGACGTGAAGCTCACGACGTTTGCGTTGCACCAGGTTATATCAGAACAAATTAGCTTTCCAATGTTTCTAACACAAAGCGTCCCAGTTGTGCTGCTGAGCTTCACGCAGCTCAGAGATGACTACTCAGTATAATGAGGCACAGTTATTAGATACTTTCCAAAAATCTGTCCCTAAAAAAATGAAAAAAAATCTCCAGACAAAAGCTTTGTTAAGTGCAGGCCAAAGTAAATGAATAAATGAAAAAATAAAGACATATCAATAAACAAGCTGAATCCACCACGTCGCAAAGTTCCCACTCGGTTTCTGTTATCTCGGTCAGCGTGACAGCTTACAACAGAGCATATTAATTGTTGACTCATAATCTAATATTTTCTTGCCGCGGAAACAAAAGAAAAAATAGAGCCCTTGTCTCATTGCAAAAGTGTTTGGTGAGCAAATCATGAAAAATCAGCAGGACCAAAGTATGTAAATCCCTGATTTTTTTTTTTTTTTTTTACTGGAATGGACAGATTTCCACAAGAACCAGTGTAATATTTACATCCGTTGTCTCGTACGATGTGCAGGTTTACGCGGCACAGATAATGAACGAATGATTGCTGTCCTGTGTTATGAAGCTTCTTTGTTCAAACCTAAATTCCAAAATCTGGCACGCCTGAAGGCAATATAAAGCCCATTAATTAGTCTAAATGTATGCTAAATCTAACCGTGATGTTATAACTTACAAAAACCACCTAATGGAGTTAAAGCGGAGAATAATAGCCGCATGAAATGTAGTGAACTTACGCCTGCCAGTCCCGCTCCAGATGGCCGGTCCTCCCATGGCTCCCTTTTTGGATCTGCCCTCGCAATGACTCTGGCTGAGGCGATGCGACAATTAGCCTCTCCATATAGCATCAGATGTGAAAGTTACTTTCAGTGATTGAATGGAAGAGGACTGGAGACTTCATCTTTGGAGGAGAAATGATATCCCACGAGCCAGATCTCCACGGGGCATTAAAAGAGAACTTCCGCAGCCGGTCGGAGAGTATTTACAGTAACGTTATAGTTAAAATTACGGCTTTGGGATTGCGGTAAGGCTGCGACGGCGTTGGATATCGGGGGATGACGCTGATGGGGGCCAGATCTGGGATTCAATAGGCTTTGCCCTGCTCGGGATGGCAACGGCAACGCTTCGGGGGACTGAGGACTTTTTTTAAGGGAAAGAGAGTATCTTCCATTCGGTTCCACGGGCTTGACTGAACGCAGGCTTCGTGCGATGGACCGGCAGGCCGGGCAGAACCGGGGCGGCTGCCTGGATATGTGGATATGCTAGGAGTCGGTAAAAGACCGGCAGCGTTCACCCAAAGGTCACTTGTTCTCACGTGCGGTGGACCTTCGAGCTTTGGAGTGTAACAACAAGTTTGACACGGAAAGTCACATGAAATTGGATTCATTATTACAGATTATCGTATTTTCACGACTATAAGCCGCACATAATAGTCTTAGATTTTCTTCAAAATGTGCGGCGCCCTATAGTTCAGTGCGCCCTGTTTGACCCAACCATCTCTGACCTTCTCTCCAAAACATCTACCATGTGCCGTCCCTCTGATTGACTCATTCCTGATCCTATCTGTCCTCGTCGCTCCCAAAGAAAACCACGGCATCTTCATCTCTGGTGGATGATACGAGTACGTATTTAATTAAGTTTACAAAAACTGTATCTGTGTAAATACCTCATGTTACGACTTATAGACAAGTGCGGCCTATATATGTACGCATATATTTATTTTTAGCCTGTGCGGCTTATATTCAGGTGCGGCTTATATTCAGGTGCAGTCAAGAAATGTCGGTATATATTGCCATATTTTCACAATTTGTGAATGGATTGAAGATGCTTGTGTTAACTTGTCTGCCGGCACTGTTGTTTGAGCTTTCGCAAAAGCCGGCATCATTTCCAAGGAGCCGCACGGCACAGAAAGGGACTCTGACGGTGAAGAAAGTGAACCTGGCATGTTTGATGGAGATTTAGCACAGCTGTTCAAATCAGAAACAGAGGATGAGGACTTCCATGGGTTCGATTGATGACGATTACCGGTTAAAAAATGTGAATACCAAACTCAGTTCAGCCCCCTCTCTTTTTTTTTTAAGTACCCAAACTTGTATGCTTGTGTGTGTTTTGTTGTTGTTAGGCGGACGTAGTGGAGGACACCATGAGAACGTTAAAGGGGGAAGTGTGGGCGTGGATTGTATATAAAACCCGCGCCCTATAATCAGGCGCGCCTTATGTGTGAGTTAAATACAGTAATGGCACCCAAAACTGAGACTGCACCTTTTAGCGCGGTGCAACTTATGGTCGTGAAAATACGGTAAGAATATATGACAGATAAAGCTACCCAGTAAATCACCCTTTTCCTACTGGTATCAATCACTTCCATGGCTCATATTATCCCCCTCCACGTGCCATTATTCACTTTGACTATGTCTCTTTGTGCAGCAAATTCGTCGGCGCTTAAACCTAACATTGCCAACATTTCGAGTTTTTTACTTATGATGAAGATGCAGACACTCCGCACTGTCTTGGAGGAAAGCCTCTTAACAACTTTTAAATTCAAAGAGTTATTCAGCTGATATCCAGTGCAGAATATCAAGGGCACGGTAGAGGGCTTTATCTCTGCGATGGTATTGATCAACGGGTAAACACAGACAACATTAAATGAATCTTGGGCAGCAATAATGTGTGCAGCAATGACTGTGTCCTCAGCAGCGGAGGTGATTTGTATTCCAATATTCCACATTTTATGCCCATGGAAAGTTTACTGGGCTCCGGATTTCGGGGGTTGGCGCCGGACGAACACGCTGCACAAATCACTGCACCCGGAGCCGTAACCGTATGATGAAATTTTACTTTTCAAAAAAACGTTTTCTCTTCAAAGAAAGAAAACCGACGACTTTGTATATTAAATGCACATTTAAAACAATGTTCGGAAAGTGTAGATTAATATCCCCGTAGGCGATTAATTTATTCTTATGAGATGAATTAGGGTGAATTTCACATCAAGGTATCTGTGATATACAGTGTCAGATTGGGAAATGTGATGGATATTTTGGGTTTAATCTCTGGGAGTGGGGAGCGGGAGGGCGGCGGCGGCGGCGGCGGCGGCGGCGGCGGCGGCTCATCGGCATGCAGGAGCAGAGCTCTGCAGCCTGTTAGCGTGGCAGGCCGCGCCGGGAGAGACAGCGGCTTTGTCAGAGGTGGGTTCTGCACGCGTCGCTGCTGCTCAACGGCACACAGCTTGTGATAAAATATAACAATTTTCACCTCTTGCTCCGAACTCCTCATAGAAATATCTGAGGAAGAGCGAGCCGGAGTCTGATGGCTCGGCATTTTGAACAGCTGACTGATGCTATATTTATTAGCGGAGTTGTTATGCCTCGGGTGTGAGTCGGCGGAGTTTTAGACCCGAGCTAACGTACTTAATGTTCGTGGGTCACCGCTTAACTCTGCAGCTACTATAATATACATAATATGTGTGACCATTATGAACTAACATAAGCGTATGTTATTAAAATGTACAGCACGGTGGCGCCGCGGTTAGCGCGTCCTCCCTGCAGCAAGGATGTCCTTGCATGGGTTCCATGTTCTCCATGTTCCCTGCGTGGAGTTCCAATGGAGACCCCGAATTGCCGAGACCCGAATGAGAGGGTGAATGGTTGACGGTCTCCAGATGTGGCCCAATGATCTACTGTTCCGGGGTGAACCTGCCTTGCAACCCTGGGTGCGGGATGATCAATTCATTTCCTGATTCAATCAATATAAATAGTACAATTTACTTTGACAGCAAGGGAATTACCTTTTTTTTTTCAAATCTAAGTCTGACTTCCTAACATGATGGGACATGGATACCGTCCTGAGGCGTCTTCTGCTTTACCTGCAGGTCATTTCTAGAGAAGTAACCATGAAGAGCAGGATTGGAAAACTTGTACGCTCTTGATGTAACTGTACCTTTATCTCCAGCACAAAACTCCTCGCTTTGGAGTAAATGTACCCTGAGCGAATGTAAATGGTTCCTTCCACATATGTATATATATATATATATATATATACGCTGCCTGTTACCCATCAAGCTGGACGTGGTGAGGCAGCCTGTCCTAGCATGCACTGAGCAGAAGGCAAGGAAACAGTCTGGAGCGCGTATGGCTGCGACACAGCAGTGTTTACCGCGGGCCAGCAGGCTGTCCTGAGGAGAACTTCTCCTATCCTGGTAGAACAGCGCCGCTGTCTCTCTTTGTGGACACGCGAATGCTCAAATCCTCCGTTGTGTGAAGTTTTGCCAAGAAGACAAACATAATGGCGGATCAACACGGTGCGTAGAGACAAAGTAGTATTGGCTCCCCCATCCAAATAATGGGAATCAGGTGTTCCAGTCACTTCCGTGGCCACAGGTGTATAAAATCAAGCACCTGGGCATGCAGACTGTTTTTACCAACATTTGTGAAAGGATGGGTCGCTTTCAGGAGGTCGGTGAATTTGGTTGAACTGTGATAGGATGACACCTGTGCAACAAATCCAGTTGTGAAATTTCCCCCTTCCTAAATATTCAACTGTCAACTGTATTAGAAGAACATGGAAGTGTTTGGGAACGACAGCAACTCAGCCACGAAGCGGTAGGCCTGAAGGAGCAGGGTCGGCAGATGCTGAGGCCCATCGTGCCAAGAGGACGCCAACTTCCTGCAGAGTCAATGGCTACAGACCTCCAAACTTCATGTGGCCGTCAGATCAGCTGAAGATCAATGTGCAGAGCTTCATAGAACGGCTTTCCATGCTACAGCTGCATCAAAAGTGCAATGCGAAACATGCAGCTACTGGACTCTAGAGCAGTGACTCCCGCTTCTCCGTCTGGCGTTCTGTTGGACGAGTCTGGGTTCGGCGGTTGCCAGGAGAACGCTATTGTCTGACTGCTTTGTGCCAAGAGTGAAGTTTGGTGGAGGGGGGATTGTGGTGTGTGGTTGTTCTTCAGGAGCTGGTCTTAGCCCCTTAGTTCCGGTGAAAGGAACTCTGAAAGCTTCAGCACACCAAGACATTTTGGGCAATTCCATGCTGGAGCTGGCCTCTTCCTTTTCCAACATGACTGTGCACCAGTGCACAAAGCAAGGTCCATAAAGAGTCCTGACCTCAACCCCAAAGAAAACCTTTGAGGGCGACTGAGAGCCAGGCCTTTTCGTCCAACATCAGCGTGTGACCTCACAAATGGAAGAACGGTCAAAAATTCCCATGAAGACACTCCTGAACCATGTGGACAGCCTTCCCAGAAGACTTGAAGCTCTTCTAGCTGCAAATGGTGGACCGACGTCTCATCGAACCCTATGGATTCGGAATGGGATATTACTTACGCGAGTCAAGGCAGGTGAGCGAATACTTTTGGCCATCTAGTGTATATCGTGTCAGAAGAATTTTAGAAAAAGGAAACGCTATGATAAAGAAGGGCGCAGGACCGGGGAGTCGGAGGGCGGCGTTCGGGTTCGGCTGATAACCAAATCAGAGGCAAGTGAGGAGTCGGGACGAGGCGTGATTGATTGCGAGAGTCGGAGACACGTAATGATAGGAGGTGAAAGCGAAAGATGCGCTGTGATTTCAAAATAACACGGAAAACAAAACAAGCGTTGCTCTGCTGACAGCTGTCAGCAGCCGGGGTCGAACGTTGGCTGGCAGCGACGTCCCCGGCGTCTCTCCTTCCAGTCAAAGCAGGTACGCCCGACGAAAGGATGGATAATTTAACACTAGCGGATTTTGATTCCCCGGCAGCCTTTATTTTTCCCCTGTTTGGCCAGTTATTTACTTTGGGGTGTAGCAGTTTTGAGTTTTGGGGGTTTCTTGCATGGATAAAGGGTTCAGACACGACAGTCGAACGCTCCGGTTTGTTCGCCGGCCTGCCGACGACAGATTTCTTCCATTTAGGCGCCGCGACTGCCTGACGCTGTCTTGTTCTGAGATGCACTTGATGGCAAGGAGGGGGGGGCAAAAACGGGGAACAAGAGGAAGCTATGAGCGTATTCTGCCCAAATCGGAGGCTCTAAGGAAGTGGTTCTTAACCTTGTCGGAGGTACTGAACCCCACCTGTTTTACATGCGCATTCACCGAACCCTTCTTCATTGGATCGAGGATCGTTTCGTCGATGGGTACAAAGAACAGGCAGAGTAGCCTTTTCATGGAATCTGGCTCCCTTCACCTTGAATCCAGCAAGCGCTATGTTCTTGTAGTTCCCGTCTCCATGCAGCTGAAGGAAGCCTTCCCTTAGTTTTGCCGGTGCCGGACTAGAATTGCTCATCTCGTCTTTGCAAATCATGCAGTTAGAACATCGATTCCAATCGCGTTCCGTCATACATGTGAATCCGTATTGTACGATTCTTCCGACCGCTTTCTTTTTTTGCCCGACATAATTCGTATGAAGGGATTAAAATATTAAGAAAGAAATCACATGACGTACCATCACGACAGTCACAAGTTACTACAACTGAGCGCGCCGAAATCCCCGCGGCACGGATAGGCCGAGCTATGTAGCGTGATCACCTGCGGCCAGTGATGTCATCACCAATGTGTGTCTTGACATCCGCCGAACCCCTGAGACTGACCCCCCGAACCCCTGGGGTTCGATCGAACCCAGGTTAAGAACCACTGCTCTAAGGAGATGTTATTTGAGATGCTAGGCGGTGGAGCCGTGTCACCAGGTCCCTTGGCTAATGATGCAGTCAACTGTTTAACTTGGAAAGCTCAAATTAAGCCCGGCGTGGCTTGTTCTGCAGACGTCCTTCCAAAAGTGTGAATCAAACTGGGGAGCCTGGTTGGAGAGCACATCCTGGGGAAGGCTGTGTAAGCAAAAACATGAGAGAGCGCAACCTCTGCTGCCTGTTTGGCAGAGGGGGGTTTATTTGAGGGAATTAGGTCCACCATCTGAGAAAAGCAGTCAATGATGATGAGGCAGCAGCGCACCGGAAAGTCCGGGGATTTCGGATCACGATAGCAACACCGTGCTCGGCGGAGGGCCCGGCGGAGTACTCGGATTACTTTTTCAAAGAGATATACGGCAGCGGAGTTTTGGTTATGGATCGTACAGCTGGTTATCCAACCAGGAAGTGCCCTTCTTTGCTTTCGCCCCCGCCACGCTGGCGACGTGCCGACGCCTTTGCAGCAGGAAGCAGCGGTTGTATATAAAACTCGCCCGGGGCAACGAGGAGCTGAGACGGCTGTAAAAGAGTGTGCGAACTATATTATGTGCGCTATTGCCCCGGCTGCAGGGTGCGAATGCTTGTGCCGTATTTTATTTTATAATGCCGCCACGTATTGTTATTGTCAAACAAAAACATGTCATAAAAATATTGATATGGTTATTGCATGCACCGGAACGGTTATAGTTGAACATGCTCACATAAAGCGCTTGTATTTTGCAGGCTTGAGATCCAGCCAATGTTTTGAGGACTTGAGTTTTTTCTTCCTAGAGGTAAAACAAAAAAGAATACATAAGAGCAGTGCGGTTTTTGCTATAAGCAATTTGAAAAGTCATCTAAATCCGAATTAGCCTCCTCTGTAATGGTGTAATCCGCTCTCATTGTTTCTTCAATCGCTGCCCCGATATTACTTTTCCACTTTTTGTCTCTCTGTTCCTTCACACTGCTCTTGCGCGAAGGCTCAGAGAGGATATGCAGCTCTCACTTCAGAGCATAATCATCTGCCACCGAATTCTCGATTCAATGACGTGACTCTTCGTGACTCCCAGATAAATGATTCGTCCTTCGGTGTCATTCTGAGTTCCGACAAACATCCATGTAGCAACAATGGTCAAGCGGTAGTCGTCGTAGTCGAGCTCGACGTACCGGCGGCCTTCTGTCTCGACCAGCTTGAGCTAGAAAGAGAAATAAAAGACATGGAAATAACAGATGGTGGACGCCGTAAATCGAGCCGGGTCCCCCGGGAGCCCACGAAAGAGGTTAGTTCTTGTTGCCTTGGCAACTGGGCTTGAATTTCTTCGCTCGAAGTCGTTTCGGCCCTCGTCCGAGAGGCTTCTTCACTTCTACCGACCTGTGGGGAGTTTCCCAATATAACTGCCACCGTTTTAGGCGGGCCAAGTTTCTGCTGATCAACCATTTACACAGCAAGCCGCCGTACTTTGCTGTTCATATTCATATCTATAATCATATCTATAATAATTTTTACACGCTTCCTGTGCAAATGCACTGCGGGCGGCATAGTAGGAATTTCACTGTACATGGAAGCGTGTTTCTACACTGACAAGAAACGCTTTGAAATTTGAATCCCAGCCCAGACCCGCCCAAAACGACAAAAATTGACCGGGACCTCCGCAGACATACGGGGTTAGCGGTCAATGCTAACTCAACAGAAGTTGCTCAGTTAAGTTCCAGTCCAAAAAAAAAAAGTTGGGGAAAAGGGAAAACGTGCAGAGTCGGTTTGGCTCTCGTCGCCCGGCGACGGCGGCGTGGTTCCCAGGGATGTACCCGGCAAACCGCTACCGCACAGGACCCTGCAGCGCTCCGCTCTGCAGCAGCGGGTCGGGAGTATCTCCGGAGTTTCGTAATACTGCATCAGCTGTGTTTGTTGAAGGTGGGCCTGTTTTAGCCCGGGGGGGTTTGCTGAAAGCCGTTGCGCTTCCGCCGGGATTTTGGCGCTAAATAAGCGGGAGATATCTGAGCCGTAAAGACCTGGTCATCTGAAAATCCTCGCCCTCCTCACTTCCCCTGGCTGCACACCGAGGGCATCCGGATTCTTCTTTAAAAGCGTATTATCATATCTGTTGGTTTTGTTTTGCCAGCCAGACGACTGTGGGGGCCGTTATTCCACCAGTTGGTTGATTTGTTACAACTACAGTTGCTGCATTGTTCATGAAGTCCTCCGTCGTCGTTTCTCTCTCCTTTTGTAACCTCATCACAAAGTCCTATTCATCCTCACACACAACAGCGAAACCTTTTTTTTTTTTTTTTTCCAAAGCATTAATGGAAATGATGTGTTCACGGACTCCGTGTCTCAGACCTCTGGAAGAGTACTGATGCATTCATCTTGAATATATATACACTACCTGCTCCTCTATGCTTGTTTTTATGGAGTGGCTAAAAGCACACCGAGGCCAACATTTAGCCCTCCTGCTCAGGCGGAGGCGCAGTGATGCATGAGGACGGCGGCATAGTTTCCTGGATTACATACAACAACAGGCCACACTTTGTTTTTGTCAAGAGCAGAGTGTAGGACAAGCAGCAGAGTAGTACTGTTCTGCCTCAGGAGACTCACCTGCAGCTGCAGCAAATGTCTTCTGCGCGCTGTAAACTTTGAGCTAAAGGGCGGGGAATATTTCCGGGTCAGGACATCGGACCGCCGCTTCTACGTCCGCCCCCTCCTGTTGTTTCTTTCATTACTGCAACACTGACTTCCATATTAACCGATGCGGTCAATTAGCATAAGATATACCATGTTGTATTTCCCTTTATCAAACACTTTATTCATCATGATAATAATGTACAAGACAGTGGTGAGACCAGCGATGCTGTAAGGGTTCGAGACGGCGACTGTAGAGGTCCTCAGTCATCCGGGTCCTGGCCAATTCTTGTCGAAATCTTCTTTTCTTGGCAGCCGGACTTGAATTTCTTCACTTGAAGACGTTTCATCCCGGAGGCTTCTTCACTTCTGATGACCTGTGGGGAGATTTCCAATACAGCTGCCAGGGTTGTGGGCGGGTCTAGGATGTAGTGGCTTGTTGTGTAAATGGAAGAGTTGATCTGCAGAAACTAGATGTAAAGAGAGGTTGTTTTGCTAACGGAGGGGTCGTTCGTTGGACTAAAAGAGCAACTTTGTGGGATTACATGGATTGGAATGTGAAAAGGTAAAGCTAAACAAAGAAGTGTTGGATCACATGTGGACGTTATCTGGGGCTGGTTCTGGTGGTGGGGCTTTCCTGGTTGTTTGGAGGGTGCAGAAGGTCCTGGTCTGTTCAGAGATGGTTTTTCTGTTTCGTCAAACATCAACATGACCGTCTTCAAACGAATGACCCCGTCCTCCGGGTGGAGGTGGACCGCATGGTCCTGTCCTGGAGAGGTGGCTCTCCTGTGGTTGTCCAGAGGTTGTTTGGCCTCTCCAGTGTGGATGTCGTCTTGTGTCCTTGGGGTGACAAAGGACAGGGAAACATGTTTCTATACCGTGCACGTGACAACGCACGCTTTGAATCTCTTGAATTGACGAAAAGACAGGAGGCAGAGAGATGAAGATCCAGGATGGATTGGATCGGGAATGAGTCCATCAGAGGGACGGCACACGGGAGATGTTTTGGAGAGAAGGTCGGAGATGGTTGGGTCACGGACAGAGGAGGGAGAGGCAATATATTGGTAGACGAATGCTGGAATTGGAACTGCCAGGCAGGAGGTCTAGAGGAAAACCAAAAAGAAGATTTATGGACGTAGTGAGAGAGGATTTGAAGATAGTTGTTGTGAGAGAGGAGGATCCAGAGAATAGGGTTTGATGGAGGAGGTTGACTCACTGTGGCGACCGCCGAGGGGAAAAGCCCAAAGGAGAAGAAGATGATTACATTAATGAAAATAAAAAAAATCAAATCAAAAAAAATTAAAAACACCCTTGGTAGCAAATGAGATGAGGAAAAAAATGCTTCTCTGTCAATCTTAATTCAAGTCGATTGGTAAATAAACGAATATTCTCAGTTTGTCCCAACCACCCGCGGGGCATTGGGCCATTTTTTACCCGAGTACTTTCCCCCTGCTTGCAATCGTCCTCAAAGAAGCTGTGTTTTTTTTCGGCGCTCGGGTTTTTCTGCTCACTATTAGATAGAGAGAAAATGGAAAAAGCTCTAAAAAACATCCTTAAATGAATTAATAAACAAGATAATCTCAATAGGGATCCTCTCATCGCCTCTGCTTGGACCCTTTAATGTTGCAGACGGTGCAGCCGTGTAGGTTAATGGGCTTATCAATATCGCTGCCTCGGAATTCTGTCCGGAGGGTTTCTGAGCGCAGTCCCGGCGATACATCCCAATAAATTAATTTTGCGTTTCTGTTGTTGCATGCACATTCACAAAATTACACAATCGGATGGGTTTTTTCGGAGCCAGTATAGAAAGAATACCGAGAAGTTTGATCAGGCTGCGGCGCTTTAATAAGTATCTGCATCGAGCATTAGCGACCCTACGAATTTATATATAAAAAGACGACGGTGGTGGAAGGAATAATCTAGAATGACTCGTGGGAGGAGGTGTATTCAGTTTGCAGAGGGGTTTTTATATCTGCCGGATAGATTTGTCAGCTTGTATAGTTTTATTTTTTTCCCCTTGTGTTATGATCTCTCGCTTTTTTTTTTTTTTTTTATCCACACGTGTCAAGGTGATTCGGCCTTCGCGAAAAAAGCAAAAGGCTGGTGTTTACTCAAGCAGCTGAAAGCTAATCTAAGTTTGTAAATAAAAAAAAAAAACAAAGAGAATAATGTAACATTAATATTGTTGCAATTAGTAAAATCCATTTTCACTTCATCTGAGCTAATTTCCCGCTGTCAACATCATGATGATCTGCTACATGGACCATATAAGATCTGATAATTCTACGTTTGTGCGTAATTATCGCCGAGCGTTCGTTGTTCGGGGACCAAACGACGACCGAAAAGAAAAACAACAGGCGCTTGAATGAGTCATCAGACCATAACATTGCCGTTCCAAGTGTGCGCTTTCATTCCAGGTAATATAACAGACACACTTGACAGCGTTCAACAAATCATCACTTTATATTCAAAAGTTAAAGAGATAAACACGTTGTTATGAAAACGTGTCGTTTAAGCTCCTGTGGAACCGGGCCGCCATGATCCTTTATGAAATGAAGAACGGGTTCTACCTGCTATTTTCTCAACGTGACAGTAATAACATAAATTCCGAGCTACCGAGCGCACCTATGTAGAGGCCACTAATTTTTAGAAGAAAAAAGAAATTGTACATAAATAAGCTGCACTTATCTATAAGCCGATTGTGTCCCTGTGGAAACATGAGATATTAACGCAGCAAGATGTTTTTGAAAACTTCTAATAAAATAAATTACGGTAACATCGACAGCTACCGGTACATAATGCAAACACTTTATTTCAGAGCAGATGCCGAACATTCATGCAGCAGCTCCGTTTCCTTCTTCGACAGCCAGACTTATCGCTTTCAACTCGAAAGCTGCATCAAATGCGTATCCGTGCCTTTTTCATGATAGCGGCGAATTATCACGATGAATTATTACAATGAATTATCGTAAATGCGAGTGGGTTTCATTTGTCCACCGTGGTGGTGTTGGCGGAAGGAAGCTACCGTAATTACTCCAAAAAAATCCGTAAATTAGCCGCATCGTTGTAAAAGCTGCAGTTCTTAAAGCGTGTAAAAAAAAAAAAATAGCGAACTATATGCCGGAATTTACCGCATATTGTTGGACCTCAGAAGCAACTATTGGATACATAACAATCAAAAGCAGAGAAACAAACATAGAAACAATATTATGATATTGTAGGACTTAAGAGGTAACGACTGAAAAGATAATTTGTCCACCGGCCGAAAAAGAAAACAAAATAAATAAATTCATACATTTGTTGATGGAGGTTCTCAGTCGTCCAGGTCACGGTTCATCCCTGTTAAAATCTTTTTGGACTCAACAGTAGTTAGCAGCCGCATCATTGTTAAAGCTACACTTCTCAAAGCGTGTGGAAAAAAGTTGCTGTTTATGTGCCATAATTTATAATAATAATAATAATGTATGAGCGAGTGTTCGGAAATGGCACTTAAACCGATAAGCGTTAAATCAGGAGTCATAATGTCGTCCCGGCTTTCCGGAAAATCCTTCGTGTTCTACCATCGGTGGTTCCCTGCAGAAAACGAAAAATGATATCACACATGTCTGTGTTGGACGGAGGCATCCATTTCCAGCTGGCGGGGGATGCAAATAACGAAAAACCTCATGTGGTCAAATAGAAGTGGAGGACTGGAGGAGAAGGTTGCTCAGCTTGACTACAGTCACAAGCTTTCCGATCGGGAAAAAGTGTTTCCTCCGTGTTACCTCTCGTTCCATGATTCCCCGTTGGGTTTGAAAGCGCAATGAGGCCCGGAGCGAACGTTAAGTCAGAAAAATAAGAAAATTCTCTTTAACCAATACGATCATTTGATAGGTTTGAGTTGTCTCCAACGGGGACGTAAAAATTTGGTCACGCATCAGTGTTTTTCCTCTGTTTCCCTGCAAAAAGGCCACTTCTTTTGGGTCAAATTTCAAAACAACTGTGAGGCTGCCGGATCCCGGGTCGCCAGCCGGGCGTGAACCTTTACTGACCTTCTGACTCACGTAGCTTTCGGTTTGTTGCGAGTGACCTTTTTTTTTTCCTCTAAGAGACCGCAGTTGTTTGTTTCTCTCACATTATTGGATCCAAATGTGGACTTATTTATCAGCGTCTCGGTGACGTCGGTAGCTGCAGGCATTCCTAACTATCATCTGCTGCCACCCAAATATCCATCTGCAGCTGCTCTGCAGCTCCACTGGAAGCTACGATCATGAAGTGACTGGAGGTTGAAAGGCACATGCCCGGGTAAAAGATTTGCAGGAGCAAAGCGGCTCGATACTTATATAAAAGTTGTTCGGGACAAACAGTGATGAACCAAAAAGCCCCCAAAACACAAGAGAACACCATCTGCCCGATGACCTCCGGTCTGCTTGGCTGCTTCCTCGAAGCCAAGGAACGGGAGCGAGCAGGAGAGGCCAAGCATAGAATTTCAGCGGCGGGGGTGGTCCCAAAAAAACAAAAAAAACAAAAGAACACATCTGCAGACGGGGTTCAGGCCGGATCCCAAACTGCCGGTCGTATCGGTCTTTTGAGATGAACCCGATCATGTTAAGCCACAAGCGTCAAACTCGAGGCCCGCGAGCCAAATGTGGCTCGCCACGTCAATCTAAATGGCCCGACTCAAAAGGTCTGATTGTCTTAAAATAAATGCATTGACCATCGACTACATTTCCCGCAATACCTGCCCGTCGTGTTACCCGTGAAGCGACGGCACCCCGCCGTTGGATTGCGGTGAATCCACATCGACGCCATTTTCAACAAGTGCAATTCAAAAATACGTAAGTAAGAAAAGCAAAAGGGGTGCAAAGGAGCAAGTGGTGTTTAGAACAGGGGTGTCAAAATCCTTTTAGCTCCGGGGCCACATGGAGGAAAATCTATTCTCAAGCTTGTTGGGCTGGTAGAATCACGATATTAACTACTGTTAGTGTAGATTATTCGATTCACCCCTCAAACCTGGTATCATTTGGCTTTGCGAGCCAGATTTAACCCAGTTGTTGGCTTGATCCGGCTCGAGGGCCTTGAGTTTGACACCCCTGAATTTCGGCCGATGTGGCGATGGAGCACTCGTGTCAAACTCAAGGCCCGCGGGCCAAATGTGGCGCTACGTCATTTTATGAGGCCCGCGAAAACCTCTCAAAAGGTCTCATTGTCTTGAAATAAATAAATCAAATTACATTTCCCACAATTCATACTGATCATGTTAGCCGCCAAGTGACAGCATCCCGCTATTAGATCATATTGTACCCACATGCGATGTACAGCAAGCAGAATTGAGAAAGACAAATGATCCCAAAATATCCAGGAAGGGAAAATTGGATGCAGATGGAAGGCTGTTTGAAGAAAGATGGGAAGGCCAATACATGTTCGTATTTCAAGGTGGAAAAACCGGTATGTCTTAGCCTAGCATCCCTGTTGACACCAAACACGGAGCTAAGTACGCCAAAGTTAGCCTTCCAGAAAAACAACAAATTGTCCAAAAATGAAAAGCTAAACTACGATGGCGGCAGAATGTGTTCATGAAAGCAGCATCCAAAACACTGCAGCAATGAAAGCTAGCTTAGCAGCAGAGCAACTAGTAAACATCATTATTTTTTTACATCTATTTTTACAAATGCATATGTAACATTTTGGATTTGAATGAGTCATAAATTCAGAATTATTTAACATTAAGGAGCAGTTACATTTATTTTACATTACATTTGGTTCCATTTAATTACATTTATACCGTTACATGTGATCCTTTGAGGGCAACCATTATGCCGACGTGGCTCTGGGTGAAAATGAGTTTGACACCCCCGTGTTAAGCTATCAAATCTGTTCTAGAGTAACGTAATGCCGATCATTTATAAAGCAACTGCAAGTCTGTTTCAAGCGTTTATTTATGTATAACTTTATAGAAAATTATATTATGCATCTACATGACTTTTTTCCTTGTCTTAATTAATATAAATGAGCTGTTAGGAACTCACAATCCTACCCGGTGCGAGATGCTAGCATCCACGGCCGGGATGCGGAGGGAAGAGGGCTGTTTAGTTATGCATTCATGAATGAATGAATGAATAATTTCACAAGATTTCCATCGGTTCAAAGGCTGATCGGAGAGCGGGGTTGACACATTAACTGCTCGGGTTTGATGAAGCGGCGAACGAGGAGCTACATGTGACTTTGCTTTTAAATAAGCTGAGGTTGTTTAAGGAAAGCAACTCAGCTGTATCTTCTCCTTTTTCCTGACGGCCGCTCCCATCGGGGACCACCGCCGATCATCTCACCCTCGCGTCTAACTTCATCTCTGGTCCTCCTGCCTGGCAGCTCCAACTTCGGCATCTCCAGAACATCTAACGCGTGCTGTCCCTCTGATGGACTCATTCCTGATCATCTCCATCCTCCTAAATCCCGAAGTAGAACCTCCACATCTCCATCTCTGTTTCCTCCAGATCTGCCTCCCCTGTCTTTTCCCTTTTTCGGTTTAAAATCAGACTCCGCGGAATCTAATGTTCAGAAAAGCCCGAAAACAAACCTTCGTGTTTGGAAATAACTCATGTCGGGAAGCGACATCTTGAGCGATTAAATAATGGCGTCCTTAAGGTCATAATTTGATGGGGCTACTACAAGTTCCATGTTCTTCTAAAAAAAAAGCAAATATTTTATTTTACTCCTCTCTCAGTCCTGATTTAGATGTTTTCGGAGGTCTTTTTAAGCCTCACCGCGATGTCCCTTTCCCTCCCTGTACGGGTGTGAGCGTGCCGACACTTAGCATACCGGAGGCGGCGGCTGCTGCTACGCCTAACTAAACAAACCACAAACAAATTGTGAAGAAACCAATAAGGAGAAGTAAATGAAGTGGACGAAGCGGCTGGAATGAGGACGCCATTAGTCACCTTACACCCGTTATCCACTGCCTTTTGAGATGTTCGTATCCATTTGACCGTTTTCCCGCTGCCTCTTTGTTGCGACAATCTACCCTCAGACGTGGCGGTGAAACAAACGCCGGGCGAAATGACTCGATCATCGATTACTTATTCTTGCGTCTGCCGGTTCCTGTCACCGGCTTGCGGAGATTATGATTGGAAAATGACGGGTATTCACATCTGCAGGGCGTGTGGATTGACGAATGAACAGATGTATGTCTGGAAACGACATGCCAATAAGAGCAAATGCTTGTATCCTCTTCTTTTCCTTTCGGCTCGTCCCGTCAGGGGGTCGTCGCAGCGAATCAACCCCTCCTTGTGGTGTTTGAAAAAAATATTAAACGATTGACTGTTTCTTTATCATCCCCTTCTTGAAATAATCGACTAACGCCGGGTCGACACATTACGACTTTCACACTCGCAGACTTAAAACTGAAAGTCGGAAGGAAATCTTAAGAGTCTTACCGGAGTGGCAGCGCACTCCCGTCATCTCGGTCGTGATGTGTCAGCCGGTGACCTAATCCAGTCTTAGATCGGTCTTTTCCGAGTCTTGGGGTTACGACTGATACCAGAAGAAGCGCGGAAAACGGCATGTTCTCGACGCAATCCAGACGAAAACGCAATGTACTGTGCAGCTGCGCCTTACACTGTCCCTGTTACGGCGACGGTATCGTCATTTCTCTTTGAATCTCTAATACTGGGCTTACACCAAAAGATTTTCATGGTCGTGGACTCAAAGTTAGAAGAAAACTTTAGGAGTTTTACTGGAGTGGCAGCAGTATAAGTTGGTAATCTGTGCTGTTTTAGATCAGTCCTTTCCTAGTCTTGGGTTTACGACAATAACTATCGCAATTCTTTCGGTCTTTACGGTGGCGTAACGCAATCGACGTCCGATAGATGAGCTCCAACAAAACCGGAAACGGGTAACCAGGTGGACAAACAATCACCAGAGCGCCGTTGGAGGCGGAGATGGTTTTGGTTAGCGGTATGGATGAAGGGCTACGGCGAAAGATGGCGGATCAGTGTCCAGGAAGAGGAGCGGCTGGTGGAGTTTTGGGCAGAACAGCCCGGCTTGGATCATGCCAACTCTTCGCCGTATCACCGCCGAGCGATGGAGTGAAATAGCAGAGGCTCTGCAGAAACCCGTCCAAAATGCTGCACGGTGGGAAAAAAAAAATGCTGAAAGAATCTAGCTCTAGTTTTCCACAAAACTTTAGATGGAATATTCACAGTCTTTGCAAAATCTCATATTTTCTAACTCTAGTTTCACACGAGTCTTTTCCAAATCTTATCAGTCGCTCAGTCGGGTGGCATTTGTTTCAAGTTTTTTCAAAAACCTTTCAAAAAACCATTTTCGTCAAAAGATGACAATCATTTGAAAGGTGACGAATTCACGAGTGAAAGAGTGAATGGTCGTATGTCTCCGTGTGACGTGTGGATTCGAGGGTGAACGACAGCCGCGGCAGCCGTCATCCCCTCCCGCAATCCTGAAACGCAGGATAAGCGGAATAGATAATAAATGAGCGAATGAATTATTGAATTATTTATTTCTGAGAGTGCACCGTCGAACACGAAACTGGAAAATGCAGGACGCGTCGCTCCGACGCTCCGAAGTCCGACCGAAATCCGACTTACAGTGTCTTCTCCTCGGATAACCGGATGAATCTTTCAAATATCTGACGTGGCTTCAATCGCGAAAGGGTTTTGATCAAAGTTGTTTAAGACGTGACTGATCAAACACGCGCCCTTCAACGCAAACACAAGTCACAAAGATATCGCAGCTGCGAGAGGAAGAAAGCGAAGTGAATAAATTAACAAATTCTTAATGTTTTTCCACTGATATAAAATTGCATTACTTCCAACGAACACACATACACACACACACACACACAAGCAAACTATCTAATCTCCTTAATCTCAAATTCTTTCTATAATCAAATTCTTCACCAACCAAAAGCACTTTGATCATTTTTTCCTCAATAAATGTAAAATGTACATCAAATAAATAAGTCAACATGCATATTTGATACATCGTTCTGTATATCTAATGGATAATTAAACACTTACAACACAAACACGGCCGCATGTTTTCAAATGATTGGACCTTATTTTTATTACTATTATTATTATTATAACTAATCCATCCTCCTCCTGATGCTTATCTTGCACTCAGGGTTGCGTTATTATTATCATTATTATTATTATTATTAGTATTATCATTATTATTATTATCACTGAATCTATCTATCTATCTATCTATCTATCTATCTATCTATCTATCTATCTATCTATCTATCTATCTATCTATCTATCTATCTATCTATCTATCTATCTGTTATTATTATTATCATCATTATTGTTGTTGTTGCTATTATCACTGTATCTATGTATTATTATTGTTAGAAGTAGTAGTAGTAGTACTATTATTATTTTTGTTGGTTGTTGTTGTTGTTGTTGTAGTTGTTAATGATAATAATAATAATAATAATAATAATAATAATAATAATAATATATGGACGCATATATTACTATTATAATCATAATTTTCATTAGTAGTAGTAATGTTAACATTATTATTGTTAATATTACTTAAATCATTAGCTGTGTTATTATTATTATTATAGAATTATTTTGACGGTTTAAAAATAGTCATTCAGATGACACATTCAGATGTTCTGAGCTTTTCCATCATGAAGTGGTTATGGCAAATATTGCAGCTAGATTATATGTAGCACATGCTACGTTAACAGCGTGCATTAACAACAACTGTGGTGACATGGATGTGACAGGTAAAGTGGGAATCAGTTGGCAGCCGCTGCGATCCTTCCTCACAGGTGAAGGCGGGGGTTTGGCGAGTTCAAGCAGTCGATCACTCCGGGACTAAAGATATGGTGTGGCTGAGTTTGTGAGCGGGGATTCTGTTAACTGTGCTCGAAGCCTTTGAAAGGTTGTAGAAAAACCATTTTGTTTTCTTTCTGTTTTTTTGACCTATTGTTTAAGTGCAATTTCTCCCATGGCTCCCAAGGGAGCCGCCGCCTGACCCGACCAGTTATCTTGTTGTTGAAGAGGCAGCCTCAAGCACAAGACATGCTGTTTTCGTCAAAAAAGAATATATATATATATCGTTATATACATACATATATATAAATATATGAATTGCCTGATTCTCTACTGAAGTTCTTGCCATGCGTGAATGTTCAGTGAATGGTTGTCCAGTGGACCCTCGCTTTCCAAGACCCTCCGTGAAAAGGGAATTTTGGCGAAGTATCCTACACTCTTCAGAAACATCATTATAGGCAGGTTGATAAACTGCCTGACCCCCAACGCGGGGCCTTCGGGAGGCATCGTAGAGCCTGGGGTACCGCAAAAAAATGAAAGATAATTTCACAAACCAAATATCACAAAGTGGGTGATATTCATGCTGACGTGAACTCCAGGAAAATGGACCAGGACATGTATGCTGGGCACAGCCAACAAGGCAATCAGTCGCTTCTCCCCATGAACCAATCAACATGAGGAACAGAACAACATGCTCAATCAGCCAATAGCATGCCAAGTACGAATCTGCTCAGCCAATGTTATTCCGTATTAGATTTCCCAATGGTACAATGGTAGGAGATCTCTTATTTTGTTTATTTAATAAAATTAATTTTAGATTAATTTAATTGTTTTTGTATTTTGTTTTCTTATAAGGCTAGAATATGGCTATTTTATCACAAAAAATATCAAATACAGCAAAAAAAACTAAGGAACTTTTAACCGCGAGAACTGAATTACAATTTGCAGTTCTGCAAAGAATTGAGGGTGCGAAATATATATATATATATACATGTATATGTATATATCAAAATGCAAATATAAAATGAATTGTGAATTTTATTTATATTATATATGTACATATATGCATATGTAAATCGTTTTGTGTATAAAAAATCATTATCTATCTATCTATATATATGTATATATATATACATATATATATGTATATATTAAAATGCAAACATAAAATAATATGTGAATAATATAGTTTAGCCGTAATTTTTCAAGAGCTAGAGTGACCGAATGCATGTGATATATTCCCTTATCTCCTATCTTAACATGTAAATTGGACAGAATTGCGGATTTGATAATAAAAGCTTCATTTTAGGTTAATTAGATCTGAAACTGCAGTCGTGTGACCGGCAAGACAACAATCTCCACTTATGTACGGCTTTAACCCGCTTCACACCGGGTCACCCACCGCCCACATCATTTCATTTTCATAACTTCATTATTGACTTCACATTGATTGAAATGTATCCTGCGGACTGATCATGCATGTTGTCATGGCAACATCAGCAGATACTTAGTAAGCGAGGTTCGGGTGCCTCCTCATATATTGCTATGAGGAGCTTCACAGAGGGACTATTTTCTGTCAGAATTTATGTTTTTTTTTTTAATTTGTTTCAAATATAATAACTTTTGCCTGACCCAGACAAGCTTCGGTTTTCGGGTTATTCGATATTTCATAAGCAATGATTGATTCGATACTAACAACACGGCGACCCGGACGAGGACATGAAAACATCACATTACTTAGAGGTTTGAAAAAAATCTGCACACCAAAAGTGCTCCAAAAATAAAGATAATTTATTTTACATATACAGGACTGTCTCAGAACATCACAATATTGTGATAAAGCTCTTTAATTTCTGTAATGCAATTACAAAAACAAAAATGTCATACATTCTGGATTCATTACAAATCAACTAAAATATCGCAAGCCTGTTATTATTTTGATATTGCTGATAATGGTTTACATCTTAAGAAAACTCAATAATCCTATCTCAAAATATTAGAATATCATGAAAAAGTAATTTTTGTTTGTCTTAATTGCATTACAGAAGATAAAGAACTTTATCACAATATTCTAATTTGCTGAGACAGTCCTGTAGTACAAAAAAAACGATTCTCACATATGAACGTATGTGTTCATAAACATCCGAGGAAGAGCTTATGTTGGCTCGAAACGTCATGCGAGAATAGTTTTTTTGTACTATATGCAAAATAAATTATTTTTGGAGCACTTTTTTTTTTAAACCTCTATTCCATCGACTCTTTCGATCCAGACGCCATCCCAACTGGGCAGCAGATGTGCTTGTTTTTTTTTTTCCCTTTTTCCAGCTCTTTAACGTGGACGCGTGATTTCTAACGCTCAGAACACAACGGATCGGGATTTTAGTCCCGGTATCTTGAATCTGAAACTTGAGTTGGCGGAGAAATTGCTTTTGCTTGATCCTCACAATAAAAATGAGGCAGTTACGTGGCTATCAGCGGGAGTCTGGGCTAAGCCCGCGCGCATCCTTATCTGGCGTTTTCAGTTTTGTTACCCTTGCCGCTCCGGCCTTTATCACATTCGCATCCTCCTTTATTGCAAGGAGGAGGGATTGAAGGAGAGCGAGGGGTCAGAGGTCACGGGCCGACCGTGGAAACGCGGACGGGTTTAGCTTCGCGCGATACTGAAGTAATAATCGGAACGACGCTAACTTATCTTTAGGCCATCTGCTCTTTATCATCTCATACGGTCTCGACAAACAGTTTAACCATCTCCGCCCGCTCACGCCAGCAAACCAAAGCTCCGCAGATGCAATCTGTGGCAAAATCCACACAGCCGTTGTGATTTGATCATGAGGGCTTCCCCCTCGGTGGGGTGAAATATATACTGCTCGAAAAAATAATTCATTTTGACTTGTTTTAAGGACATTACATCAACGTTGGATCAGCCTGTTTTGTGATTTTCCACTTGAATTTTGAGTGTGACTCCCAATCCGGACCTCCATGGGTTCAAACATTTGATTTCTATTGATTATTTTTGTGTGATTTCGTTGTCAGCACATTCATTTTCATTTATTCAGATCTAGGATGTGCTATTTTAGCATTCCCTTTATTTTTTTTGAACAGCGTATATGAAACCATTTGACTTTTCCCGACGATGCCTCTGTCCGTCTGTGCAATAATGTGTCGGGGGAGGAAAGAAAATCCACCGGCGTCTCGGTTTCAGGGGCGCTCTTTACAGTTTAGACCCGACGTTTTCATTTTGGATTGTGGATTTAAAAAGACGAAATATATTTGCGGTGACCGGTCAGACCGGGGCGCTTGGAAAACCTATCCTCGGGTTTTCCGGCAGACTTCGGACGGATCCTTTGCCGTCACAAAACTTCATTCCAAGTCATAACAGGAAAAACAGGAGAACAGCGAACATTAGCCGATGTGTAATTTGCAGTTTCTGGATCCGGCTGAAGTCATGATTCGTCCCCGTGTCCAGGAGTGAAACGTCACAATCCGACCCGGACTCTGGGTTTTCCACGTTTTCCCTCCCCTTGCCAACCTGATTCAGCTCACCTGAAGCCGAGCTCCAATCAGCAGCAGCCTGGATCTTCTCCGGGTTCCTTCCTGGCTCCTGCCGATCTTCCCCTGTGATTCGGATTGTGGTTTTTTTTTGGGTGATTTTTGGATTTTCCGAGTACCCATTTGGACACTTCTTTATGTGGATTTTGCTTCCCGTGCACCGAGGGCCAACCTCATCGCAGGACGAGAAATCGGACTTTTCATTTCATCGCAAAGGTGAGCGAGAAACTCGTGCATCTATTTTACCGCTTCCAACCTGATGCTGCGTTTTTGTATTCGCTCGTTACTTATGGACCCTCCTTTCACCGAGGGCCACATCAGCATCATGGTTGCCCTCAAAGGGCCACATGGAACGGCATTAGTATAAATGTAATGTAAAATAAATGTAACACTCCTTGTTGCTCTGTTGCAAAGCTAGCTTTCACTGCTGCAGTGTTTTTGGTGAACACATTCTGCTGCCATCGTAGTTTGGCTTTTCATTCCAGGACAATTTGTTGTTTTCCTGGAAGGCTAACTTTGGCATACTTGTTTGGTGTCAAAATACTGACGCTGCCTCATAAAACAAAAGACATACCGGTTTTTCTCCTTGAAGCACAAACATGTATTAGCTTTCCCATCTTTCTTGAAACAGCCTTCCATCTGCGTCAGCTTTTCTCTTCTCGGACATTTGGGGCTGATTTGTATTTCTCAATCGCACTTGTTGAACGTGGCATTGATGTGGATTCACTTATTTATTTTAAAATGTTTTTACGGCACCGCCTGGTCAAACACCTACAGTTAAACCAGGAGAAGTCTGAGGGCAAAGCAGGGTTTGCTTGGGGTTTGAAGAGCTGCCGGCGGCAGAAAGCATGAATTCATGTGCAATATTTCTTTTCATCGTGCCAATGATAATACAAACCTCCTTGCTTTCCTAGTAACCTGAGTGCAAACTTCAGCCTTTACTAAAGTGTCTCTCTGACTTGTTTAGATGTTTGCATTTGCTCTTTGTTTTGTCTTTTGTTGATTTTTTTGCTCTTGTCTTCTTTTAATGGAGTTTATGGATACCGGATACGGGTACTAATTTCGTACTACAAACTGTAAGTTGTGCTTGTATGTGCTTGAATGTATTTTGCTTTCTGAAGAGGGTCAGTTGAATTATGAGAGTCCTTCAAATAACATTATGGCCGGGAGATCAAGATGTTGGAGGATTTCAAGTACTTGGGGTCAGCAGGCCAGAGGAACGGAGCGTTAGATGGGAATCTCCACGGACCATGATGTTTGCAGATGACATTGTGATCTGTAGTCAGAGCAGAGAACCGGTTGAGGAGAAATCTAGAGCGGTGGAGGTATGTGCTGGACGGGAGAGGAATGAAGGTTAATTGCAGCAAGACAGAATATATGTATGTGAATGAGAGGAACCCGGGTGGAACGGTGAGGAAACAGGGAGTGGAGGATTTCAGGTACTTGGGGTCAACAGTCCAGAGCGCAGGAGAGTGTGGAGAAGAGGTGACGAGACGGGTTCAAGCAGGTTGGAATGGGTGGAGAAAAGTGTCAGGGGTGCTTTGAGATAGAAGACTATCAGCCAGAAGGAAAGGAAAGGTGGAGGAGACAGAGGTGAGATGGTCTGGAAACAGTTACAATGACCAAAAGACAGGAAGCAGAGCTGGAGGTCGCAGAGATGAAGATGCTGAGGTTCTCTTTGGGAGCGACCAGGATGGAGAGGATCAGGAATGAGTCCATCAGAGGGACGGCACATGTTAGATGCTTTGGAGAGAAGGTCAGAGAAGCCAGACTGAGATGGTTGGGTCATGGACAGAGGAGGGATGGTAAATATATTGGTAGACAGATGCTGGAATTGGAGCTGCCAGGCAAGAGGTCTGGAGGAAGACCAAAGAGAAGATTTATGGACGTACTTATAGAGGATATGAAGGTAGTTGGTGTGAGAGAAGGATCCAGAGAATAGGGTTAGATGGAGAAAGTTGATTCGCAGTGGCGACCTCTAAAGGGAAAAGCCGAAAGAAGAAGACGAAGAATCATCAGACACGTACTCTTCTGAGAGAAGGTTGGAGAAGCCAGACTGAGATGGTTGGGTCATGGACACAGGAGGGAGGGTCAGTATATATTTGTAGATGGATGCTGGATTGGAGGTCTCGAGGAAGACCAAAAAGAAGATTTATGGACGTCGTGAGAGAGGATATGAAGGTAGTTGGTGTGAGAGAGGAGGATCCTGAGAGTAGGGTTAAAAGGAGAAGGTGGATTTGCTGTGGAGGCCCCTGAAGGGAAAAGCCCGAAGGAGAAGAAGATATTCACATTTTAAAATGTACTTTGCAAGGGAAGAGGGTTGAGACTTGTAATATTTTCCCGCGTGTGTCGCGGTGCTACACTGTTACTCTTTTCATGGTCGATCTTGAGATTCTCCGCTGCTGTTTATCGACTGAGGTAGAAAAAATAATCATGAAGGTTGGTCCACAAAACGTGTGTGTGTGAATGAGGAGGACCCAAGTGGAACGTGGAGGCTCCAGGAGTGATGGTAAAGAGGGTGGAGGATTTTCAAGTACTCTGGGTCAACAATCCGGAGCAGCGGAGAGGGTGGAGAAGAGGCGAGGAGATGTTTGCAAGAAGGTCAGAGTGCGTGGAGAAGAGCTCACGGCGTGGTGAGTGACAGCTGTAGAAGATGATGGAGAGACATGGAGGAGAAAAGGCTGAAGGTAGCAGAGCTGGAGATGAGGTTGGAGAGGATCAGGAAGGAAGCCATCAGGGGGACAGGACATGCTAGATGTTCTGGAGATGAATATGGTTTGGACATGAACCTTCTAACCTCGTTGGAGGTGCTCAACCCCACCAGTTTCATGCGTGCATTCACCGAACCCTTTTTTTATTGGAAAAAATGCAATTATTTTTTCAATTTCAACACATAGATGTATGTTTCACCGGTGCGCAAAACGAACCGTGCGTCAACATCACTGCGGTCAAAGATCAAATCCAGCAAAACATGATTTTCACACAAAAAAAAAACATAATAATGAACTCCTACTGCTGCTCCCTTTGAGAGACCAGTTCAGAACTGCACGGCTTCACCTTGGCAAGAGAGGCAACAAAGTCTGTTCCTTTTCTTCGTTTTCATGTCCAGCATCCTCGAAAAGCATCGCTCGCTAAGCTAAGCTAACCTTTATTGAGGGGAAATTCCTTTGTCACAGCAACATCACAGTTATGTCAAAAATAAAACAGGAAAATAAATATCAATAGAGAGACAGAAGATAGCACGACATCCACGAATACCGTAATATCCGGACGCTAAGCCGCGACTCTTCATTTATCGGACCGATGAAATGATCGGGAAAAGACGACTTTGACAGTTGTAATGCGCAGGAGGAAGCCCAACATAGCTAGCCAAGATAGCTAGCCAAGATTGGCTGGCCGGTGCGGCTTACATTGAGGTGCGCTCAATAGTCCGGAAATTAGGGTAAATAGCAGCAGCAGCAGCGACACCGGGGATAAGAATGGACAACAAAAAGGAACAGTAAGGATGAAAAATACACAATCAGAACTAAACTAGACATAGTTTTGCCGATGGGACTGATGAAATGACCGGGAAAAGGCGACTTTGACGGTTGTAGTGCGCAGGAGGAAACCCAGGATAGCTAGCCAAGATAGCTAGCCAAGATAGCTAGCCAAGATTGGCTAGCCGGTGCGGCTTATACTGAGGTGCGCTCAATAGTCCGGAAATTAGGGTAAATAGCAGCAGCAGCAGCAGCAGCAGCAGCGACATTGGGGATAAGAATGGACAACAAAAAGGAACAGTAAGGATGAAAAATACACAACCAGAACTAAACTAGATATAGTTTTGCCGGCGCTTCACTGGAATTGCTCAACTTAGCATTGCAAATCATGCAGTTCAGACGCTGACCCCCCCTGTGAAGGCCGTATTGCACGTATTTGTCCGACCACTTTCTTTTCAGCGTTAGTATAAAGGGATTAAAATATAAAGAATGTCGTACCGTCACGGCAGTTACGGGTCGAGCACCAAAATCCCTGCAGCTCAGATCGGACGAGTTTTATCATCTACAATTCTGACAGTCGGATGTGTTTCTTGACGCTGAGACAGTTAAGAACCGTTGGTCTGGAGAAGATTCCTGGATGAAGAAGAGGACAGGAAATGAGTTGTTGAGAGGAGAGGGTTAGATGGAGGCGGCTGATTGGCCGCTGACGGAGCAGGACAAAGGAAAAGGTAGAAAAAAAAAAAAAAAAAACAACAAAAGGGTGCGTGATCCCCAGTTGGATTCCAGATGCTACGATAATGTGTGTTTGTGTCACATCAGCGTGTTGAAATAGTCCACGTGAATCTCTGGCTGCTTTTTAAACACGGATTTGTTTGTGTGCCGCTTCTTTTTATGTGGGGAAAAGCTCGTCAAAGCTCGCGAAATGTTGTTCTCACATCAAAAGAACATCTCAGGTAACATCACAATCCAACATAAATTGGACTGTAGAGACACCGGCGGATCCTTTTGGAAATAAGCGTGTCAATTTATAGATCCGTCACCTCCGCCGCGTACCTGTGGTCCTGTCAGTTAAAACAAAATCATTATATAAGAAGTGCAGCTGCCGGTGGCGTCTGTGAGAGATTCGGCACAAGAACACAGAGTTTCTGGCTTTTAATACGTCCTTTTGTAGGACTCGTCTCCTTGAAGCCCCCGTGTGGAGCCGCCGAGACTCTCCTCTGCAGCCAGAAGGCGGTATTTAACTCTCTGTCTGCACATTTTTAGCGCAGGGCAGGATTTTTTTCCCACAGAAGTGTCTCCCTCTGAAGCATTCGAAACGCATTAGTATCGATGGCATAGTTGGTCGACCGCGAAGGGCATCGTGCTCCCAGAAAAAGAGTAAAAATATTCCCCGACCCGGCAAATCCACGTTGGAAACGGTAAATGTTTTTCGTGTCCTGTGTCCCAGGTAATGCGGTTCTCTTTTTTTTTTTTTCTCCCGGCGACCTCTTTCAGTAAACCGTCGGCCAGAAGCACAAAAGGGACTCGGCGTGAGCCGGCGATGAAGAAAACGCATATTTTCAAATCAGGTTATTCTGAATAACTGTTTTTTTTCAAGATCGGTTTCATGGAAAGCTGTGATTTTGCAACTGCAACCCAATAATTTCCAGTCACAAAAGGGAAAAACAGCCTTTTTTTCTTTTTTGTCCTGCCGGATTGAACTCAAAAGTTTTTTTCTTTGTTTGTTTTTACAATCCTTTTGGTCTTCTATCCTTTTGATATTTTAAAAGATACTCTAGTTCTTTACTAGGTCAGTTGTACGCAGTGATTTACATGGCCATTCAAAAAGGTTTATTCAACTTGGGGTGTTTTTTTTTTTTTTTTCGGCAAAACAATGGATTTCTTTAGATTTCATCAATATATGTGTGCAGTATTTTGCAGGGAAACATCACACAACCCTCTTCTGACGTTTCCCAGACACTTTTATTTTATGGAGCAAAGTACAACTCTTTCAAAATCTCCACTGAGTTTATGTGTATATATATATGTATGTATATATATATATATATATATATATATATATATATATATATGTGTGTGTGTGAGTTTACTTGTGGTTATGCATGTGTGTCAGGTGTGTGTGTGTGTTTGTCTGTGTGCATATAACTTTGCATGTGTACATATTCATATTTGTGTGTGTGTGGTTGTGTAAGTGTGTATACTTGTGTATATGTGTGCATGTGTGTGCTTGTATGTGGTTGTGGGTTTGCGTATATGCGCATGCACATATGTGTGCGTCTATTTGTAGTTGTGTGTGTGTGTGTCAGCGGTGTAATTGTGTTTGTGCATATCTTTGTGTGTGTATGTGTACATATATGCATATTGTGTGTGTGTGTGTGTGTGTGTGGTTGTGCATGTTTATATGTGTGGTTGTGGGTGTGCGTATGTGCGTGTGTACATTTGTTTGTGTGTGTATGGATGTGTGTATAGGTGCAGGTGTCTATGTGTGGTTGTGCTTGTGCATATATCCGTGTGTATGTGTGCGGGTGTATTTGTGTGTCTGTGTGTGTGTATGTGTGTATATATATATATATATGTGTGTGTGTATATGTATGTATGTATGTATATACATATATATCATAATGTATTTTTTGACCTATTTTTATATTCTTATATTATAATATATATTTTAAGTATATATAATATATATATATATATATATATATATATATATATATTACATAAAAAAATGATGCAATGATACGAAATGACCGACATAAAGAGCTGGGGAATAAAGTGTCCCAGGAGCTCGAAGGGTTAATTACAATCCCGCTCCTCCAAATGAGCCGAACATTTTTTTTCATTTGTTCTCGTGGTACATTCACATCCGAGCGCTCGGCGTGTTGCAAGTCAATAACTGTAACGCCACAGAAAGATTGGATTACACAAAGTATTTCATTCCCCGGCCGCGTGGCGAGATCCAGTTCTTCTCTGTGTAATTGATCAAGGCTCACTGGAGATCTGCTTTGAATCCATTCGCGCTGTTTGTGTCCAGAGGAGCCGCCGTGATTGAACTCCCGACGAGTTGTGACAAAATGTCTGGCGCCGGCCGTTTCTTGGCCGACACGAGACGTGCCCACGCCGACACGCAGTCGCGTCAAATTTGCATAGTTTATGGAGCCGCTCCTCCGGGAGGCCAATTCATCTCGACGTGACCTTCGATGAATCAGCAGAAACAAGAAATTCTTTCAAGCGCGGGGGGCCGAGAGGTTAATGAATGATACATGATTGAAACCCGCTTTCGTCGCCGTGATTTAAATGAACAAACGTACCTTATGGAGAAAGATCGAGGGGGTCAACGGGGAGACGCATCTTAGCCGTAGCACGTATTTAAACAGATCGCCCTATTATTATGCACTTTAATCAGAGGGATTACGCGCTATCATAATGCATCGCCAAATTCCAATGTTCGCAATCAGGTCGATTTATTTTTTCGAGTTGGAAAATGTCGTTTTCTTCCACACCTCAGCATCTCGGGAAGACGTGACCGCCAAAGACGAACTACCAGTGTGTCCACACATGAAGGTCCCGGACATGCCAAGTCTCCCGGATGATAAAATAAGATATAGTTGATAGATCCCCGAGGGGGAAATTCTTTTGTCCCCTTCTTATGTCCCTTCACTGGCTTCCGGTAGCCGCCCGCATCAAGTTCAAGACCCTGGTGCTCGCCTAGTGGGCAGTGAATGGGACAGCTCCATCATATCTCCAGGATATGGTCAAGGTCAGGATATGTCCCTTCCCGTCCCCTCCGATCTGCCACCTCCGGGCGACCGTCCACCCCATGGCTCCGAGCCCCCGGCTGCCGATCGAACCGGTCTTGGCTCTTCTCGGTCGGTGGCGGAACGAACTCCTGGGAAAGGTCGGAACAGCGGGGTCGCTGCCCATCTTCCGCTGTGAGCTGAAAACGTACCTCCTCACCAAGCACTACCTAAAAAAAAAAAAATGTATGTATCTATGTATATGGTATTGAGATGGCTGTTTGGTAGAGTGGTGACTTCTGGATCTTTGGTTATTGAATTGCAATTTTTGTAAGTCGCTTTGGATAAAAGCGTCTGCTAAATGACTGGAATGTAACAATTCCATCCATCCATATTCTCTTGCTCCAGGGCGCAGGGGGATGCTGGATCCCAGCTGTCGCCAGTCAATCCTATAGACAAACAACCCTTCACTCGCTTATTCATTCATTCATTTGGGGCAATTTTTTTTTTTTCCCAATTGTTTTTCAATTAACCTCCGGAGAACCGGGAGGAAACCCACGCAGACACAGGGAGAACATGCGCTGTGAGGCCGAAGCACGAAGCACTGTAACAATTACCATACCAATAAATATGGGTATAAATATAAACAGACAATTAAAAGAGAGCAAAATTCACAAATAAATAAACAGCAGACTAAACAACAACAAGGATAAAAATAGACACCAGAATGGGGGTAAAAAAAAAAACAAAAAACGCAAGGGTGAGAATAGACAACCAAAACGACAACAACAAGGATAAGAACTTAACAGGGTGACAAAAGTTAAGTTCTGGGAGTCTCCTGCATATTTACAGTGGCGGGCAAAATATCCCAGAATGTACGAGAGCGTGCACGTGAGACACCGATGCCTTCATCTGGCATCGAATACGCATCTTAGAACGCGCAAACACGACCGAGTGTGCGAGAGACTGCGCGCGCATGTGGAGCTCCTGGATAAGCCAATAAGCTTTTGGTGTGGGCGGGCTTTTCTTTGTTTTCTCTGGGATGGAAGTTATCAGTTCAGTCGTTGCAGGGGGAGAGCACTCCAAAAAACGAAAATATAAAACCCACTTCACACCAAAGCATATTCCCGTCTCATAAGGGTGAAAAACAAATACGCTGCTCCAAAATGTAAACGGAAGATTAAAATAACACATCCTAGATCCGAACGAATGAAATATTCTGATGAGATACTTTGTTCTTCACATTGAATGTGCTGACAACAAAATCACAATGGAACAAAATCAATGGAAATTACATTTATTAACCCGTGGAGGTCCAAATGAAAGTGGAAAAACACACGACAGACTGATTTAATGTCCTAATAACAAGTCAAAATGAATCGGAGTTGATTCCTAAGTGGACGGTTTGTGTGACTGACTTGGAGTTACATTATATTATTCCCTTTCTTTTTTTGAACATTATCATTTTCCTGCAAAAGTCACAGGAAAATAATTTACGTGGGTGATCAATGCAGATTTGAAGATTAAAAGATAGAAAGGACATGTTTAAAAATGTTTAAAAATACTCAGTTCTGGTTGTATTTGTTCTATTTACCGTAATTTCCGGACTATTGAGCGCACCTCAACATAAGCCGCACCGGCAAAAAGTCGCGGCTTATCATCCGGAAATTACGGTATAAGAAATTAGTTGATAAAATGTTGAAGTAAAGTGACCTACTGTTGTGTGTGTGTGTGTGCGTGTGTGTGTATGTGTGTGTGTTAGCCCCTCCAAAAAAGTCCATACATTAGCCGCAGCGTTGTTCACATGAAAAAAGTCGCGGCTTATCATCCGGAAATTACGGTATAAGAAATGAGTTGATAAAATGTAGAAGTAAAGTGACCTACTGTTGTGTGTGTGTGTGTGTGTGTGTGTGTGTGTGTGTGTGTGTGTGTGTGTGTGTGTGTGTGTGTGTGTGTGTGTTAGCCCCCCAAAAAAGTCCATACATTAGCCGCAGCGTTGTTTACATGAAAAAAGTCGCGGCTTATCATCCAGAAATTACGGTATAAGAAATTAGTTGATAAGATGTTGAAGTAAAGTGACCTACTGTTGTGTGTGTGTGTGTGTGCGTGTGTGTGTATGTGTGTGTGTTAGCCCCTCCAAAAAAGTCCATACATTAGCCGCAGCGTTGTTTACATGAAAAAAGTCGCGGCTTATCATCCAGAAATTACGGTATAAGAAATTAGTTGATAAGATGTTGAAGTGAAGTGACCTACTGTTGTGTGTGTGTGTGTGTGTGTGCGTGTGTGTGTATGTGTGTGTGTTAGCCCCTCCAAAAAAGTCCATGCATTAGCCGCAGCGTTGTTCACATGAAAAAAGTCGCGGCTTATCATCCGGAAATTACGGTATAAGAAATGAGTTGATAAAATGTTGAAGTAAAGTGACCTACTGTTGTGTGTGTGTGTGTGTGTGTGTGTGTGTGTGTGTGTGTGTGTGTTAGCCCCCCCAAAAAAACATTTAGATGGTCGCAGATCTCTGGCTCAGACATCTGAGCTTCGGCTAACGGCGTAGCTACGCTTTCAGAAGGCATTATATATTTCATAGTTTTGCCGTGAAGTGCGTTTGCTATGCATTAAGTTCTTGTCATAAGCGCTTTATTTCCAGCAGACAGGTTTTGAGGGTGGGGTGTAAATGTTTTAAAGCTTCCTCATTATCTATCACACATCCTGGAATGTGCTTTCCTTTTTTTAGATTTCCAATCGGTCAAAGTCGGTCAAAGATCTGAAGACATACGTTTCGTCATCTTCTTCCCAAGACGCCCGCCATGCTAACTTTGACCTCCACGTGGCTTTTTGAGAATATCAAGCCGTGCAAAAAAAAAAAAAAATCAATATATTTTCTTTTTTTTTCTTTCCCCCCCCCGATGAGAGTATTTTCACCGCACGCGTTGCCAAGCCAGCCATTACCGAGTACCCAAGGACACAACGGCGCACAATCGCCATTGTTGAGACCCGGCGCGGCGTTCGCCGACGGCTCGGGAATTCATTATCGCATAAAATGTTTATAGAATTTGCTTTTCTTTCTCCCCCGGCCACTCGTTCTTTAATGTGAATATGTGAGCTTTATGGGCTTTAAGCTCAAAGGTACCTCTTGAGCTGGAGGTTAAGCTTTTAGCTGGTGGTTTACGTTCTTTTGTTTTGAGCAGCAGGATAATGGACCTGTGGTTTAGATTCCTGGTCACTTGATTGTGGATAAAAGCGGCTCGGCGTCGGCGAGCAGATTGACTCCGAGCATTTTTTTCTTTTTTTTTTTTTTCCAAGAGACGTGAGAGGTTTCAGGTTGCGGAGCTTCAGAAGCAGGTGTTCTGCCGCTCGCCGCGACCCTCTACTACATTTTTCCGTTGAAATCAAATGATATTTATAATTAGGTTTTGCCCGGACGTACAGTATTCCACCAGCTCTGTCGGCTCAGAAACCTGACAAGTTAGCAAAGTCGATATATAGCATTAATGTGAAATCTCGCGGTTGTAGTTTTTATTGAATTTTATTTTTTTTGACAGCCGCGGCAGATTACAGGGATGAAGATGTCGACGTTCTCTTTGAGAGCGAGCCGGACGGGCAGGATCGGGAGCGAGTCTGTCACGGGGGACGGCGCATGTAAGATGTTCTGGAGATAGAGAGAGATGGTTTGGACACGGACAAAGGAGGGAGGGTGAAGATCTTGCCAGAAGGAAGCCGAGGTTGACGCTGCCGGGCAGAAAGAGGAGATTTACGGACGGATGGAAGTTAAAGGAGGGTTAGATCAGCGTTATTTTGGCTGGCGGGGCGCATTTCGTATTTCATTTTTACCCGCGGGCCGACTCGGTATCGTGTAAATTGAACAAAATGAAAATTGCAATTTGAATATTCACGTTTTTTGGCATTTTATGTCAACTTTAAAATCATAAATGATCACCCCACGTTATTTTGTATGTACAGTGATCCCTCGCTATAACGCGGTTTACTTTTCACGGTTTCGCTACTTCACGGATTTGCATTGTGTTCTGCGTTCTGATTGGCTAAAAAAGTCCCGCCACTTCTTCTCTACCTGTGCATCAGTAATGTTGCAGTTTAATATGTACACGTACGTAAAACAGCTCGCCAAATTTGCATTACGTACGTGCAAGTTTTCTCGCAAGTTTGAGTTTCTCTAAAACCCATAATGTTGACAAAACGCTCTGGACCGACAAAAGGGCCCAAAAGGCAGCGGAAGATGCTATCTATCACAGATAAAGTTAAACTTCTGGACATGCTAAGGGAAGGTAAAAGCTATGCGGCTGTAGGTCGGCATTACGGAATTAATGAATCTTCCGTTCGTTCCATAAAGAAGGAAAAAAAAACATAAGGACGACAGCAGCGATAAGTTTTAATAAGGATGCAAAAAGGGTTGCAACTGTCCGCAATTTGTTGAAAAAAAACGTTTTATTAAGTACAGTACTTTCATTTGTGAAACAAATGATTGAGCCTGTAAAACGGTTTGTTCTTTCTTTTCTTTTTAGAGTATTTAATTGTATAATAATTGTAAAAAAAAAGAAAGGTTTCTACTTCACGGATTTTGCCTATCACAGGTTCTTTTTGGAACGTAACCCCCGCGAAAAACAAGGGTATCCTGTAATAAAAAAAATCAAATATTCAAAGAAAATAGCTGCGCAGGCCGTAAAATGCCCAGTTCTGGGTTAAATGAAGGCAGATGATTGGCCGCGGCCCCTGAGGGGAAAACAGAGGAGAAACTGCCGTGGATCGGTCGGTCGCCTGACGTCTCTCCGGGTTTTCCGTTCAATTCCACCCGAAACCCTCGGACGAAACACTCCCAGTTCCTCCCGCCGGCCTGGTCGGCGCCCCAAACCTTCACCTCCCGAAGGAAAATAAGCGACAGCCTGGAATCAGCCAGTCTGGGAAGTAAACACCGCAACAAAGCAACTTCCAGCGATCTCAATCCGAGAATAAACTTTATACTAACCTACCTATCTTTTAGACAATGTGCGTTATTGCATTTGACTTAAACATTATTTGTGATATCTAATATTTCTTTTGCGATATTGTGTTACTCGAGCGCCTTGCAGATGATTCACACGCACACACACACACACACACAAAGCGCTTTCGCTTTTACCTTTTTTTTATAAAGAAGATTAAAGTTACCCTGAAACCTCCCTCCACGGTGAGATAAATCGATTCAGTCGAAGTCTTTAATTTTGAATGCGGTGCCTTTTTCTTTCCTCCGGTGGAAGATTGAAGCTTTTCAGCGAGACGCCTCCTGTCGTTACTGTCACTCAATCATATAGTTACCTGGAAATGAGCGCCAGACGTTCCTGACGTATCTGTTGATCTCCTACTTGGGGCGAGACATCCGATGAAAAGCCGAGGAATAATTTAAGATGTAAAAACACGTTTATGGAAGCGAAGCAATGACATACCAACATACCGGAGTGTGTTCCAGCCGTTCCTTCGAGTGTGGAAGTAGCAAAGGCTCACTTTGGGCAAACACATGAGATGAGCTGAATATAACGTGCACGTGTGTTCTGCACCCCCCCCCCCGATTGCTTTAAATCCACGCGTTTGAGTCCAGAAATAGAGGAACGCCCACGACGACGCGTTCCCAGAACCGCCGCCGCCGTCTTCAAAAGCCGTCTTTGAATATTCGTCTGTACGCGTCTCCGTCTGTTCCTCGCCTCACCTGGTTTCCGTGCACGTGCATCACCATGCTAATTGGGCCGCACTCTCCGTCTGACCCCGGCGCCGGAGCTGAGCGGAATACTGATAGCGCTCCTCTTTTTTTTTTGTTTTTTTTTCCTTCCCCCCCTCCTCAGTCTGCAGCGCCGAACATCGATCACCGCCATCAGGTCAGCTATCCATTCTCGCGCAATTGAATTTGCCACAGAGACAGAAATTATTTATCACGTTGAACGTTGCAAAAATAACAACCCCTCCTATTATTCCAGTCTGATCTCGAAGGTACTATTTTTTTTTTCAGTTTCCGAACATTTTTTTTTTTTTTTTAATTTAAAAGCATGAATCTCATTCAATTATGACCATGAATGAATGATTCGGCTCATTTGTGAGGAGTAAAAACGGTGGCTAAAAGCCTTTGACATGTTTTGGTTCGGGATAATAAATGGCAAATGAAAGTGACTCACCGTGCACTTTCCAGGATACAAAACATGACTATTGATTTTTGTTATTTGTTTTGTTGACAAAATATATTCTTTTTTTTTTGTGATATTAAATAATCTGCGGCGGTTAGCTCGGAGACCATCTGGAGTCTCCGCGTTCTCCTTCTCCGTCTTGGTTCTCGAGATTATCAGAGAATCGTGTACGAAATGTGCACTCGTCCGGTGACGGCCGTAGATAACGAATGAACGTATACGATGTCCGCAAAGAGACGCGGCTCTGCTTTATTCACATTTAATGGAAAAGCAGCTCCCGCCTTTATCTCGTCCTCGCATCTGATGCTTCTTTTCATTCCCGACGCTCGTTCCTTATCAAAACAGCGCGCTTTTATGGAGGTTCGTTTTTTCGAATGAAAGTGCGGTGGACGTTTTTTTTTTTTTTTTTTTTTTTTTTTGCGGTTTTTGTTCCGCCCCCGGCCCCCGGCTCTGCTCTCCGGCCTTACGGAAAAAAAAAAAAACGAAAAAAAAATAAAATAAAAAAATCGCGAACCTGACAGCGGCCCTTAGGCCGTGTTCTCCACCATCAAAGCACATCTTGGAGAAGCAAACGGTTCAAGGATGTTTCCCATCGATCCTTTATAGGTTCTTTGACGCGCAGAAGAGCCGGAGGTGCCCGGGACATCTGTCCGGTTAAGTGGACTTTGTCTTTCATCATCCCGCCAGGCGGCTCTTGGGAGTTCTCAGGTGCGGGTGGATCCGGAGGAGGCCCGAATGAAGCGGCAGGCAGCCGAGCGCGTCTGCTTTGTAGTCAAACGCAAAGTTCACAAGTGAAGCGTGTCAGAAGTTTGTCACGCCGGCGTTCAAAGGGATGCTCGTCTTGATTGATTTTATTTCAGTTTTTGTTTCATCTATTCATTATCTTTAGTGCTTATCCTGCGCGCGGGGGGGATCACTGCTGTCATTGGACGGGAGGCCTGTCCGTCACAGGGCTTGCAACCGTTCACGTGTTTCACTCAAAGAGCCATTTGGAGACGTTTCTCCAGCGGTTTAAAAAAAAAAAAAAAAACAGGGAGCCACACATTTGGAAATTTTAAATGAATTAACACGACATGTATTTATTTAATCTTTTTTTTGGCTTTACGCTCTGTATAAACTAAATATGCTCCATTTTTCTTAAATCCATGAACAACTGCGGAGAAAATTACATTTCTGCATGAAATCAAATATTTTGAAGAAAAAAAAAAAAGGGTTGAAAGCAACTTACTACTCAATGTCATTCATTCTTGTATTTATAGAAAAAAAAAGCCAAAGTTGAATGATTCACCGGGAGTTAAACAAAAATGCTGTCTTCTCTCTGCGCGCCGTCATCCTTTTACTGCTTATTAACAGCGACAAAACTATTTGAACACGTTTTATTTCGATGTGACAAGATCGCCATGAATCTTCAAATTTGAAATGACATTTTAAAAATTAAACCAACTAAAATAAAATACGTTTTGATTGAATACTCGTGAATTATTTTAAAAAGCCACAGGTGCAGCATCAGAGGTTGGATTCCCACATGGGGATTTTCTTGCAAACACTTTCTTTTGCACGTTTCCTACCGTTTGGATGCTTAAAACGTGCAAAAGATCAGCATGAAACAACAATCTTCCGTATTTGAGTCTTAGAAATCAAGCCGAGGAAAAGCAACAGCAGGCTGGGTAAAGGATTTGTTCTTAAGCTGATATTTAAAATTAAAAAAAACAAAAAACAAACTCAAAGCTTGATATTAATTCATGCCGGACCAGAATCTTGCAAAGGTAAGCGTCATTTCCGGACTATAAATCGCCACTTTTCTCACATGGTTTAAACACTGTGGTTTAAAAGAAGACACTGCTAGTTTATGGATTTTTTTTTTTTTGGAGCTAACGAGCTTCAAGCAGCCAAAACATTTAGCCTCGTCACATCGGATCAATGAAATTACCGATTTTAACGGTTTTAGTGCGTAGGAGGAAGATTAAGATAGAGATCAGCTGGAGGAGGACAAAGCAGGGATAGAAAATGGATGGATGGAATTTTATTATTTGCTCTTTATTATTAATCTTTTTCATCTGCCATATTAAAACCACTGTTTGGAGGGGAAAAATAAAAAACATTTCCAGTATGTACACTGCTCAAAAAAATAAAGAGAAAACTAAAATAACATATTCTAAATATGAATTAATGAAATATTCTTTGTTCTTGACAGAGTGGAATGAATGTGCTGACAACAAAATCACACAAAAATGATCAATGGAAATGACAATTATGAAGGTCTGGATTTAGAGTCACACTCAAAATTCAAGTGAAAAAACACGACGGGCTGATCCAACGTTGATTTAATGTCCTTAAAACAAGTCTATATTGTTACCATTATGTATTGATCTAAAAGTACAAAAGGGGTTTCTGGGAAATATCTCATGTTATAATATCGACACCTGTAGCCTTTATATGTACACATTCATTTTTAACCGGCGCGGCTTATATTAAACCGGAGTTATTTAAAATCGGACATTTTGTCCCTTTGTTGGGAGCCAAAAGAACAATATGAAGTGCACGTACATAATGGGGTTAAGCCAATATATTGTACGGATTTTCCAACAAGGAACGGCAAATGCTAATAACAACGTTGCACCTTCTGGAAGAAATATATTTTGAGAGCGGTGAGGAGGAGGAGGAGGGCTGACGCGAATTATCCCACCGATGTCACAATCACAGCAAACATCCGGGGAACAAAGAGACGCGCTTTTCCTGATGCGCCGCCGTATATTTAAGTATAGCGGGTCACACTTGCTCGTAAAGCGAGATGGGGGTTGTGGAGAGGGAATCTTGGGAGATGAGAGCAGCTGGAGGAATCAAACATTCCTTAGCCCCCTTTGTAACTAATGTATGAGCGCGTATGCCCGCCGTAATGTTATCTGACAACACAACACCAGAGTCTGCGCACAGTAGGCGTACAGCTCTGAAGTCATGCAGCTTGATCTAAGATGACAACACGGGATTATGAATATATACAAAAGGAATGGTATAGAGTGCAAGCAGCGGCGCCCTGCAGGTATCTGCCTGTGTTTTTTTTTTGTTTTGTTTTTTTATTATGTAAAAATGTACTCCGATGACGGCTGGATGGTCTTTTCATGAAACCGGACCGTCCCTGCAGAGAGAGGCGGCAGATATTTTTGAAATGGGAGGCTGTGAACGTCGAGGAAAAGCAAAGACGGGATGTTTGCTTTTGCTCTCGAGCATCTGCAACGCCTCTGGATTCGAGCATCTAATGGGAACGTGATTGAAAACGTGAAGTGTTCGGTTATATTTTCCTTTTTTTTATTTTAATCTATTTTATAAGACTCAGATCCTGTTTAGTTATTGTCTGCCTTTTTTTTTTTTTTTAATTTTGATTCATTTCTCATTTAATCTGCTTTGATTTTCTCATCAAACAGGCGCCGTTGTTTGTGATTAACACCAGGCAATGACAGGCAGAACCCCGGCGCCGTTATGCAAAACATCAACGCCACTTTGTCTGAAAGTCAGAATGAAACGCTTACAAATTGTAAAACATTACCTGTAAGCACGGAAGTAAAGTATTTATTACGGCGGCAATATTCTCAATATTCTCATGTAGGTTGAATATTTGATTTGAAAATGTGGAGGAAAGCTGTAAAAAATAATTTGGACATAAAAAGGGTCACTAGAGCCTGCAAACACTGCTCGAATAAGGGTTGGGTCGGCTCAGCCAATCACGTGCCTCCGTCTCACACCCACGTGCTTCCATCCAAACTCCTCCTCTGACTGCAAACGCATCATCTCAAGTGTGTGTGTGTGTGTGTGTGTTTACTTGTGGTTATGCATGTGTGTCAGGTGTGTACATCTGTGTGTGTGTGTGTGTGTGTGTGTGTGTGTGTGTTTGTCTGTGTTCTGACTTTGCATGTGTACATATTCATTTATGTGTGTGTGTGTGTGTGTGGTTGTGTAAGTGTGTATGCTTGTGTATATGTGTGCTTGTATGTGCCAGTGGGTTTGCATGTATGTGTGTGTACATTTGTATGTGTGTCAGCTGTGTACATCTGTGTGTGTGTGTGTGTGTGTGTTTGTGTTTGTGCATATCTTTGTGTGTGTGTGTGTGTACATATATGCATATTTTGTGTGTGTGTGTGGTTGTGCATGTTTATATGTGTGCATGTATGTGCTTGTATATGTGGTTGTGGGTGTGCGTACGTGTGTGTGTACATTTGTTTGTGTGTGTATGGATGTGCGTATAGGTGCAGGTGTCTATGTGTGGTTGTACTCGTGCATATATCCGTGTGTATGTGTGCCTGTGTACGTGTGTGTGTGTTTGCGATTGTATACAGTATCCGTCATGCTTGTGTGTCGTGTGTATCTTTGTGCGTGTGTATGTGTACATATAAATTCATATCTGTGTGTGTGTGTGTCTGTGTGTATATAGAAATACATACATATGTATGTATGTATATGTGTGTGTGTGTGTGTCCTTGTGTATATGTGTGCAGGTGTGTATACTTGTGTGTGTGCATGTTTGTATGGTTGTGCTTGTGTATATTTCTGCGTGTATATGCATCCATATCTGTGTGTGTATGTGATGGTATGTGTGCTCATGCGTGTGTGTCAGGTGTATATATCAGTATCTGTGTGTGTGTGTGTGTGTGTGTGTGTGTTTGTCTGTGTGTGCATATATGAAAGTGTACATTTGTGCATGTATGCATGTGTGTATGAGTGTACGTGTCTATGTCTACTTGTGCTTGTGTATATATCCGTGTATGTGTGCAGGTGTGTGTTTGCATTTGTGTATGTGGTCGTGTGATTGTGTCAGATGTATGTTTCTGAGTTTGTGTGTCTATATCTGTGTGTGTGTGATTGTGCTTGTGTTTATGTATGTGTGGGTGTGTATGCTTGTGTATTTGTGTGTGTGTGTATTTATATCTCTCTGTGTGTATATGTATATCCAAGTATGTGTGCGTGTGTGTGTGGGTGGTTGTGCACGTGTGTATGTATGTGTGTGTGTGCAAGTATGCATTCGTATATGTGGTTGTGCCTGTGTGTCAGGTGTATAGATCTGTGTGTGTGTGTGTGTGTGTGTGTGTGTGTAAGTGTGTATGTATGTCTGTGTGCATCACTCTGTGTGTATATGTATATCTAAGTGTGTGTGTGTGTGTGTGTGTGTGTGTATATATGTATGTCTAAGTGTGTGTGTGTATATCTTTGTGTATATCTATATCTAAGTGTGTAAGTGTGTGTGCATAACTCTGTGTTTGTATGTGTATCTAAGTGCGTGTGAGTATTTATCTCTCTGTGTGTATATGTATATCATGGGGTGTGTGTGTGTGTGTGTGTGTGCGCATGTGTGTGTGTGCATGCATGACTGTGTGTTTGTATGTGTATCTAAATGTGTGTGTGTGTGTGTGTGTGAGAGAGTGTTTATCTGTGTGTGCGTGTGTGTATATGTATATCTAGGTGTGTGTGTGTGTGTGCGCGCGTGTGTGTGTGTGTGTGTGTGTGTGTGTGTGTGTGTGTGTGTGTGTGTGTGTGTGTGTGTGTGTGTGTGTGTATCTAAGTGTGGCAGTTTTAGGTAAATGTCCTGCAATGTCTGATCCCTCGCTGTCGTCCAGCAGATGAAGCCCGTTTCCATCCAGAAGTTTCCCCAGGTGACTTCCCTCTGACGCGTCTCCTCAGGACTTTCCATCGGCTCATTAATTCTGCGTTGTTCTCCATATCTGAGCGCTTTGTGTGTCAACGGATCCAATTAAAACCCGAGAAGTTCTCGCGTTAAATGTCAGCCCTTTGGTGTGAACCGGGAGGGGGACGTCGACGGACGGCCGCCGAGACGCTCTCCTAAACAATCGCCCGAGGAGCAACTCCATCCATCGCGGTCACGTCGAATTCAACCCGCGACGGAATCGGACCCGTTAATTATTCACGCACGCGTACAAACGACAAAAAGAACTTGTAAAATTCAATCACGGGCGAAGGACAAACACGGGGATTCAATTTTTGGTCGTGGTAACGACATAATATACGACACCTCCCCCTCAAGGTGAAAGGGGAAATGGATTCATCAGAAAGTCCCCGCTAAGTACCTTTGTGATACGATGTTTGCCGGATGGTAAAGGACGCTGTCATAAACGGTGTGTGTGTGTGTGTGTGTGTGTGTGTGTGTTAAATAAATTGCAATCTGTCTGTCAGCTTCTGTTAAATGGAGTGCGCCGCTGATGAGACATGCAATCTGTTGTCTGCTTTTGTTAAAGGCCCGCGGTTCCTCATGAGTCATGGCATTTAATGCAGATTTCATATATATCGCATACATTTCGGTGGCCGCGACGGACATAAAGCGGAGCGTATTGTTTGCCGTCATTATTCCACGACGTCGCGTCGCCGAGCGGCGAATGTCAGCCGCTGACCTTCAAGAGAAGAAGGCATTGTGAGATGTTTAATCCCATTTGCCGGGATAGATTCATGCCTGATACGGCACATTCAATAAAAAATATATTTGAATACAAAAAAAAAAATTGCATGCAATTCAGTTGAAGTGTGCTTTCGGGTTAGGAGCTTTCTCCACATAACATCTACGTGAGCGTTTTATGAATTTACTTTTTAATCCTTATAGTCATTAAATTCTTCCACTTTTTATACCAACAAGAGCATTTGTTATTCTGCCAGCTCTGCCTTTAAATGGAGGCGGGGGGCGCGGCGGGGTCAAACATGAATCAGAGCGGCTCTCTAATATAAAAAAAAAAAAAAATGTCGCCTCAAAGCAGCCAGCAGCTGTGGCAGTTAAAGATATGGTTAAACGCCAAGAGCGGCGTTTGCAGGATTGCTCGGAGCTCCGAGGTGGGGAGGGGAGAGCCGGGCGACGCCGGCTCTCTGCGGCGGTCGTAATGGCATATCAGTGGACGGGAAGTCGTCGTCACAACCGTAACCTGCTCGGAAAATAAAGTCTAGTTGTGTGATTCGGCGTCGCCGCAGGTGTTTTGGCGCCGGCTAAAACGGGCGAGTCAATTCGTTTTCACCGACGGCCACATCGGTGTGAGGCAGGGGTGTCAAACTTATTTCTCACCGCAGGCCACATACGGCCTGGGTAGATGTCAAATGGGCCGCACCATTAAAATGATAGCATACTCAGCAATAAATAACCAAAATATCATGTCTTTCCTCTGTTTTGGTGTAAAGAAGCACAAGGACAGTGGGAAAATCATGGAATTGAATGAACAATCCTTTTATAAAACATTTCATGAAACGCCTAATTTTTCCATAAACATGTCATTTACTTTTATCATCCACATGTGTGCATTGCAACTGATCCCACTGATCGCACAAAACTCTAATATTGTTAATTGGTATTGAAAAATAAAGTAATGCGCTTTACTTATAAAGAACTTATAAAGAAAGGGATTTTTAAACCATTTACACGTATGAAATCTAAACTGAATCCCTGCCTACACCTTACATATTAAAGGGTGCTATTAAATGTGTAAGGAAGAAAGTATTAACCTGTCCTGTAAATGTGTAAACTTCATACATGAAACATGCAAACACACACAATACATACTGAAAATGTATGGAGTTGCATGAACAGTAGAATTCCAACATATTCTTTTGTAGTGAAGTTGGTGACTAACTTTAAATGGCACATTTTCACTAGCAATTACGTAGCTGCCTTTTACCGATTTCCCAGCTATGGGTGAAAGTTGCCTGCTGTTTCCTCCGACCCGCCGGCAATCGGTTGATCTTATCTCTTCTAAGTCGTCTTTGCAAGCTGTCATATTTTTTGCCGTGATGAGTCTTGTACTGGCGCCGAATATTATATTCCTTAAATACCGAAACTTGTTGCAAACACACCGAGCACAAAGGTTTCCCGTGCGTCTCCGTAAATAAATAGGACGTAGTCCATTTTTCTTTGAAAATTCTACACCCTTTATCTACTTTTCTCTGTTTTGATAACGACATTTTGGCTAATGAGGGAGCAGCGTGGAGGTGGAGAACAGGGTAGAAACAACGTCATAACAAGCAGCAGACGGCGCATTGATAACGTCTGCTGATTGGTCCGTCTCAGTGATGCGGCTCGTCTTCTATTCTGACCAAAATAGTGCGCCCCGAGAGGAAAATTCTTGAATTGTATTAAAAAAAAAATTTATCCTTGTCTTTTATGGATTTTTTTTCACTTTCAAATTATCCTGCGAGCCCTATCGAACCTCCGTGTGGGCCGGTTCCGACCCGCGGGCCGTATGTTCGACACCCCTGGCGTAAGGGTTGCCTTCGACAGGCCAAGCGGAACAATATCAATGTAACCTTTTGCGAAATACATGTAACGACTCTTTCATGTTAATTTACCCAAATCCAAAATGTTACATACGCTTTCTTGAAAAAGCCTCAGATCTGCATCAACTTTCTTTTCCTGGACGTTTATCGATCATTTGTATTTCTCAAGTCCACTTGTTGATGTGCTGCTCGAAAAAATAAAGGGAACATTAAACAACACAATGTAACTCCAAGTCAATCAAAATGTCCACTTAGGAAGCAACAAGGATTCATTTTGACTTGTTTAAAGGACATTATTTCAGCCTGACGTGTGTTTTTCCACTTGAACTTTGAGTGTGACTCCAAATCCAGACCTCCATGGGTCCATTGATCATTTTCGTGTGATTTCTTTGTCAGCACATTCAACTATGTAAAAACAAAGAATATTTCTTTCATTAACATCCTTATTTTAGTCTTCCTTTATTTATTTATTTTTTTGAGCGGTGTATCTGTGGTATTCTGGCTTTTAATTCTTAGACAATGAACCGCAACTTTTTTCACTTAAACAACGATGCGGCTAATTTATGGATTTTTTTTTGAGAAATTCTGCAGCCGTTCAACTCCGGCGCTGAAGAAGACGACTTTGACGTTTTTTAGTGCGCAGGAGGAAACTCAAGATCAGCAATCGGCTAGCCGGTGCGGCTTATATTGAGGCGTGCTCAATAGTCCGGAAATTACGGTAGTTATTTTCTGGAAAGCTAACTTTGGCATACTGAGCTCCGCGTCCGGTGTCAACAAGGTTGCCAGGTTGACAATCGACGCTGCCTCAGAACACAAAATGACACACCGGTTTTTCTCCTTGAAGCACAAACATGTATCGGCCTTTCTTGAAAAAGCCTTCCAGCTGCATGAACTTTGATTCACGTGGAGCACGATCTGCATGGATTGTAGGTTTAAGGTCAATGCGTTTGTTGTAAGACGTTCTGGCGGGCCTCATAAAACAATGTGACGGGCCACATTTGGCCCGCGGGCCTTGAGTTTGACACATGTACGCTAAAAGATCAGAGCTTCCCCCCGCGAGTGGACAGCCGTTTTGTTTTGGGGGAGCGTTAGAGCGTCAAAGGGAACCTGCCGTCTCCTCAGCACGCTCCCGTCTTCCCACCTGTGCCCCCGCCGTGACGCCACGCAGCCCCTGCATGCTAATCTGCGCTTTAGCTCCGCGTCCCACCGAGCTGTTCTGAAGTGGCCTCACACACACACACACACACACACACACACCAACCGCCGGCAGCTGCAACGGGTGAGAAGTGCATTTACGTTGTCGCTTAGGTTTGACCCCCTCCCTCCCCAGAAAGCCTGGACAGAAGCGGCGTGACATGAATATATAATTGTTCTCCAGCAGGGGAACCTGCAGGAAGTGTTAAGAAAAAGGGGGGCGGTTGCTGTTTTATGTATCCTCTCCGAGCATGTATAGAAAGCCCCGGACTTAAAAGCGTGTGTCGTCTTGCTTTCAGGGGAGAAAAGAAAAAAAAAAAAAAAAAAAAGAAAACAACTCCCGTCCGTCTGAGATGATTTCGTCTCCGAAGCAGCCTTCACGTCTGCTTTACTGTGTCTCTTAACACTTTTTTTTCCGATAAATATTTACACCCTGTAAATATTTGAGGGCCGTACAACACGGCGCGCAATTTATTTTGATCATTTTGCATCTTTCATTAGTTTTCCGAGGCTCACAAAATCAATCTCTGCAGAGTGTGCGAAAGATTCATTTAATTTTCCCCTGCTATTAATCTTTAGCCCAATGAGATGATTAATTACACTGTAATAAAGGCTCGCTGCCATTAGAAATGTGTCTTTATTCATGAAGGCCCCCACATGGAGCCCCATTTACATTTAAATGTGTTCGCAGACAAGGAATTCTTATCTTCCGAGCTCGAGGGTTGGAGGTTGTTGGGTTCAAGAGGCGGCACAATGGATGAGGTGGTTTGAAAAATCTGCAGGTGTTTCAGAATCACAGCGGTCCGGCGGCGCGGCGGTTAGCCGGGTTCGCGTCGACCGCAACCAGAAGCTCCGACGGGGGAGGCCTTCCTCCGTGCAGCCTCCTGGGGGTTCCTCGGTCCCAAAACATGCAGGAGGTTCGTTGGAGACCCCGAAACGTCGAGCCCGGTGGATGTCTGTGTCTATAAATTGTTGCCGTGTATCTAAATCAGGGTCGCGCAGACTTTTTCAGCACGCGAGCTACGTACAAAATGCCATGAAAAATAAAATCAGACATAAAAAAAAATCAAAATGATCAACCCACTACAAAAATGCAAAAACGTATATTTTTTTATAAATGTATTTAATTCTTTATATGTAGAATATATAACTGCATGAACCCCGATTGCGCAATATAACTGTACATTTTTTGCCGTGACCTTATTTTGATGCCTTGCACGGAATGGAATCATGGATGGGATTTATTGTCCGGACAGAAGCTACTGCTAGCCAGCCTCAAGCACACTTCCAGAATCAGAATACTTTATTGATCCCCCAGGGGGGATATTGCTTTTTGTTGAGAGCAGCTCCTGCGACAGTGTCAAGTGAGGGAAGAATCAAAATATAAAAATATATCTATTTAAAAATAAAGAATGAAATTGTGAATGATAAAAATGAAATAAAAACAACACTGAAGTCAAACTCCAGTGTTGTTTTTATGTCATTTTTATTTTACTAAATAAATAAAACAAAATGTTAAATGTATTTTAAATATATATAAGCCTATATATAACATGTATATACATGTATATGATTACATGGAGTAATTTTGTGTAAGAAAAGGGGTTGTTATTTATTGCACAAATGATCAGTGAAGAGTCGGAAAATGCCGCTTCACATTTCCCTTCTTTTGTATAGCGACAGTAGAAGAGGCAGATGAGATAAAAGCAATTCAAAAATTATTATTTTAAGAAAAAAAAAGTCCTCTTCCCACTCCCTATCGAAGCAGTAAGTTCTTGGCTTCTTATGCTCCCTCACTCAGTTTAATACATTTTAAAAAGCAATAAATTGGAGGATAATTATCTTGCTGGATTGTTGTACGTCTCTCGAAGCGGCGCTGTGGTCGATCGGCGACCTGGACAAACGAAATCTGCCGGTAAAACACTTGTTAATCTCGTTGTCATGGCAACTGGACTCAAGCATCGTCACTCGAAGTCGTCTCGGCCCTCGTCCGAGAGGCCTCTTCGCTTCTAATGACCCGCGGGGAGTTTCCGAATAAAACCGCCAGGGTTTCGTGCAGGTCTGGGTTACGGCGGCTTGTTATGTAAATGGTTACAAGGTGGAAGTGGGTTGTTATGTTAATGGCGGTTTCATTCGTTTGGGACAAAAGAGCAATTTTGACGTATTTCCCGAGGATTAACCTCAAGTCCGGTTGCCACGACATGATGACATCAACAAGTATTCAACCTCAGACCCTCCTCCTCACCAGCAAATATGGAAGAACTAAACACCCATTGTTTGAAAAGTTTCCTCATTCTCAAATTCCACACATGCCCGCCGGGAAAAAGAAAAAAAAAAAAAAAAAAAACGCGGATTAATTTGCATTTATAAAATCCGACGGCCTTAAGGGGTCATTTCAAGACGGATCCCCATCGAGCGGTGACGAGGGAATCCTCCTTCTGACCTTCTAAGGATCCTCCCACGGCCACGTACACAGACCCGGCCGCCGGTAAAGCGGAGGCACGCCGGCGGAAAGCAGAAGCGCCGCCAAAAAAAAAAAAAAAAAACAGTTTTGGCTTATTTCCTCGCTGCCAATTACCAAGCTCCGCCCATCACGACTCCGGAGGAGATAAATGGATGCCGTCTGTTCGTATGTCCAGCTCTCAAATCCTACACTCTCTCTTTCTGCTTATCTCTTCTCCTCTGTTTCTCCCCCTTTCTCAATCTCTGGAGCATATTCACACACACACACACACACACTCACACACAGATGTGGGGGGGGAAAAAAAAAATCGGGATGGACGGTTGGAGGGGGGGGGAGTGGTGAAAAATGAAATGCTTGAGTAAAGTTTTAATAAGGGGGAGAGGTAATTTGAAAAGTCTTAGGATGTGTTTAGAAATTTATCAATAACAACCAGCTGGGATTTCATGCATGGGAGAATTTGGTGTAATTGCCTGCACATCCCTGATAGAGGTTCCTCTTCAGTGACAAAAATATGCTCCTTAATGCAGAAAAAGGCCGACGCCACTTACCCCCCCCCCCCCAACGCCGCCCCGTCTTCGCCCTCTCTGCTCACAAGATGGTCGCCGTCGTTTCTGACCACGTCCGAATCGGGCGGTTTGGATTGATTCCCTGTTTTTATTCATTCGTTAAAATAAAATAAAACACATATCTCTAATTCGTCGAGATCGCCCGACTTCAAAGGGTTTCATTTGCATAAAGCCGAGCGAATGAAAGGCCTCCTTTTTTTTCGGGGTGGGGGGAGGAACAATAATATTCCTCGGAGTGAACCCTTCGCCTCCCTTGGCCGCACACACACACACATACACACACACACACACACTGCTTTGAAGGTGTTGGTCAGTGTACAAGCGGAGAATAAAATAGCTCCTTTCGCTGTAGGATCTCTTTGTATCTGAGAAGCTCTTCTGGAACCAGGGATGTTGGACCTCAGGGTCTCCTTGTGGTTCCTCGGGTGTTCAGAATGCGCAGGTCAGAGGTCGGCAACCCGCGGCTCCGAGTGTAGGAATGTTACAAAAGAATTCATGAGTATTTCATGAAAATGTATTTTATTTTAGTTCGTTCATTTTTAAAACGTCTTCTTAAATTTGAAGACGGTGGCAATCTTGTCACATCGAAATAAAACGTGTTCAAATATTTTTTGCCGCTGTTAATAAGTGGCATTTTTGGTTTGCTGCCGGTGGATCATTTAAGTTCGGCTTCTTTTTTTTTCCATAAATAAAAGAAGGACTCAAATAGACACTGGGTATTTTGCTTCAAAGTAATCTTCAACCCCATGTCTTTTTTTTTTTTTTTCTGAGTTTAAAATGTTTTGTTTCATGCAGAAATGTCATTTCATTTTCTCTGCAGTTGTTCATGGTTTAAAAAAAAAAAGATGAAACACATATTTTGTTTAAACATAGCATTAATACGGGATAAATGCTGTGCCGTATGAATTGATTTAAATTACAAAAGGTTTGTTTGTTTCTTCACTGCTGGGAAACGTCTCCAAATGGCTCTTTGAGCGTTGAAGGTTGCCGACCCCTGACGTAGATTATCCGTGGAACTCCGAAACCGTCCGCATTCCCAAATCCTTCTTCCCGTTTTTCAAAACTCGTCATCACTCGGGGCCGAAATGGACAGAAGCAGCGAGAAACGTAGCAGCGAGCAGGTCCGAGATCTTCTGGAGCGCGGAGTCAGCGAACGGCCGACGGGTTCTTCACGCTGAGAATCCGTGCAGCCAGAAGATGAATCCACTCCCACCCATCTGATAGTCCGAGGTTATTATCCCGCGAACGTGGCGGCAGCTTCCACCTCCGCGTCGTCGTCTTCTCGTTCGCCGGTTTGTTTTCGCCCGCGGTGCGTCCCCTCCGCCTGTGGAAACACCAAACTGAAAGGCTCCCCGGGGAGGAGGCCAGTTCCTGGAACGAAATCCGAGCTGAACTTTTTCAGTCTGAAAGCGGCTCCTCGTCGTCGTCCTCCCGCAGGCGTGCCGTCACGATCGGACCGATTCGTAAGCCGACGCGTGATCCTTTCAAGGTACCAGAAAAAAAAAAAAAAAATCCGTCTGTAGCGACATCAGTGTCGGGCAGCTTCACTTTTCACTCTGCACTGTTATCCAGATAATTCAGGAAACCTGTTTCCTGGAACTGATCCCAGAACCACATTGATCTTTTTCTTTTTTTTCCAAATAGTTCCTGTCAAGGCAACTGTAAAGCAAAATGATCACCATCAGATTTTTTTTTTTTTTTTTTTTGGACCTTCCCTTTTGACACCGCGGAGGCAAAACATCGCCGTAAAACATCGCACGAACATCCCAAGCGAGTCGCACGTGAACGATAAAGTCGCGCCCGACGCCGACGCAATCATCCGAACCCCGAGATTGGATGTCCGTTCGTCCGGTTGTCACGGCAGCATCATGCGGAGGGAAAGGAAGACTCGCCGCTGCGTTCGGAACAAGCTCAGGGCTTCATAGTGTATTACGGTGGGAATAACCCACACTACCACCCCTGCTATCAAAATTGCTCAGGAGGAGATTGCTGCGGGGGGTTGTGTCTGTCTCGGCGTCCCAGTTCTATATTTTGTTCTGTGCCCAAGGTGCCTCACTGATCTCGAGCCAAAAAGCTGTGTGGAAAAATTCTGCCAACTCATAGAGGATGATCGCTGGAGGAGGGGAGTTTCAGTGGTGGTGAAAAGAGGCGCGGAGAAAAGGGAGGAACGCGGAATAAGAACCTGGAAGAGAGGAAAGGGGGTTTACGGATGTGGGGAAAGAGGACGTGGAGTTGGTTTTTGTGTGAGGTGGGGGTTCGACGGAGGCAGGTGATTGGCTGCGGCGACCCCCGAGGGCGGCGACGGTTAGCCGGAAGCTCCCCGGTTTAAATTCCGACTGAATTCCTTTCTTTGGGGAGTATGCTTGTTCTCCTCGGGTTTCCTCTACCTTCGATCCACCAACACAAAGGAGGTTCGTTAGCGATTCTAAATTATCCAAACACGTGGATGAGAGGGTGAATGTCGCTAGTGGAGGCGGGAACAGCAATCAGTCTCAAAATGAATGGTTGGATGTCTGAGAAGGCTAACCTTAGCATACTTAGCTTCATGTTTGGTGTCAACAAGGCTGCTAGCTTGACAAACGACGCTGCCTCAGAACACAAAAGACACCGTTTTTTTTTTCTCCTTGAAGTACAAACATGTATTGACCTTCCCGCCTTTCCTGAAACAGCCTTCCATCTGAATCCACTTTTCTCTTTCTTGACATTTTGGGATCATTTGTCTTTCTCAATTCTGCTTGCTGTACATCGCCTGTGGGTACACTGTGATCTAACAGCGGGAATGCCGTCACTTGGCGGCTAACATGATCAGTATGCATTGTGGGAAATGTAATTTATGGTCAACGCATGTGTTTGTCTTATTCATTTTAGGACAAAAAGACCTTTTGAGAGGTTTCCGCGAGCCTCATAAAATAACATAGTGCCACATTTGGCCCGCGGGCCTTGAGTTTGACACGAGTGCTCCATCGCCACATCGGCGGAAAGTCCGGGGTTGTCAAACTCAAGCCAACAACCGGGTTAAATACATTTCGCAAAGCCAAATGATACCAGGTTTGAGGGGTGCATCGAACAATCGGTACATTAACAGGAGTTAATGTCGTGATTCTACCAGCCCACCACGCTTGAGAATAGATTTTCCTCCATGTGGCCCCGGAGCTAAAATGATTTTGACACCCCTGTTCTAAACACTACTTGCTCCTTTGCACCACTTTTGTTTTTCTTACTTAAACTTTATTTTTATTATCATTCAGTGTCCGCTAGGCAACGCTACACCACAACAAATTCCTTGTCTGTGAAAACTACTCGCTGAATAAAGAAATTTCTGATTCTGGGGTGCCACGCTGGCACAGTGGCTAGTGCTTCCATCTGCAGCGTGAAGGATTCTCCATGTTCTCCTGTGTCTGCGTGGAGTTCCTCCGGGTTCCTCCACAGTCCAAACACATGCAGGAGGCTTACTGGGGGTAAATATTGCCCTATTGTGTGCCCTATTCACCCCCATATTTCACACATTTCTGGGTGGAGAACAGTGTCCGGGTACTATGGGATGGAAAAATATCAGCCAGATTAAAAGGAAAGGTGGAGGAGACAGTGGTGAGACCACTGATGCTGACAGGAAAGACAGGAAGCAGAGCTGGAGGTGGCAGAGATGAAGATGCTGAGGTTCTCTTCGGGAGCGACCAGGATGGAGAGGATCAGGAATGAGTCCACCAGAGGGACGACACATGGTAGATGTTTTGGAGAGAAGGTCAGAGAAAACAGACTGAGATGGTTGGGTCATCGACAGAGGAGGGAGAGTCAAGTTATTGGTAGACGGATGCTGGAATTGGAGGTCCGGAGGAAGACCGAAGAGAAGATTGATGGACGTAGTGGGAGAGGATATGAAGGTAGTTGGTGTGAGAGAGGAGGATCCAGAGAATAGGGTTAGATGGAGAAGTTTGATTCGGCAAGATGATTTGGAACCAAAGGTGTCGATGAAATAAGGATGCAGGCGCTCTAACGATAGATAGATTTTTAGAATGCAGATGTTTTTTTTTCGTGCTTTCGGCCAGCAAAGGAACCAGGGCTCATTTTCAGGAATCATTTCAACTCCTACTCTGAGGCTTTTTACGGTTCAACGGGGACTCATGATGTCGTTTCTTGGTGATTGGTGAAACCTGTAAGGCATCACTTATAAGTCTTCAGGTGGTTTCCAAGACTCGCCACGGAAACGTAAACATTTTGGCCAAAATAACAGATTTAGCTAACGGTGGGGTTCCTTACACAGCGAAGCAGTGCAGGGAGAAAATAAAAACACTCCATCTGACAGCCCGTGCTTAATATTCCAACCATGCTGAACACGAACGCTGTGGCAGAATAGGGTTAGATAGAGGAGGTTGATTTGCTGTGGCGACCCTGGAAGGGAAAGCAGACTTTTTTTAAAGAATTTGTTCACTACGTAATTAATGTCCAAATCAATGACTTCAGACGTTTGTATTTCATTTTGATATACATACCATTTGATGGCACCGCATCTTGTTTAGCCACTTCCTGGTTTGATCTTTCCGTCGCTGTGGAGACGTTCTCATGCCGCGAACGGATCTGCAAAGCCTCCCCGCGACTTCATGTGTTTGATCCCGCGGATCTTAAAGGTCACGGATCCGCGGCGCGTCTTTGAGAAAGCGGATGTTCATCTCGCGACAACCTCCGCCTCTATTGGCTACGGTTCAACTCGGTGTCTAGTCAGCGTTTCATCGCCGCACGAAAACACTAGAGATCTAAATGAACGCACGACTTACCTCATCCACGGGAACGACGACGGTATGCTAACCGCTGTGCGGGAACTCATTATGAGCGGCGCCGCTTGGCTAGCCCTGTGATTACACGCTGTTTTTCACGCCGCGATTCTTTCACTGAACTAGAAATTCCTCTGTGAAGGGCGGGGGTTTCCGGGAGTCGCGGTCCCGGAGAGGCCGGCCGGCGGAAAGGTCACGCAGTCGGTCCTTGCAACAGCCATTGCGCATCCATCAGTAGCCGTGTGTCAAAGTGTGCTCGAGATGCCTGAATGACTACCCACCCACTCAGCATAAGTTGCCCTATATATAACACTGTCAGCTGCCAAAAATGTAAATAATAAAAGCGCTATTTGTTAATTAATTAGATTCTACATTCTTTGACGGAGCTTTTTCCAATAACAATTAGTCAAAAAAAAAAAAAAAAAAAGTTGCTTTGTGATTTGTGGGATCTACAGCCAACACTTTTGATTTCAATTAGCATCTTTTTAGGGACTCGTGACCTTGATTTGACTGCTGTGGATTCCCGCCGAGGCGGCGGCGCAGCAGAAGAACCCGGAGCTTCTCGGGGACGTCCCGTGAGACCGGACAACTTTACTTCCGCGGTTGAGTGCACAGTTCATCCCTTTTTTTTAAGTGCGTCTGCACTCCACATCTGATGCGCTGAGCAACGTGAACTCATTGAAGTCGAATGTTTCCGTGAGATGGTGAGCAGGCTTTGCATTTCTCGTGGCGTTGCGCATTTCTGCGTTTACCTCCACGCAACTCCCTGCTCAAAAAGCTTGCCTTTGCAATATGTCTACATGGCGGAGCTGCCATTACTCGAGGAGACATCGATGTTTGTTTCCCTGCCATACAAGTGTGGCTTTTCTGCTTCTGCTTGTTTGTTTTCTAAAGTGGACCGAAGCTTACCTAAGCAAAACTCCAAATGGATTATCGCCCCGGCTTTTTGGCTCGCGAGACACATTTATACCGAACTGCGATCCAAGTGGGTCTGTGTTTCTAATAATAGTGTGAACGTTCATTCATTCACTCTATCCGAACGGCTCGTCCTGCGCTCAGGGTCACGTGGACTGTCCCAGCTTCTTCTGGACATTGGAGAGGCGACCGGTCGATCACAAACAAAGAGACGTACAACCGTTCACTCGTGTCATGCCCTAACTTTGTTGTCTATTTTACCCTTGTTGGTCTCAGCCCATTCGCATCCTGCTTATTTCTGTTTTATTTATTTTCTTTTTGTCACTCTCATTGTCACTGTTTATGTTGTCGTTTAGGTTTTTTTTTTCATATTCATTATTTTTTCATATCTTACTCTTACGTTCACATATCTAAAAGAGATAGACAAGCATGTAACCTCTCAATGTGTCCTCCCAACAGAGGCATACAAGTCTTCACCCTCTCATCTATGCATCCTACAGACATGCAACTATTCTCTGTGTAGATACTTTCCGTTCACTCCTTCATTCACATGCTGTAAATAGACATACAAGCACTCACCCAGTCATTTCCATGTGGTATGAAGGCATACAAGTACTCCCATTCAAGCATCCCATAGAGACATAAAAACATTCAGTGTAAAGATACAGTTCCCTCTATCGTTCGCACGAAGTTTAGAAACAAAAACATTCATTCGAAATTTAGGATTTCCAATAAATGTCCTGTTTTTGGACTGCGGGAGGAACTCTGTGCAAACACCTGGAAATCATGGAAACTCCACGCAGGAAGGCCTCTTTTCAGATTTGAACCAGAGAGCGCCACTATGTCTAAATGTAAAGTATTTATAACCTCCATTCACAGCCACCCTTATTCCATTCTCTGGTTTATTTAGATAGATAAGAATATTAAAAAAAAAAAAAAAAAAGGAATCTAGCAATACATCAGAAAAGTGAAACATTTGGAAAACACTTGTGGAAAAACATTAATATCGAAGTTTTTAGTCGCAGCCTAGTCTCAGGCTGAGATTTTACAAAGATCGTGAATCTTTGCAAGACTACAACTAGATTCTCTCAGCAATTCTTTCCCCACCATGCAACGTTTCCAGCAGTGCCTCTGCTATTTCACTCCATCGCTGCTTTTCCTTCTCCGCTCGGCGGTGATACATCGCTCCTCTTTTTGGACACCGATCCTTCGTTCTTAGCCGTTCCCGTTTACCCGTACCGCTAACAAATGCCGTGGTGATTGTTTGTCTACCACGTTTCCTGTATCCAGTTGTTGTCGTTGGAGCTCATCTATTGGCTGTCAATTGTGTTACGTCACGTAAAGACGGATATTTATTGTCACAAACCCAAGACTCGGAAAAGACCGATCTAAAACAGCACCTTCTGCTTAGCGATGGAGGTGATGGGAGCGTGCTGCCACTCCTGTAAAACTGCTAAAATTTCCTTCTAACTTTTAAGTCCGCGACCATGAAAATCTTTTGGTGTGAGTCCAGCGTTAGAGATTCAAAGAGAAATGACGTTACCGTCACCGTAACAAGGACAGAATAGGGCGCAACCGCGCAGTAAGACCTCTTTGTGTTTTCATCTGGATACCGTCGAGGACACGCCGTTTTCCACGGTTCAAGGTGGAGCGCCTGATATCAGCTTTGAAACAAATGTTTTCACCTTATAACCCCGTTAAAAGGGAAAAAAAAAAAAACAAAAACACAGGGACACAGATTGAGGACAGATTTGTATGCAGCAATCAATATGTGCGCCATCAGCCGGCGTCCTCTCGGGTTAACAGACGCTTCTCTGGAGGTCAACGGGAGGAAAACTCAAGGCCAATATTCCGTTGTTCGCAGTTCACACGCCGACAATGTTTCCTCCTGATGTGGGGAAAAACCTTCGAGCGGCAATCAAAGGATGGGTTTTCAAGCAGCCGAGCGGGAAATCAGCTGGACGTGTATCTGCTTTGCGTCCGAAAGCAGAAACGCAGAAGATCGGAACCCCCGGCGACTCAGTTGTGCAGATGCGAGTTTGGTCGTTTCAATCCCTGCAAAGAGACGACTAGCCATTGACCCAGAATCAAAGAATTCGATTTTTTTTTTTTTTTTTGTCATTTAATCTATCGTCAATAAAGAGAGCATTATTCAAACTGAGGAGATGCCGAGATCTAACCATTTCTCGCCGGAGCGCATCCTCATTGTGCATTTCTATGAGTGTAAACCGTAAGCGGTAGAATTTCCCGCTCCGAGTCTGTTGTTCAAGCCGACAACGCCGCAAACGCTGCGCACACAGATAACGCATTGTCGGTGTTTGGTATGTCGGGAGCTTGTAAGACATTATACGATACATCAATCACGTCTAGTCAACGATATCAAGCGTCGCTCTTCACATTTGGCGCGAATTTCTGAGAAACGCGCGGCACAGTTGGCCGTCCCGCTGCCGGTTGTTGGGTAAATCAGCCGGCGCTCATCTCCGAAGCAAATTGCCGAGTGAACAAGTGAGGTGTTGATGATGAGTGACTCCCAAATTGTGCTTTACATACGTGCGCATATATGTGTATGTATATATATGTTGGTTTGCCCAAATGCAAATTTATGGATACAAGGGGAGCGGGTTAAAAAATGTAAACATTGTCCAGGGGCTCCATTAGAGTCCAAACACAAAGCCCACAGTTCAGCGAGTCATTAAATCTCAGTGAGTGGATAATTTCCGCCGTCCCATATCTTACATTGACTGCAATCACATTCTGTACAAATTTATCAACAATGCTCGAAGCATCAACCGCAGAATTCTCATCTCATTTTGAACCCCGGCCAGGACAAGCAAATTGCTGCCTGCAATATCAAGCTGCGTTGATAAATGGTCCCCGGTACCGGCGGGCCGCGTATTTGCATTTGCACAATTACCTTTCATTGGCGAGTGCTTGCACACAGGTTTTCATCAGATTAAAATTTTGACGCGCGCCGACACGCGTCGGAGGATATCCGAGTCCGTTCCGCCGGCGTCCCAGAGGGGCCTTTTGACGCGTTGGTGTTCTTCCCCCAAAACAAGTGGTCGAGGCATTTGAATTACAGGAAAGACGGGGTAATACATCAGCGGCCTGATCAAAACATTCTATTGGAGTCAGCAGTATTGGGCAGTATTTCTCCGAGATGATAGAGAAGGAGAGCGAAACCTTTTGAAAACAAATTTGTCACAGGGGATTATTTTTATCTTTATGATGACCTTGCAGTAAAAGAAACAAGCAGCAAAACATCATGCTAGTGAACCTTTAAACTGCTTTCCACCGCTTGGGTTTCTGCCACGGTGCGGATGATACATTCCGATTCGGCGGATAGATATAAAAAATGCATCAAAAAGACTCGGGATTATAGCGGGGGGGGGTGTATTTACAATCAAAGTATCCGATACTTGGCTCGTGTTTACTGGGGGGAATGTTGACCCATTTAAGCGCGACTCGCTAATCGGGCGATGTAAGTATAGACGGAGTCGTTTGTTCGATATTCTGTCGGGTTTTGTCTTTCCAGGCAAAGTATTCCCGCCCCTCCCGCTCGGTGCTCCGTCGCACTCCAGCCTGATGGATTTGACTTTGGCCAACGGTCTGAGTGTGATTTATGATCAGACAGCACCTGAACCTGGGATTTATTATCCATTACTGCTGTCCGTCAGGCAACATTACATTACACTCCGCCGTTCATCTCAGTTTGCCAAACAGCGGCGTGCGCCACCAGGACCAAACACGCCGTTAGATGTACTTTAACACGTGCAGAACATGAAGCGACCTTGCAAAGGCGGGAGGAGGCGTTTTTTTTTTTTTTTTTCTTTTTTTTTTCCCCTTTTTCCCCGGCTAACTTTTCGTCTCCCGGGGTGTCTTTATGCTTAAGTGCGTCTGCAGTTTATCCGCCGCCTTGCTTTTTCATTCATTCGTTTCTTTCTTTTGGACGCGATTGCCGACTGAAAAGAAACGGCTTCGTAAGCTTGAAATGTAAAACTATTGGTGAGTCTCTTTGACCTGAGAAAAAATAGATTTTTATATTTCTTAAGTGGATGTGGTTTTGAATCGGCCTCCGGTTCGGAGCGAGGAGCCGAGGAGCCGCAGAAGCTAACGTGTTTGCTTTGCGAGATCCGTGGCGTAACGGGTCGGGATGTGGATGAGCTGGAACCTTCTGCTGAAGTCATTATCTCGCTCGTCCTGCGCTCGGGGTCGCCGGAGCTCGTCCCGCCTGTCGTCGGGCGAAAGGCGGGGTTCAACCTGGATCGATCACGGGGCCACAAATGGAGACAAACAACCGTCCGCCCACTCATTCACACATCATGTACCGCTCAAAAAAATAAAGGGAACACGTAAACAACACAATGTAACTCCAACTCTGTGAAATCACACTGTCCACTTAGGAAGCAACGTGGATTCATTTTGATTTGTTCTAAGGACATTTGCTCAAAGTGTTTTTCCGCTTGAATTTGGGGTGTGACTCCAAATCCAGACCTCCATGGGTTCATACATTTGATTTCATTGATGATTTTTGTGTGATTTTGTTGTCAGCGCATTCAACTATGTAAAGAACGAGCTATTTAATAAGAGTATTTTTATTCATTCAGATCTCGGATGTGTTGTTTTAGTCTTCCCTTAACATTTTGGGCAGTCTATATTTTATTTTCATAATTTTTTAATTTATTTTTTATCTATTAATTCTCTGGCATTTACAATTTTATGCTAATACCTCATGTGACCCCCAGTTGCCCCCCAGGGAACCAAACTTTTTTTTTTCTGATTTTAACAATGTAAGAATGAACCTGCGCTGGCTGTATTCATGTATCGTTCCGCCCAACCAGTGGTTCCAGTTGCTGGTTGTAGAGAGAGATATTTTCAGCGGTAAAGAGCAAAGTATTTAATGAGAATATTTCATTCATTCAGATCTAGGACGCGTTATTTTCGTGTTCCCTTTGTTTCATTGAGCAGTGTATATCGACCCGCAACGCGTCACACGTATCTACGCGTCACGAAGTCACGTTTCGTAGATTCGTACAAAAACGCGTTCACTCGTCTGGACGATTCAGGATCTCCGATGAACCTCCTGCGGGGAGAACACGGTGACGCCTCGCAGAAAGGGAATCCAACCAGGGACCTTCTTGCTGCGAGGCAGAGGAGCTCCTCCAATGCAAGCGTGAAATGTTTATACTAAATTGACATGCAGTTTCACCAAGCACCGCTCCAATTACATATATAATTACAGAAATTTGATCTACTTTTCCACAAGATAATTATCGGAAATTGGCCATTTACAGGCTAAATACCACAAACCGTGTTAAGCAATAAACCTGATACTTTGAAATGAAATCAAATTAAGGATTATTTCCTTGCCTTTTATTTTGTTTGGCAAAGAGTAAGACGAGCCTGCCAAGTTCCCACTAAGAGTCAAAACACGACTTTTTCTTTTCTTTTTTTGGAAAACTGCCTATTTCCTGTCTTCTGTGTGGTAATACAAGGAGATGGATGCCCTACTTTCTCTATGCCTGTAATAGGGATAAAAACGTCTGCAAGTTAGCTTAGCAGCCGTGAGTAGCGACGCCTTACCTCCATCAAAAACAAACAACCTCACAGGGACTGAAAATGACAGAGAACAAAAGTACAAATTTGTCAGCGGCGAGGAGAGACAGGTGTGCGACACACGAGGGCAGACGGGGAGCTGATTGTCGGGGAGACGCCATGAGCAAAGCGGCGCTGACAGGGAGCCATCATTGACAGGACACAGGTGTGTATAAACACACCCAGGAACCAAACCAAGGTACGTTGGATTCTGGCCGATCGTCGATGAAGCGTCGGGAGAAGATAATCAGGCTTCAATCGGTATTTAATTCAGCATTACCTACTTGTTTGCTTTTGTTTACCATCCATGGAGTTGTTATCCGTTTCTCTGCGATCATGTTCTTTACATGAGGCCTTCAAATGCGGTCGAAACAGTTTCTAACGTGCAATGAGCGCTTTTATCTGTATCCGCATCCTGAGCTGCCCGTGCACGTAATGTTGTTTTGGTTGAGGACACATTGCTCTGCTGACACACTCCTGTTCTCACGACCTCTTAATGCATTTAATACCCCTTTTGTGATTCGGCTTGATGAATATTGTTGTAATAATTTGTCAATGATGAATAGTGCGCTGGTAATGATTGAGGTTGAATGTAAAGCTGTGCAGGTACAATGAGACAAAATGGCAAATGGAAAGCGGGAAGTCTGAAATAAGAATAAGAATAAGAACAACTTTATTTATCCCGAAGGAAATTGTTGTGCCAGAGTTTCGAGTAAAACATAACAATAATAAATAATAGTAGGAAATTGTATAAACAGTAAAAAAAAGGGGGAGAATAAGAAATACAAATAAAACTATAAAGTGTCAAAGTAACAAGTCAGGCTATAAAGTATAAATAGCCATTTTTGTCTCCTCACTCTGTGTTTTCATCGGTGTCCGCCCTCGTCTGTGTTTTAGGTCCAACGGTTCGTCCAATCAGAACGGGATCGAACGGTCGTGGCGTCTGTATATCGGGCCGGTTGATTGGCTGACTCTCTGCCAATATCCACTGGGATTGGCTGCAGACCCGCCTCCTCCTCTGTCAGCGAGTCATCTGCACAGTTAATGGCTAAATGAACGAATTCATGAAGCGGTCATTGCTGTAAAAACGGGGGTGACGGGATGAAAACATTGCTCCTCCCTGTAACGGAGGTGAGAATCCAAAATGGAGGCTCACTCGCTGCGTTCTTTTGCACCGTGATATGCTAATGCACTATCTACTACCTTTTGGGCCACTCTCCGCCATCTTGGAGGTCGTTGCTTTTGTTGATATTAATCACTGTTATGAACAATTCAATCGATCCAATATCGGACCTTTTGGATTTGTCAGACTATTCGATAGTCGATTTGAGCTTATGTACAATTTGCAAAATTCTGTGCAGTATTTTATTTAAAGAAGAAGCAACACTTATTCATTTTGACTTGTATTAAGGACATCATTCTTGGATCAGCCTGTTGTGTTTTTCCACTTTAATTTGGAGTATGACTCCAAATCCAGACCTCCACGGCTTCATACATTTGATTTCCATTGATGATTTTTGTGTGTTATTGTTGTCAGCACATTCAACAGAACAAAGTATTTAAGAAGAATATTTCATTCATTCAGATCTAGGATGTGTTGTTTTAGTGTTCCCTATTTATATATTTTTTTATTTTATTTGCTCAACTTATTGTTTAAATTGAACAATTTTTTTATGTTATTTGATCAATTCATTTTTAATGAATTTATTTTTTATTTTATTTCATCAATTTATTGTTTAAATTTATTTATTTTTTATGCTATTTGATCAATTCATTTTTTTATGTATTTATTTATTTTTTTTATTTCATCAATTTATTCATTTTTTTATGTTATTCGATCAATTCATTTTTTTTTTTTGAATGTATTCATTTTCTATTTTATTTTATCAATTTATTGTTTAAATTTATTTCTTTTTTTTCTATTTTATTCTTTGATAATCACAATTTGGTGCCGCTACCCCCACCCAAATGCCCCTGGGGAACAAATCCATTTTTTTCTGATTCTGATCCTCTCGGCTGTCCGCATTCTTATATCGCGTCGTGTTTCTGGTTGTAGACATCGTATGATTATTCAGTCCGGTAATGAAGCCCGCCGGCTCCACAGGAAGGGCAAGAGGACGCCTGGCCTTGCTGCAGGGGGCGTCTCGGCGACGTCCCTGCCAGTGCTTTACCATCCTAAGATCTTCCAGGATGAAAGGGGAGAAGCATCCGTGAAGAGCAGCCCGTGGTTGATGACCCTTTAGCCGGCCTGATGGCGCCGCCCAGCAGGTGGTCCCACCTGTGCTCACATCTCTGGGGAATAAGTGGCGAAGGTTTATTCACAGGGGTCCCTGAGGATGGGTGCCTGCTTGTTTGTGTCCACGCCGCCTTGGATTCTCCCCATTCGGCTGTTTAAACAGAGTTTTAAAGCTGCTGTATTTTCCTTCAGACAGTCTTCTGTTTTGATTACTTTTGTTCGGTCCTTCCGGTTTAGTCACCGAGGCCATCTGGCCGTCTTCGTGTCTTAGACTTGTTTTCTGCACTATTTTATTTCTGACGCATAATAGATGTGACTTTTCAATGTTTGTCTTGACCTCCTATTTGTGGCTTTCTATAGAGACGTCTAATGACATGATTCATATCATCAAATCCGCCGTAATTTATCCTTGTAAAAACAAATATGTACAATCCGCGATGCCACTGCGATAAATACTGGTTAAATAAATGAAATTAAGATAAAAAAGGAAACTCGAACTGTCAGAGAAAATCATGGGTAAAAGCATTCGAGCCACAAATGAAAACTCGAAAATACAACTCAGATTCCAAAAGAATTGAACCTTAATTGTCCAAAACAAATGAAACACATGAAAAAATGAACATTTAAGGCACAGCAGCTCAGTGGGTAGCCTTTCTGCCCACTTACATGCAATCAGGGGAGGCCTTGCCTCACCTGCCAATCTTGAAAAGGAAAAAAAAATCAAATGAAAAACATTATAAATGGTTATATTTATCAGCGATTTGCACTATAAAGGTATTTTTCCTTTCACTTCACCAGTTTTAGATGTTTTTTTTGGTTTCTACTTTGATATTTATACACACAAACACATGCAGTACACACTATACTGATGTATACAGTGTCGTGCAGTCAGGGGAGGCAAAAGAGGCCGTGCCTCACTTGCAAATCTTGGAAAGACAAATTTGTCGAATGAAAGAAAATGAAATGAAATGGTAATATTTATCAGTGATTTGCACTATAAAGGGATTTTTTTATTTAACTTTTTTTAAATTGGCAGGATTTTCACATTTACTGTTCAAATACTGAGAAGAGATGTGCGGTGAGGCTGCGGACTGTTGAGCCTCAACATAGATTCCACAGTGATGACTGACTGCTGGCATGCTTTGATCAGGAACATATTGCTGTCTCTGTGTGTCGCTATTAAAACAGCTAAACACATTTGCCACATGACCTACATTTCCAATGTACAGTGTTTTTTTTTGTCAACAACTCTATGTGTGTTACTAGTTTCTCGCGCTAAGCGATCACAAAACGGCTGCAAGGAGCCACTAAGTGAGGCATGCAGTTCTCCTGCCTCATGTTAGGAGGCGATTGCGATTCCAAGGATTCTTCTTGCGACTCCTGGGCTGCAGAATGCAGTGAACTTCTCTTTAAGAAGGTCTGCAATTGGATTCAGACAGGAAGCCATTTTAGGTTCTCCAGCTTCTCCAGTGCATGCGGGAAGTTCACCGGAGACCCTACATTGACCGGACGTGTGACGAATGTTTAAACGTCCATGGTGATCGACCGGTCCGCCGTGAACCTTGCACCTCGCGACCCCGACAAGCGGCGTCGAAAACGAGTGAATGAGTGAATGAACAAGCTGGCGTTCAAGAGTTAAGCGCCGCGGAGGATCATTTTCTTCGCAAGCATCCATTGAACTGCGTGCGGGTCATGGTGTTGCTGCCCGTTTTGATTTTCAGCCTGAATGTCGGAGCTGCTTTTTGAGCCGCCGTCACTCCAGCAAACAGCGACGGATTGGTCTCTGAAAAGATCTGACCGTGAATGCTACATACATTTATTGCCTTCGGGAGGGGAGGGGGCGAAGAAACCAAAGTGTTTTCGTGTGTCATTTCAGAGTGTCTATTCATTGGTTACCACGACAACCTTCTCCTTCTGTACACCCTTTTTAGTAATTACTTTGGAAGGAGAGATCTGACGCTTCGGGTCTCCCGGTAACTTTGAGAGAGCTGGTGGCGGCAGATGCCGAGGAGGAGCCCTTCTATTCTGCGTAAGGTCATTAGCAGATATTCTCCGCGAGCGGGGGGGAAATGGCAAAGGATCAACATTTTCATAAGGCGGAAAGTAATTCACTGTTCTAGAAAATTCACGGCTCTTGTCTTGCCAAGATTGTGGGACTTCTGAGTGTGTGTTTTTTTTTTTTTTTTTTTTTTTTTTTCTTGTGATCAAACATGCATGACAGCTCGCCTTCAAAGCAGAGACAATATGTGAGCGAGGCATGCCGGCGGAGGCAGACGATCGCTGCGTCCAGAGGAAACGTACACCCTCACACATTATGGCTGACAGGTCTTCGTCTTTCATCCGGTTGCAGCGACGCCGAGTGTACGCCGTGAATACCCGATACGGGTGAGGGAAAGGACCCGGGCTTTGGAAATACTCTTATTTATCAATAATGAAACGACAGCCCCGGCGCACGTATCTCATCTGCTTATGTGCATAATATCGTTGAACCCTTCGGAGACTTCGCCTCCAGTCAAAAACAATCCATGTGTCGCTCTACATCTGTTCAGCTCCGCTCCGGAGCAGAGATGTACACGCAAATGACATCCATTTATTTATTCATACTTCGCCGAAACGATCCGCGCATTACATAAACGTTTGATTAATGCAGGAAAAAAAAAAACGGTATTCCTGACCGTGCTTTTATGGCAAAAACCCTCCAAAAATCTGACATAACTGAGTCAGACAGGAATAACAACTGTGTGCTCTTTTCCCCCGGGGCGAAATCCCCCCAGGCAACTTTACCTGAGGTGAACAGATTTTACCGGCTTTATCCTTGGATGTGGACGCTGCGGCCGACTTTAAGAGCGCTCTTAGAGGGGGAACGGGCCGCGCACGAGCGTGCACGGATCTGCAGGTCAGCGAGGGTCTGCGATGAACATTTCAATATCCTTTGATCTTGTATACATGGTACCAGAACCCTGTTACATTTCGCTGGAAAAACACCTCGGGTGATGCACGGAGGCAATTTTCAGTCAAATATATATATATATATATTTTTTTTTCCGATTAGAAATTCTCTTTTTTTTTTTTTTGGTGGATCAAAGGAACATCTAAAGACGGCAGCGAAATTGGACAGACCGTCCCGTTGCTGCGATTTCACAAATTATACTTTTTGTCTGAGGCATTGTTCCGGCGTGTAGGGGAAAAGAAAGGAAAACACTCACATCTGAGGATCCTCCGCTGCAACGCGAGCATTTCCATCTCCTCTTTCTTTAACGCGGTGGAGATTATAGATATAATTGTTATTGATGTTGCCGGGCCGAGCCGACTCGCGAGCCTGCTTGTGGGTAATGCGGTAATCAGATAAGACCGGCGTTCTGCAGCTGAAGGTCACGAAGAAGGTGGCGATCGGGAAGCACGAGATGCTTTCAGGTGGTTCATGGAATGAAGAAATGAATGACGACGTCGACTTCTTTCGCTTCCGTTTCCATCGAACCGTCTTCTCTCACGCCGACAAACTTGATTTCCTCTTCGCCTCCATCTTTTCTTCGAAACCTGCAACCTGCAGCTCTTTGCCCTGTGGCTTTTAAACATAATTAAAATGTATTTTATTTTGTTCATTTTGAAAATGTCATTTTAAATTTAAAGATTATGGCGATCTTGTCACGTCTAAATATGTCGTGTTCAAATATCAAACGACTGCACGCTCCGGTAAAAGGATGACAGTGTTTTTGGTTTGCTGCCTGTGGATAATACAAGTTTTTTTCATAAATATAAGAAGGACTCAAATAGAAATTGAGTAATTTTCTTAAGAGGAACCTTCAACCGAGTTGTTAAAATTGTTGCATTCAGAAATGTCATTTTGTTTTCTCTGCAGTTGTTCAGAATTTGTTGACACATTCAAAGCGTTTATCACATGTAAAGTATAAAAACGTGTTTCCCTGTATACAGAAATTCCTACTTTGCTGTCCGCAGTGCATTTGGATACATAGCATGACGGCAAGAAGTATATATAACGTCATATGTCGCGTTAGTTTAAGAATAAGAATAAGAACACCTTTATTTATTTATCCGAGGGAAATTGTAGTGCCAGAGTTTCAAATAAAACATAACAATAATAAATAATAGTAGGAAATTGTATAAACAGTAAAAAAAAAAGGGGGGAGAATAAGAAATACAAATAAAACTATTAAGTCAAAGTCAAGGCTATAAAGTGTTTTATTTTAAATGTCAAAAGTATTCCTGATGCTCTCCATGCTCTTCACTCCAAAATTCGCTGCTCAAAAACATTTACAACCAACTTTTACAACTCATTATTAGATTGTCAGAATCAGAAAAAAATATATATTTGTGCACGAGGGGCAGTTGGGGGTAGCAGCATCAAATTGTGAACATCAAAAAATAAAATAAGAAATTAAATACATTTAAACAATAAATGCATAAAATAAAATAAAAACTAAATATAGTCTAAAAAAATAAATTGATCAAATAACATGAAAAAATGCATTCAAAAAAATAAACTGATGAAATAAGATAAAAAATGTATAAATTAATTATACACTGCTCAAAAAAAAAAAGGGAAGACTAAAATAACACATCCTAGATGTGAATGAATGATACATTTTAATTAAATACTTTGTTCTTTACATTGAATGTGCTGACAACAAAATCACACAAAAATGATCGCTGGAAATCCAATGTTTGAACCCATGGAGGTCCAAATAAAAGTGGAAAAACCCAACGACAGACTGACGTAATGTCCTTAAAACAAGTCAAAATGAATCCGTGTTGCTTCCTAAATGGACACTTTGATTTCACACAAGTTTGACTGACTTGGAGTAACATTGTGTTGTTTAAATATTCCGTTTATTTGTTTAAGCAGTATAGGACGGCAGCAGCATCATCATCTAAGCCTTTTATTCCTCCTGACGCTTTTTCACCAAGCGATCGTTTCTCCGCCTCTTCTCCACACTCTGCGTTGCTCTGAACCCCGGAGCTTCGTTCCTCCACCTTCTTCCCCTTGGACGTCCCACCGTCCAACCTTCATCACCTCTCCATCTCTTGACACCGCAGATCACATCATCATCCGCAAACATCACGATCCACCAAGGATCCCGTCAACGTGAGAAATCGCCCGCGCGTTTCCGATCGAATAAAAGCGCGGATTGGGACGTTCAGTATTGAAGGTGTTTGCAAGAATGTTAATTGAATGTGTTGATCAATGTATTGGAGCGGCCGCGATGATCCATAGTAGCGGCGAGATCGGCGGCGGCCTGCAGAGGGACGTTGCCGTCTTCATTTCGACACACGAGCTGCAATCAATTAACTGTCTTGGACTGCAGACGGGGAAAAACAAAGCGTGCTCGACGGTTTTGGGTAGCTTTCATTCCCGAGAGACGTAATGATTCTAATGTTGGCCGGGTTAAACTCTATGTGTGTGTGTGTGTGTGTGTGTGTGTGTTCACTTTGATCGTAGAGCGCATCTTAATTAGGGGAGTATTTCACGGCTCACGTGGGAGGATCTTCACACCAACTGGTTTCTTCGCGGGGGTTTTATGTGTTGGAAATGCCCATCGGTAAGGGGGTGGATCCCATTTTAACAATAAATGTCATAGAATTATAATTAAATTCAACCTTAAAAGGAAAACGTGAGATGACCTTTGGTTAAGCTGACAAAGGAAAAAAAGTTGAAACAATTAGTGGTATCATAGAAATAAAATTTATTTTGGAAATGTACTCATGCTGATATTTTATTTGTATTAAAGGATAAATGTCACCATTTAATCACAAATATCTCTTAAACCAATGGAAACATATGGAGAATTTCAAACCTTTGTTTTTTCTATTTTTTAGGCATAGTTATTTCCCAAAACAAGGAAAAATCCCACAAAATATGAAAAAAAAAAAAAATATATATATATATATATATATATATATATATATATATTGCATTCATTGGTTTATTTCTTTTTTAGGCTAATTATCTTTTTTAGTCATTATAATATAATTATAATTACACTGCAGTTCTTATTAGTGGCAATTGTAGTCATTTAGGTTTTCATCCCACAGCAACACAGTGTATTAATATTTAAGTGTATTTACAAAATTCTTTTTAATAATAATAATATTAATTAGAAATGATAAAGTATCAGCATGGAATTCTAGGAGGGGGAGAAACAAATTAAATAAACGTAAAACACCGTAATTTTATTTAATTACTGAAACAGGCAGAGGAAACGGTTTGTCCCTTTAAAATATCCTAATCATTTATCTGGTTCAAAGACTGACTATAGTTAATCTATATTATCAGTTATTTATCGCTACAAATAACTTAAACAGCCTTGCAATAAAGTATGGCCACTTTTTACTTCTACACTTTTTTTTTATCTACCTCTATTTTTAATTTACTCTTGTCCATTTTATGTACTCTTGTCTCTATTAATAAATTCTTGTTTGTTTTATATATTCATCCATATATTTATTGAATGTTTACAATTTGATGCTGCTGCCCCAGGGGACAAATAGCATTTTGCTGATTCCGATATTTATAACTAATAAATAAAACAGTTCGACCACAGCAACGCATTTGACGTGCACGTTGCAGCTGGTCCGGGTTTGGGGAACCTTATGTGTTTCATGCAAGGGAAACCATCATACTATCTTATTTTTATGGGGAACTTTCACCAATTAAACGTGCGGTCATGCCAGCTGAGTAACATTTTAGCTCACCTTCAACATGTCTTCGATTTATGTACACTTTTTTTTTCCACTAAATGCTTGGCCATATAATAATGTGCATTATTTTTTGATATATTTTGAATAAAACCCCCAAGCAAATGCACTTTTTGACAACTTTTTATGCTTGACAACACAAATGTACAACCACACAAAATTACAACATGTAATCATAAACATGTATAAAAGAAATATCTAAATAAAGTAAAAATATCTAATATACGTTAGATATTTTTACTTTATTTTTATTGATTTAGATCTTTACTGATTTTTTTATTTAATTTTTTTACTGTCCACTAATTTTATTCTATTTATTCTTATCATTTATTTATCTATTATGATTATTTTTTTTTATTTCTATTTTTATCAGGATTTCTATTGTGATTCTTACCCACTTGACTCGGTAGCAGGAGCTGCTTTCAAGGAAAGCAAATAAAGTAATTCTGATTTTGATGCTTTTACTTTTTTTAATTGTGATAATTCACCGTCGTCGGAGAGACGTTAAAGTCTTGCGGAACCGGCCTGTTGGTGCATTCTGTCCGACAACATACAGATTATTATATCAGTGTTTTGTTTCTTTATCTCACCGCTAAGACAATAACACCCACGCTCGGGAAAATATGTGACGGCGGCGGCCGTAAAGAGGCGAGCGAGGCGAGGGAGTTCTGCATCATTTGCGCGTCCGAGCGAACCCTAATAGACCGTAGCCATGATTCATCGAGTTTTATGCGGCTGTACGCGCACGTGGCATTAATGTGGAACCTCCTGAACCTTTAAGAAGTTCACCTTCTATCTGGCTCGTCCGCGTGGCGGAGATTCATCTGATAATGTATATCACGCTCATTAAATGCCAGACTACGCGGCCTCATTTGACTGGCCGACGCGGCGACATTGTGATCTTGGCTCGTCCGGCTGGACTTTATTGTTTCTGGCCACTTCTGTGTTTTTAAAGTTTGCCTCGTTCCGCTGATCCGCGCGCCATAATTGATGTTGCGCGCCAATAAGTGCGGTTTACATTTGTCGCTTTTTTTTTTTGCTCTCCGGGCCCTTTGCCATCTCCGTTGGAGACAAAAATAAAAGCAAATCAGAGAGAACATATAAAACGGCTAACAATGATAATCAGGGGGTGTAATTCTATACATTCTGGTCACGACCAGTTCAAATATTAGCTAATTTATAAGCAAATTAGCGCAGCGTGTAATTAGCTTGACCGTCAAAACTTCAGTTTTCTGTTCGAATTTCTTCGACACATGTTCGTACAATTCATTTGTCATGAATGACCAAACATCAGCGCATGGAAAGCGATTAATTAATGATTACAAGCAGATTATCATCTGCTTGTGTAGGCATTTAAATTCTCCTTTTTTTTTTTTTTTTTTTTGTATTTTGTTTTTTTTTTGTGCAGCTCATATGAAAAATAAAAAAAAATGAGTAAATGTATGAATGTCAAAGGTGACTTTCGGCGCAACAGATACGACTGATTTATCCTTCTACTTTTTACCCCGGCGAGGCTCGGAGGCGATCGTCCGGCTGATAATCTCAATTTTGATTCGCATTTCCGTCGAAACACACATCAAGTAACGTTTTTAAAGTGATATGTGGAAATATTGGCATTGCTTTTCTACAACCTGCACACTTAGATTGCACTGACAGTACTTCATAATTTAATTAAAATGTTTCCTGCTTATAAAGATAAGCCCTTTTCATTTTGCAGATTACGAAGTGCCATTACTATCAGTTTAATTATTCTCCGTGATTAGAGGCTCTAATGAATAAAATGTCTACATATTGTAATAGCAGTGATTTAGTTCCCATTTAATGATTGCTAAATCTCCTCTTACAGAAGCCCTTCTCATGCCAAACATACAAGAAAATACGGGTGAAATTTAGTTGACAGAAAAAAAAAATATTGCTGTCATTGTATTATTAATAATTTCGAAAAAGGAGAAAAAGAAAACATTCATTCATTTGTCCCTAATCAGTCACAAGGCCACCTCACATTCACATTTTACATAGAAAAACAACCGTTCGCTCTCTCGTTCCCCGCCGTGTCGTAAAATACAGCTAATTGGATCAACATTTGCCCGGTCGTGGTTTCAATTTCCGGGCAGTTGGAAGAAAAGGCATGTATTCTTGTGGAAATCTTGTTGTCGTGGCAACCTGACTCGAATTCCTTCACTCCAAGACCTTTCAGCCCTCGTCCGGGAGGCTTCTTCACTTCCAACGGGGAGTTTCCAAATATGACTGCCAGTGTTTTGGGCGGTTCCGGGTTACAATGGCGTGATATGTCAATGCAAACCAGTCGGAAGGGCGTTGCTATGCTAATGGGGATGTCGTGCGTTGGGGACAAAAGAGCAACTTTTGGATTTGCAATGTGAACAGTTAAAGTCAGATAAAGGAGTGAAACCTGTTGAAGATAGAAGAACTTTATGAAACCCGAAGGAAATTCTTTTCCCGGCAGGCTCAGATGTTACATCCATTCACTCGAAACGTGATTTTATTGCGGTCAGGTTTCCGTCTTGTTGAAAAGTAAGGATTTATACAGTTTGATGGCTAGTTTGAGACCATCTGTGGTCTCGGTCTACGGCTGAAGGTGCTCTGGAAGGACCTTCAAGGGGATGAGAGGCGTTTTCTCTGATACTGAGCAGCTTCTCCAGCATCCTCTTCTACAGCAAAAAGTCCGATTCACCTCCCAGGACGGAGCCGGCCTTCCTGGTGAGCTTATTCAGTCAGCCCACTGACCCAGAAGATGACGCCTAGTGATCAAACTTCTCCAGCACGGCTCTGCAGACGCTGGACGTACCCCTCTTCGGCAGACGCCCAGGTGATTTATCCCGTCGGGGGGGGACGGAGGCTGGAGAAACACATTTGGTTTCTGCAAACATCTTACATTTCTGCCCCTTTTAAGTCGTGGTTGGGGAGGAGGGGCGTGAAGGGGTCGCTGTGTTTGCAGGGGATCGCGGACCACCGCTCTTACAACACGTTGCATAATGCTTCTGAGTGATGGTGTAACACGGACCAAGACCTGCATAATAATTCAAAAATCTCACTCATTACGCATTTTTCAATCCCCTCGCTTGAAACCTCGAGGCTGCAAGGCGCAACTTTTCGCCTTACGGCTAAAACGGCGCATTTAGTGTCCTGCGTTTTTTTTCCCCTCCGGGCTTCGGATTCAGAGCCGACCTGCCACTCAGCTTGACGGGACGTCGAGGCGACACTCGGGAAAACGCCCGGGTAACGCGATGCCACCGCAGGCACTGAAGGACATGAACGATCACAAAACAAGCAACAGAAAGAGAGGCCAGGAAAGCGTTCAAGCGAGATCCTTCACCATAATTCCGCCGCTTTTCTCCTTTTTGGACATAAAAATAAAGGGGCAACAATTTCAGGAGCAGCAACGCTGATCAGGAAGACACCTTCGATTGCCAGATTTGCATATAGTCTTAACAATAACAACTACAGTTTAGGGCTAAACTGATGTCTTTTGCTATTTTCTAATTGTCTAATTGTCTAATTGTCTAATTGTCTCTATTTATATTCATATTTTTATTCATATTTATTGATACCTGCACCGCTGACCAGAACGACATTTTCAATTGCCAAAGCCGTTTTGCATCCAGTCTTAACAATAACAACTACAGTTTAGGGCTGATTTTTCTTTATCAATTTTATTCTTATCATTGCTTTTGTCAATCTGTCAATGTTGTTGTTTAGTTATGAGTCTGTTTTCACCTTTACTGCCATTTTATTTGTTGTCCATTCCTATTCTTGACATTGTTGCCGTCGTTCTCCTCTGTCTGTCTGTCTATCTATCTGAAGATGTCTTTTGCTATTTTCTAATTGTCACTATTTATATTTATGTTCATTTTTATTGATACTTATAACTGTTACGTTTCTCCTTTTTGGACATAAAAATAACGTGTCAACAATTTCTCGAGCAGCAACGCTGACCAGAACGACACCTTCGATTGCCAGATTTGCATCCAGTCTCAACAATAACACCTATATTTAGGGCTAATTTTCCTTATTAATTTATTCTTATCATTGCTTTTTTCAATCTGTCTATATTGTTGTTTAGTTATGCTCTCATTTTTTTGATGTCCATTCCTATTCTTGACGTTGTTGCCGTCATGCTCCTCTGTCTGTCTATCTATCTGAAGATGTCTTTTGCTATTTTCTAATTGTCACTATTTATATCTATATTCATATTTATTGATGCTTATAACTGTGACGTTTCTCTGACAAAAGAATGTCCCCAACAGGGATCTAAAAAAGTTGATCTTATCTTAAGCAAACCCCCTCCGGCTAAATCCCCCGAAAACACACACCGGTTATTGCAGTAATGTTGCTTAAAGATGTAAAATGAGTGGAATCTGGAGAGGCATTCGGTAGAATCTGTGAGGCGACACCGGGCCGATGCCACGTCCTCTATCAACGCCCGCGCTGATTACCGTGTAATTTACAGAAAGCAACTTATTTCTGGCCACGCCGCGCGTACAGTCGGATGAAAAACAACGGCCCACTCGTGTCTGACGGAGCACCGTTCGATACCGTCAATAACCGAGTCACTGGAGCTTCTGCAGAGAGACGGGCTGCGGTCGGATTGTGACGTCCCTCCTAATTGCTAGAAGCTAATTCCTCTTCAATGTTTCCGCGGTACGAATGTATTTATACTTATATCTTAGTTTTGCTTGGGGAAAAAAAAAACATGAATCACTCTGGTGTAATCTCCTCTTTATTCATGCCCAAACGCTACTCCACATCTTCATGATCGTCATATTAGATAACATGTAATAATATATGGAGTATGTGATAATAAAAAATGATAATAAAGAATAGTCTCCTCACAATAGCAGCAGAGTGAAGTCATTAGCTGCAATGCAATGCGGACAAAGACAGAATATGTGCAGTGTGATTGATTTGACAAACAAAACACACCTCTCCCCGCTGCTCGCGTGTGTGTGTGTGTGTGTGTGTGTGATAAATAACAGCATGGCCAAATCAGCACTGTTCAACTCATTGGACTCATTGCCGGCACTGATTTTAAAAATTAATCTCAAGCCTAAAAGACGATATGAAGAGACGTCGACGCATTAGTTACATATCAGTATTTTTGTATCATCTGCCAATCCTCCTTTCTCCTCAGGATCGCTTCTGAGGCAATCAAATAAACACCAAATGATAATATTCATGACGACAGATCCACTTCTCCCTTTGACTTCCGCTCGCAGCCTCTGGTCGCTTTCAGACCGCCGATTTAGCAAAAGGTTGTTTCTGACAACAAGAGCATGCATTTTGTTCAGTATCCATCCCGCTTATCGGGCGTTCGGGGTGGCTTCGGGGTTGGAGACGATCCCAGCCGTCATTGGGCGAGAGGTTGGCCTCGAAAACGGCCCGACTGCCAGTTGATTGACCTTTCGCCGTCTTTCTAGGCAGCTTAGGGTCTCCAATGAAGCTCCGGTGTGGTTTTGGAGAGACGGAGGACCCGAAGGGAAGCCGTGCAGATACAACCTTCTCGCTGCGAGGCGGAAGCGCTAACCGCTACATCAGCATGTCGTCCACTGCGGCAGTAGCATTTTACAAATAATCTCTACATATCAATAGTTTATGGCTTCTATTTTTATAGAAGTGATACTTCTGGCACACGTTTAAACAGTGCAGGTTGACAAAGGTTTTTGTGTGGTGGATTTTTTTTATGCATTTTTATTTTCACCCCAGCGGTTCCTGTAGAAACCGGGTGTTTGGAAGTCAAATTTCCATTTCATGCATGCCCACAATGAAGTGGGGCTTTTTTTTTGTCTCCATGGCTACACGTCTTCCATGAATATCGGGGCTGCGAAACCCCAAAGCATGAATTTTCTTTTATTTATTCATTCATTTTGTACATCATGGGGGCTTTAGTTTACAGAATTAATCTTTGCCGCGTTGACCGATCATGTGAGCCGCAGTGTCGTTTCCTTATATCCCGATGAAGAGCGACGTTCTTTTGCGACCGGCGACGATGCCGGCAGCTGACCCGGAAAACTACGCGAGGCTCTCCGAGCTCATTTCTCTTTTACAGGCCATATTTCTCCCCGGAGCTTTGTGTATCCATTAAAAGTCTTACATTTTGACATCTCTACCCATCTCTAATGAAGCATTTAATTGAAACCTTGGAAAAGTGGTTCTTGTTTATGACTGTTGCCACACGTTATTGATTCTGTTGGACGGCTACAGCCTGTCACCAGACCTGCCGTGTCTTCCAGTCCGGCAACATCACTTTACACCAGGGGTGGGAAAACTACGGCCCGCGGGCCACATCCGGCCCGTTGGTCTTTTTAATCCGGCCCGCCAAAGATCCATCGAATGACCGGATCAATGTATGCGGGAGCTCCGACCAGGGATCACTACATTTTTGGAGCTACTTGAGAATTTTAGCCTTCACTGCAGACATACGTGTATGAGCTGGATGTGAAGCTACAAGGGAAAAACCGGTTCGTTCATGAAATGCAAGCAGACGTCAGCGCCCTCGAAACCAAGCCGGCTCCATTTTCAAAGCGAATGTCAGACAATGTTCAGACAAATGTCAGGGGAGTTTGATATGTCGTGTTAACAAATGTTTTTCTTTTTTTTTTATATGTATCGTATCTTGTATCGTGCTGACGCGGCCCGTCTGTCAAATTTTAAAAGTCAACGCGGCCCCTGAGCCAAAAAGTTTGCCCACCCCTGCTTTACACTGTCCACCCATCTCTTTCGTCGCATATATTATTATGGGCTGGCCTTTCCGTGCGTTTGACTCCACTGAAAAGCTGCATGTGAACAGTTTTACCCTCATCCATTGTTCTTTTGGTACGAACTCCCGCACAGCATGTTTCCATTCGCCCAAAAGCTGCAACCCTCTTCTTTTTGTTTCCTATTCAGTCGTCTTTCAGCTCGGTCGTCTCTCTCTAATGAGATCACTGTCCTCAGTGGCTGCCTCTTGATGTGGCCGCCTTGAGCGAGCATTGTGTTCTTTCTCAAAAGATCAAAATGTGATTTGAGAAATTTTGGACGCACTCTTGGCATGTTGAGATATCGGAATGAGTCCCGAGACCCCGGTGTTACGGGACGCCCTCCGCTCCGTCATTAGCTGCTTTTGGAAAGAAAAGTTCTAAGAACTTTTTAACTTAGATTTCTTTTCCAGCCCGTACCTTCCTCCGGGGGAACTTTTTCAGCTTTGGATTCCCACGGCCGAGCTCGCGACGTGCACCTTAAGCTACGCTCAAAAACAAACCGCCGTGAAGAAGAGGAAGACGACACGGACAGCATGGAGGTGGAAGCAGCCGCGGCGTTCGTGTTTAGCGTGGTAGGAATAATAACCACGGGCTGTCAGATGGAGGGTTTTTTTCTCCCTGCACTGCTTCGGTGCGTAAGGAACCCCACCGTTAGCTAACTCTTACTTTGGCCAAAATGTTTACGTTTCCGCTGCGAGCCCTGGAATCCCCTCTTTGGTGATGCAGACCTGAAGACTTATACATCATGAGTCTCCGTTGAATCCTTAAAAGACCCTGCCTCTGTTAAAATGAATCCTGAAAATGAGCTCTGGATCCTTTCCTGTCCGAATTCTCGAAAGAAAACGTCCTGGTTCCTGAAAAGGCTCTGGGATCTGCAAAAGTTCCCTCAACCCAAAAGGGGCTTTTTATAGCGCCGCCGTCCTCATTTCATCTCAACACCTTTGGTTCCAGAGCATCTCGCCGCTGATTCTTCTTCTCCTTTCAGTGTTTCCCTTCAAGGGTCACCACTGCGAATCAACCCTCTCCATCTAACCCTATTCTATCCTCCTCTCTCGCACCAATGAACTTCTTATTCTCTCTCACAACTTCCATCAATCTTCTCTTTGGTCTTCTTCTAGATCTCAAACTCCTGCATCCGTCTATCACTATATCCACTATCTGTCCATGACCCAACTATCTCAGTCTGGCTTCTCTGATCTTCTCTCCAAAACATCTACCGCATGGCGACCCTCTGATGGACTCATTCCTGATCCTCTCCATCCTGGTTGCTCCCCAAGAGAACCTCAGCATCTTCATCTCTGTAACCTCCAGCTCTGCTTCCTGTCTTTTCTTCAGTGCTGCTGCCTCCAAACTCCACAGCATCACTGGTCTCACCACTGTCTCCTCCACCTTTCCTCTCATGCCGGCTGATATTTTTCTATCACATAGTCTACCAACATATTGCCTCCTCTGTCCATGACCCAACCATCTCGGTCTGGCTTCTCCGATCGTCTCTGCAAAACATCTACCCCGTGCCGTCCCTCTGATGGACTCATTCCTGATCCTCTCCATCCTGGTCGCTCCCAAAGAGTACCTCAACCTCTTCATCTCTACCACCTCCAGCTCTGCTTCCTGTCCTTTGGTTATTGTCACTGTTTCCAGACCATCTCACCACTGTCTTCTCCACCTTTCCTTTCCTTCTGGCTGATAGTCTTCTATCTCAAAGCCCCCCTGACACTTTTCTCCACCCATTCCAACCTGCTTGAACCCGTCACTTCACCTCTTGTCCACACTCTCCTACGCTCTGGACTGTTGACGCTCAGTACCTGAAATCCTCCACCTTCTCGATCTCCACTTCCTGTATCCTCACCGTTCCACCCGGGTTCCTCTCATTCGCCGCGACAAAAAAACCCCTTCATTCCTCTCCTTTCCAGAGCATACCTCCGCCTCTCTAGATTATCCCTCACCTGTTCCCTGCTCTCACTTCAGATTAGGATGCATCGTCTTGCCACTGATGATGCATACTAATCTCTCTCCGACTCCCCATTTCGTTCGCTTCCCACGCCGCCGCCTTCCACACCGGCAGCGTAGAAGCGAGATGGGAAACGAAATTCAAGATAATGCATACTTTGAATCTGTCTGTGAGCCTCACGCACTCAAACCGGCCCCTCCATCCAGTTTCCGATGCACTAAATAAGATGTTGAGGTTCGTCTGCCAACTCTCATCCAGCCTGTCACATCATGCTGGGATCTGCTAAGTGAAATGGACCACAAGCAATATTCACAAATGTTGGCCCTGCATTTTTGATGTTTTCAAGCCATGGGGGGGCCGATATGACACCAGACCACCGCTGTCAGGCACGAAAACCTAGTTTAGCGGTTTGGTAAACGTTAGTGCGTTATTTCTACACATGTCTGAACGCACCTACCGGAGAGTCTTTGCACACAAGAATGTTCTGGAAGTCTTCTGAGATCCTAATCTTCATGCAATTTTCGCTTTATCCCATCATCGTCATTTTCTAAAAGCAAAAAGTAGTGATGGCGAGAAAATCACCTCAACCTATTTTCCCTGCTCCGCGCTTTTGTTCTCGTCTCAATTCTGTGGACATTTCGGAGGCGAGACCTTCCAGTTGCGAGAGGAAACGGCAAGTTCCTCGGGAAACCAAATCCCCGCCAGTCATGTTCGTTAGAAGTTGACCATTTCTGTCACACTCAGTGTCTCTCTTCACAGAAAAGGTTACTATTACAATGTTTTCACCACTTTTAGACTCTTGGAGCATCTTTAGGACTTCAGCCTGTTTACTGTTCGAGCTTTTAGCAGTTTCTTGAACCATTTTCAGAAACCGGGGCGTTTCTTGGTCCCTTCGGGGAACCAGGAGACATTGGACTTCAGCTCCCACTCTGAGGTAGGGTCTTTTCAAAGATGCCTCTCCACAGTCCACTAGAGGTATCTTGTAATGGGTAATGATCTCGACCAATCACCAATGTCAAACGAGTATCCGTGGGACCGTATAAACTATTGCTGTCACTGGTAAAATGTTTTCTTGTGACAAAATGGGCAGAACCCGCGAGAACTTAAGAGGTCCAAGCTCTTCTGGCCTGGTAGACCCAAGAGGGGTTTCCAGGGTATCTTCAAGGAACATCAACATTTTGGGCAAAATAAGCCCCTACTTGGCTAATGGACGTTCTTCACACAATGAAGAGGTTCAGGGAAAAGATGAGAACACTTGAACGCGTCTGATAGTCCATGATTATTTTTCTGTGAATTCTAAAGCAGCTTCCACCTCCATTTTGTCCATGTCGTCTTCCTCTTCTTCTTCACTGTGGTTTGTTCTTGAGTGTGGCGCAAATACTGGCGTCCCACCGGTCCCTGCCGTGGTCCCTCACCGCCTGTGGGAATGCAAAACTAAAAAGTTCCCCTGGAGGAGGATCCTTCCTGGAACCAAACTTGAGCTGAACTTAGAGGTTTTCCGTCCAAAAGCCGAAAACTCCCATGTGTTCTTGACAAAATCATCTTGTCTTGGCAACTGCGCTTGTATTTCTTCACTGGAAGATGTCTCATCCCTCATCCCAGAGGCTTCTTCACTTCTAATGACCTGTTGGGAGTTTCCCAATATAACTGCAAGGTTCCTGGGCGGGTTGTCATGGTGGCTTGTTGTGTAAATGGAAGAGTTGGTCGGCAGAAACTACGTGGAAGGGGCTTGTTATGCTAATGGGGTGTTGTTCGTTGAGACAAAGGAGCAACTTACTGGGATTTCATGGACTGGAATGTGAATAGTTAAAGCCAGACAAAGGAGTTAAAACCTGTTGGATCACATGAACTGAGGCTCCGGTGGACGTTACCACGGAGCGGTTCTGGTGGCGGATCCTTCCGGGCTATTTGGAGGTTGCAGGTGATCTAAGGAAGGCAGTGTATGCAGGTGAAAGGTCATACTTGAGGCTCCCGCCTCTGTTCAGAGACATTTTATTCTGTTTCGACAAAGATGGCTTCTTCGATTCCTCTCTTGAACCTTCTGTCTTCTCTGGCCAGAATGCAAACATTCTTCTTCTTCTTCTTCTCCTTTGGGCTTTTCCCTTCAGGGGTCGCCACTATGAATCAACCTTCTCTATCTATTTAGTCCCTGGATCCTCCTCTCTCACACCAACTACCTTCATATCCTCTCTCACTACGTCCATCAATCTTCTCTTCGGTCTTCCTCTAGACCTCCAATTCCAGCATCCGTCTACCAATGAATTGACTCTCCCTCCTCTGTCTATGACCCAACCATCTCAGTCTTGCTTTTCCAACCTTCTCTCCAAAACATCTAGCATGTGCCATCCCTCTGATGGACTCATTCCTGATCCTCTCCATCCTGGTCGCTCCCAAACAGAACCTCAGCATCTTCATCTCTGCCACTTCCAGCTCTGCCTCCTGTCTTTTGGTCATTGTAACTATTTGTAGTCCAAACAGCATGGCTGCTCTCACCTCTGTCTCCTCCACCTTTCCTTTCCTTCTTGCTGATAATCTTCTATCTCAAAGCACCTCTGACACTTTTCTCCACCCATTCCAACCTGCTTAAACTTGTTTCTTTCCCCTCTTTTCCACACTACGCTTTGTACTGTTGACCCAAAGTCCGAAAGTGAAATCCTCCAACTTCTTGCTTTCCACTTCCTGTATCCTCACCGTTCCACCCGGGTTCCTCCCACTCGCACACATATATTCTGTCTTGCTGCAATCAACCTTCATCCCTCTCCTTTCAGAGCATACCTCCACTTCTCTAGATTTTCCTCAACCTGTTCCCTGCTCTCACTACAGATCAAAATGTGGACACTGCTATCTTCAAATGAATGTCCCCTATCCTTCAGGTGGAGTCCCGTCCTGAAGTGGTGGTTCTCCTGTGTTGGAACATCCGTTTGTGCAGAAGTTGTGGTCTCCCTAATGTAGATGTCATCACAATCCATGTACGCCATGTACAATACGCCATGAAACCTCTAAATGTGGAAAGCAGGGAGGCCGTGTGTGCGCAAATCACCAGCCGACGCGAAGAACCTACCGTAGCAAATGCGAAAGAATAGTCAATCGAACAGACTTAAAAATTCCTGTTGTTTTTTAAAAAAAAAAACGTTATCTCAATGCCAGACTCGCAAACGCAACGTACAGGTGAAGATGCCGGGTGTCGGAAACAGCCTGAAGCTTTCAGCGCTGCTTTCCGGTGATAAGACCAACATCCCGAAGTTTCTGGGATTGTAAACAGCCGCTTTAAGAAGTTCAAACAGAGGTGACTATGAAAAAATTAAAAATAAAGAAAAGCTTCAACCTGGAAATAAACCTCACAATACCAAGAATAGATGTCAGTACTTTGGTGTGACTTTTTACCTGATAAAATACTAGTTGAAGAATAGGAGTGCGCAAACATGCATTCATTTGTCCAACAAAAGGGACTCTTGGTGTTCCGTCCATGAAAACTCCATCTTGAAGTATCATCGGTACAAATTAGATCAATAGTGTTGCCGTTTTCCTTTTAAAGTTTGAATTCTCCCTCCATGTTATTGTGTGTCTGTGATGCTGTTGTGTCGCTGATCAGCCGGGTTGGGGGGGATGATAAGCAGTAATATTATGTTCAACAAAAGCTACCATAATTCTGAAAGATTCTTTCCTTTTATTTGAGTAAGTGAGCTTGCCTAAAGCGCATTTGCGACATAAAACAACACACAAGAAAAGAAAACTGATACAACGGAGAGAATGTGTGATAAGCGGTGTATTTCAAAACCTGCGTAAAGATACCGAATCTTTTTTTCTTTATTCTTGATACAATAATAAGTCGGTGTTCCATTTGATTGAAACGCCAAATGGAAATTATTCTTCCACTCACAATGTCTGTCTGATTCTAGTTTCTTTGCTTTGAGAAGACCTATAATAATGTTTACCAAATCAGATCCAGAGGCTGACCTGAAAATTGCCATCTGTCAGTTTTCTTGGATGTTCTCATGCAGCCGAGAGGCAACAGGACTCGTTTAATGTTTGCACACCAAGAAACATCAGTGTGAAACAAGACAAACACATCAGGTTCCAAACCTTTAACCAGCGAACAGATCTCTCTCCCACTGATGTCTTCCAGGTGACAACAAGTGTCTGAGTGGTTTTGAAAAAAAAAAAAAGGGTGTTGTTTTGCTTTTGTTTCTGCTCAGATGCAGTGCACATTATGGTGATATATTCAGTGACGTGCAGTAAGGGGAGGCAGGAGAGGCTGTGCCTCACTTGCCAATCTTGGAATGACAAAAAAATGTAAAATGAAAACATTTGAAAAAAAGGTGTTTTGTTCTGCTTTTGTTTCTACTCAGATGTTCATAAACACACACACACACACACACACACACACACGTAGTACAAATACTGATATAGATAGTGACATGTAGTCAGGGGAGGCAGGAGAGGCCGTGCCTCACTTGCCATTCTTGGAAAGAAAATATTGAAAAATGAATATAAGGTAAAATGGAAAAATTTGAAAAAAGGTGCTCTGTTCTGCATTTGTTTCTACTCAGATGTTTATACACACACACACGCACACACACACACACACACACATGCAGTACACAGTTTACTGATATATACAGTGACTCACTGTCAGGGGAGGCCATGCCTGACTTACCGATCTTGGAAATAAAAATTTGTCAAATCTAAAAAAATTGTCATATTTATCAGTGCTTTACATTATGAAGGAATTTTTCATTTAACTTCACCAACTTTAGATTGTTTTTTTCAGTCATTTTATTGTTTTGTTTTTTTTTCATTTGCTGGATTTTCACCTATTCTGTTCAAATACTGAGAAGAAATGTGTGGTGAGGCCGCGGACTGTTGAGCCTCAACGTCGATTGCGCAATGATGGCTGACTGCTGGCAACACTTTTGCTATAACTACATTTCCAGTGTAGTGTTTTTGTCACCAACTGTATGTGTGTTACTAGTTTCTTGTGCTGAGCGATCCTAAAACAGCCACTAAGTGAGGCACGCAATTCTCCTGCCTCATGGTAGGGGGCGCTCGTGATTCAAGGGATTCTTCTGGCGACGCCTCGGCTCATTCAGTGGAAAAACTAATCTGCAGGGTTCGTATGTTTGTAAATCTGATTGTGATGAAGTCAGTAGCTCAACAGCCATGAACCTCAGTGCACGTCACTGGAAATGTATGCATGTATGTATCTCAAGAGAACTCCAACATCTCCAACCGCACCAAAACATCTTTGTCACGTCCCTGGTCTCCATCCCGACATATTCAAACATCTTCATTCGTAAAATGGTTCTTATATTTATTCCCGGTCTGTAAGTCAATTACATTACATTCTGTACGTATAAATTCCATTACAATTCTGTTAGTACACTCTGCATATATATATATTTTATATCTATCCCATTATGTGAATGTATATTGATGTGTCTGTCTGTGTGTGTGTGTATGTATGTGTGTGTGTGTGTGTATCCATCTCATTCTACATATGTGTTTCATTCTACATATATACCACTGTTGACAGTTATACCTTATACATCTTAGAACTTATAATATGCAAATGCACCTGGCTGAAATTACAAATCAATTTCCCTCTGGGATCAATTTCTACCTAACTATCTATCTATTGATCTATCTATCGATCTATTACAGGAAGAACTAGCGTTGGTAAAGTAGCATTCATGTTCTCCGTGGTTACGCCTGAGTTGATGCAGTTTCTTTTATTTCTTGTTTGATTGCAGGAGACTTTAGATAGAATTTGACGTTGTGGGATTAACTATTTAATTCTAAATGGATAAGATAAGATAACATAAACTTTATTGATCCCCATAAGGGAAATTCCTTTGTTACAGCAGCGCGACAGTTATAATGTCAAAAAAGTAGAATAAATATGAATATAAATATCAATAAAGAGACAGAAAATAGCAAGATATCCACAAATAAAGACAGCAGCAGCAGCAACATCAGGGATAATAATGGACAACATAAAGGAACAGTCAGGCTGAAAAAACACACAACCAGAACTAAATGACAATATAAATAGAGTGACAAGAGCAATGACAAGATATATATATTTTTTTTTTTTTAAGAAAGCTTTGTGAGAGAGAGGCTGATGCGCCGTTGGATGGACGCGGCGTCGCTCATATAGATGCAAAATGAGTGCACGTAGAAGATGCCGGAAGACCTCGTAGCGCGATTCGGAAGCGGACGCCTGACATGTAACCCTTGAACTTGACATGATGGATTTCTCCCGTCGATGAGTCCAACCAGTGCGAGGTTCGCTACGGGACGGAGGACATTTTCCAGGGTGCGGAGGGAAAAGTGTTGACCGAAGCCTTGACAGACATTAAAAGCCGGGGGGCAAATAAATAAAAATAATAGCATTCCCCGACGGGACATCAGGTTGATAAATCGGTCGCTTTAGATCTCCGTAAAGAAGGGCCGTCGCGGATTCCTTGAGGAATTAGTTCGTCAAAGACGCTTTACTGATTTTGATAGCCGAACGTGCGCAGACTTTAGCGGAGTTTGCTCAATCAGCCGTTCATGGAGTCTGGGAGTCTTATGGGCATATGTGGAGCATTCCCACCCAGCGGCTAATGTTTAGTTCCCCGTGCAAGATTTCCCGCTCGAGTGCACTCTAATGACATTTATATAATTTTGTGAGTCGCCTACTTATATTCTTTGTAATTCCACTCGGTCCCAAATCTGCATTGCATTAAGATGTATACAGAGGAAACATTACGACGATTACAGGATGAATTGTAAATTGCGGTCGAATCTCTCCGACAACCCGCCCCTTCCCTTCCGCCGTCGGGCTGGTTATCATTCATTTGCATTCGGCGCATGCTTTAAATATGAATTCTCCCACAAAGCGTTTAATCAACAGTGCATGTTCTTGAAGTGCACCTAAAGGCCCTGGAGGTGTTAAATGAATCATGGATTGCAGCTGGTCCTCTGGTGCTGGAACTTGCAAGGTCATATTTTTCCGAAAGAGCAAAGGGCTAATAACCTCCTCCCAAATTACTTTCTCCACCTGTAAGAAGAGTAATGCCCACACATCATCAAATTCTTAGTAGTCCCCGGACGCGGTGCATCATTCCCGTTTTAATTAACATTCGCCGGAATTCGAATTAAAGGTGGAAAAACAGCAAACGCTTTCGGGTTGGAATTCGAGACAACAAAACCCAAAAGTTAAGTTTTATTCGTATGACCACGTCGACACGTGTCAAACCCGCAACTGAAGAAACTTCGATTGGTTGTTTGATCCACCATAACATGAATCTTTGCATTTACCAGCAAAAAGTAGCGGCTTATCGTCTGAAAATGACAGTATATGATTTAATATATTCATTAATACATCGATATATATGGTCCTGACACATGGTCCGGTCCAAAATTTAAAAAAAAAAAAAAAACCTGTTCAAAATGAAGCATGAACTTAAGGTTTATGTTTATATATAAATCGGTTGATTGGTGTGTTTGCATGTGTGCACGTGTGTGTGTTATTCCATAATGAAGTGAATTCTGTTAAACCGATGCGTCATCTCGGACTTGGTGCGACGGACGCCTGCGGTTCTTTTCCCGACCATTCGGGAGCCGCGATTTATTTTGATTAACAAGTTGGGGAAAATCTGAAAATTTAAAAAAAATCTTCAATTTCCGCCACAAATAAGTTGTGATGATGTTGTCGTCTATCCTGCGTATCATTTTTTTCTTTTTCTTTTCATGATGGCGCCAGAGGAGGGCACCCTGTCGCATCAGCTCCTACTATTTTTCCCTCTATTTCTTTACTTTCTGGACTTATTTATCAACTATCCACTTTTGTGGGTGGGACTCAATAGCATTTCTCCGGTATTGCTTTCCAGTGTTGCCCCCCACAAAAACTAAGAAAAATGATAAAATATACCCGTGGGGAACTTCTTTTACTATCTTCTAATTGTCTCTCTATATTTATAACTGTTAGCTGCTTTGACAAAAGAATTTCCCCATTGGGGATCAATGATGTTGATCTTTTTACAACTTTTTTCAGCTCTCAACATCAAAGCTGATGATAATCTCTCACTCATTGAATTCTGTATTGTTTATCATGTTCTTCAAACGGTACGAGGAGAGGCGGTCGGTGTTTCCGCCTCGCAGTAGGCGTATTCGTGGGGTCGAAAGGTCGTGTTCGCGTCGGGGCCTTTCCATGTTCTCCCCCCGCATCTGCAGGAGGTTCCTCCTGGTTCCTGACGCAAAACATACAGGAGGCAGTGACGTGCAGTCAGTAGAGGCAGGGGAGGCCGGGCCTCACCTGTCATCATGGAAAGAAAAAAATGTGAAATGAAAAACTAATTTAATGACTATATTAATTCAGTGATTTGTACTGTAAGCTATTTTCCACTTAACTTCATCATTTTTAGTTTTTTCTTTTTCAAAATTGCAGAAAAAAAAAATTAACATTTACCATTCAAATATGTAGAAGAGACGTGCCGTGACACAGCAACCAGCTGAGCCACTATGGATTGCACAATGATTATGCTAACTGTGCTAGCATGCTATGCACTAAGACCGTATTGCTGTCTCTGTGGAGGTCACTATTAAAATTTTCAAACACTTTTAATATATGAACTAAATTTCAATTGTTAGCTGATGTGTACAATGTTTTTTGTCGAGAACTGTAACGTGTTTCTTGTGCTGAGCAATCATAAGACATCAAGTGAGGCACGCAGTGGCGGTGCCTCATGGTAGGGGGCCCCGGTGATCCCAGGGATCCTGCTTACTACTCGGCAACAGAAAATTATAATTAGTAAAAGCAAGCTACTGTAAACGTCAGCTCCTCACCAGCCATGAACCTCGCCGTACGTCACTGGCGGGACGTTCATCCGAAACCCAAATTGTTCTCGTCCAGTTTCCTTGCTCGTGCGCGAACACACTCGGTCGATAAGCCCGATTCCGATGTCTTACCGGAGAGAAAAAACGCAAAGCGTCAACAGTTTGCAGCCCGGAGCCAGATGACTGCATGCGGTTGACATTTTTGCTCTTCGATGTGCGAGCGAGAGAATCAGACAGCCGGAATTGACGAGAGGAATTAACGAGCTCAGAGAGACAGAGATGCTCCGACGCACCGAACAAAACCTTTGTGTTTTTTTTTTGTTTTTTTTCCCTCTCTTCATCAGGTGCTCTTTAATTTCCATGTCGGTCTCCTCTGGCTTTTCACCGCCAGCCGTTGTGCGCTCCCGAGTCGAACAACGCCGCCTCTGTTGTTGCACCTTCGAGGGGAGAGAATAAACAAGGAGCCTTCATTTGAGCCGCCGTGAAACAGGTTTTCATTGTTTTCACCTCCACGTGTGCGTTTGGATTCCCGAGGATGCAAAACGGCGGCCTGCAGCGGCAGCCCGCGAAGTTACATCTTCGTTTTACTCCTAGAACGCATTACGTTCGGAAATGTATTATTTACCGCAGTCTTTAGGGCGAGCTGAGAAATTGTCATCCTGTAAAAAAGTCTTTGTATAAATACTAACTGCGCCGATGGAGGATTAAAATAAGCCTTCATCTAACCGTCTGATTTAAGTCCTTTCACCACGGCTTCTTTTGCTTTAACAGGCAGCGGAAAGCAGATGGATTGTTTTGGGTTTTTTTTTTTTTTTTTTTTTTCTTCGGCGGAGGCTTTTATTTTTCTAACTTGTTGAGTTCAAGAGACTGTTGGCTGCTTATCTCGTCATTTATTCACCATCTGTTTGACTTTGAAGGGCACGGTTGCCATGGAAATTGCTCTTTTCAAACATGGGTGTTTGGGCTGTTTGGAATTTTGATACCTCCAGGTTATCGAAGAGAGATTTTGAGTGTCGCTCAGTGCGACGCCACAGTCGGTTTTGGTGAGTGGAAAGTGATGCATGGCTTGGATGTTAGTATCACCACACACACACACACACACCCTTAACAACCACACACTCACTCTGGAGTGGCAGATGATTCGATTCTGCTCAATGCATAGGCACTCATGTGGCACATTGCATTAAATACATGCCTGGCACTGCCAGCAAGTGTTGTCAAATGCTCCGTAAACTGGAAGAGTTAACATTCCCCGAAGGCACGTCGGGAAACAAACGCCTCCAGAGCCCTGAGTAGACATATCTTCCCGGGATTTTAACGCCGGCGACGTTTCCTCGGTAGGTTTGAAACTACCGAGAGAAAGTTTCAATCAGATAGCGGCGATTGGAAGGTAAAATAATGAGCGGATTGAAGCGGCGTTATAATCCTGTGTACACTGTCTGCTCGTGTCAAAGGGCCCGGCGAATGTTTGCAGCGGCGGTCAGTGGGAGCCGGCGCTGAAAACCTTCCCCCGCACACAAACAATCCCTCGAGCAAACACCGGTTGCAGAACGTGTGCAATGGGGTCAGTCGCTGGAAGATAAGTATACGAGCATCCTCAACCAGCACCAAACAAACCCGATCGCTTAACAATCCTTTCGGAGCCGGGCTTTATTTTATTTTATTTCTCCCTTCTCTCTCTCTCTCTCTCTTGCTTGCTATTTTATTTTACAGCTGATTAAACTGGGTTAAAACATTAACCGCCGCTGCCAACTAGTCCTTAAAGTCGCACATGGCCTTGCATAATCACCTCATCAGCAGGAAATTTTACAAACATTGTGATAGAAAACAACAGGAGCTGCAGGCAACGCGCTGTTTCCCCCCTCCCGCCTCCGTGGGGAGTGGAAGTGTGACAACATTCTGTTTGTTGTTCCTCCCCACCTTCACCGCCTGCACCGGCATCCTATGCCTCCCTCTTGGGATGTTCACTGGGCTGTTTTAAGTTGAGCAGACTTTATTTTATTTTAATTGTTCTATCCCTGATCACAGACGACGCAGCCTTTCTTCTCCCGGTTTCGCTTTTTGATTTTTTTTTTTTTTTTTTTACTGGTTGTTTTGTATCGCGCGGGCCGGGCGACTTCCCTCTGCAGCGTCTATGATTAAAGACAACGCTGTGTCGGAAAAAGCCTGTCATACAAGATGTCACGGTTAAAAGAGAACAGCTGAATATCATCTATTTAGGCTCTTGTTAACGTTGCCCTCGTGTGTTGGGGGAAGGATCTCTAAAATGTAGCGTCGGAATGAAAAGATTCTCGTAATCTTTGCATAAATACACAGCCGGGCGTCTCCGGCAAAATCCCCGAAATAGAACGGGGAGTCGTTCATCTGTTTACTTTGCCTCTCGTACGTTACATCCTTTTGTCCACGCGAGAGCCGCCCGCGGAATGCCAATTGTCTCCCGTCCGCTGGACACGGCGCACATTTAAAGTTCAGCCATCTGTTTCCACATGCGACCTTTCCTTTTTAATCGCCTAAATGAGAGGAAAACGAGCGGCACCGACTGGCCGTCCAACACTAATATCCAAGAAACAATTGTTATTTACAGTGACAAATAGCGCGGGCGGGGCGAGATCCGTGTCAGCTGCCTTCCACCTGGCCGTGTTGAACACCTGCCCGGAGCCACTTTGGTTCAGTGCAGATGGCGAAGGTGAGTTTTCTATCCTCGCTAACCTTTTTCCGCAGGGGCGGGTGGAGGCGCCTCGCATGAAAAGAGCCGCCCGGCCGCGTTTATAATCCAAACGAACCGCCAAACCGGAAGAACCCGGGTTGATAAACTAATCGACGAGACAATAACGGCGCTCGTACAGTTTCTTAGAACGCGAGGTGTGATTGCGTTAAATGCTCATTATGTCGTGCTATTATTCCCCGCCGTAAAGGAATACGGAGAAATTTGCATCCGTATAAATCAGCCTTTACAATATGTTCCCGACGAAGCTCCGCGCGCTCAATTACACGGTGATGTTGCGGCAGAGAGACTGGATTCGGCGGCGGCCCCCGGTGTGAACGCGACACGTGAATAAATACCGGGGGATAACGCCGGCGTAGCGGAAATCAGTCGGTATCCTTCATCGCCCCAATTAAGACACTTGTGAGGGTCGTATTGATGCATGCAGCGGCGTTTTAAAACAAACTATTCATATGATAAACTCGCTAGCGCTCACATGAGATAACATCAAGGCAATCATCATTTTTAACCAGAAATTAATTTCTCGATTGGATCTTAGCAACACCCGACGCGCTCGCAAAATACTGTAATTACAAATCCGGGGATTTTTGTTTTCCATTTGAGTATTCGTTCAGATGCAACATGTCATTGAACACCCAATTAAAGTCCGGCCTTTTGAGACTCCTCCATTAAATAACCAAGTGCGCTAAAATATTTAAAAACATATTGAAAAGAAGATGGAGATTTCTTTTAAAAGAAAAAAAAAAAAAAAACAGATGGTTTACTTGAGCAGACTTCACGTTGACAGCCGTGTCGACATTTTTGGTTCAAATCTTGGTGGTGTTTGAAGATTGGAGGGGAATCATGGGAAATGCCAGGAGACGCTGTTTGTCTGATAACCAGACGAGCACAGAGCAGGACGTCTCGCGTGTGAAGTCATCTCCTTCTCCTTTCAGTGTCAACAAGCAGTGGCAAAATATATATATATATATATGTGTGTGTGTGTGTAGTAAAAATCAGGCCTGCAAAATAATTCCAGTAGCTTCCAGGAAGGCTTGTAAAAATTATCTCAAAAAAAAGAAAAAAAAAAAAAATAGAGACAAGGGAAATAGCACTCTGACCAAAAGTCCAACCATGATATTTATTTATTGCCGCCAAAATGGCCTCGGTGGAGGTCAAACCAATTGTTGTGTCTGTGGTCGGGGACTCGGCGAGCAGACGCATGTGTGGCCGGCGGGCAGCGGTTTCAGGGTCACGTACCGATGGGCCTCCAGGAAGGTGTGTAATGAAGCATCAGACACAGCTGGTGCTCGGCGGGGCAGGCCCCGAGTTAAGACCGCGAATGGAAGGTCATTTTATGGCCAAAAACTTTTTTTATTTATTTTATTGTTTTTTTTTTCAAAATTAGATAACCCTTCGGAGAAAGGGGCTGTGCCGTGGCGGTTAGCGCTTCCGCCGCGCAGCGAGAAGGTCCCTCCGGGTTGGATCGCGGGGTTCCCGCCGCAGACCGAAAGGTTCATCGGAGACCCCGAATTGTGCCGATGTGTCAACCCGATGGTTTTTTTCGTCCCCCCTTCCCTCTCCGACCACAAAAATAAGAATAGCGCCGTTTCAAATCAGGCTTTTCATTAGCCTTCCAGGTATTTTAGTGTGTAAAATTGCAACTTTGGCCTGCGCCTCGCTCCTACGCGTTTTTCTTCAAGATAGAAAGAGTCGACAATGAGACACCGGATCGCCGGCGAAAAAGAAAATACGGAGAGTTCTGCTTCAACAGGACCGGCACAGAAAACCCGGCTCCCTCGTTGCAGTTGCATGGCGACCAAATGCAAAGTAACAATTTCATTGTACAGTGGAAATACATTTCCACGCCATATATAAGACAGTAAAAGCTGCGAATCTCTTGAATAACAGATGAACGAATGAGTGTGTTTGACGCGAAAGTAGAGTGGATACTTGCAAAATTCTCCCTGCCATACAGCTTGAAGAAAAGGATGACGCGTGACTTTACGTGCATGCGCGTGCCCTTTTGTCACCAGAGAAAAAAAAAAAAAAAAAAAAAACGAAGCGCATCTCATCAAGTAACGTGTAGCTGCGGCACAATGAATGCAAGGGTAGCCCGGGGGTAATCAATAATTTGAGCCACCAATCTGTTCCAGGTGCTTTATGATGTGACTGAGGTAATTATCACCAGATCAATGACAGAGTTTGTTGTGCAGAAGAATGGCTGAGAGCACAGTAATCGCTTTCTGCGGCTGAGATTTTTTTTTTTTTTTTTTTTTCCCCAGCAGGCACAAACAAAAGGGGTTAAAAATGATTTTCTCCAAAAGTAGGAAGGGTCCGCCCCGCGCCGCCCGCTCTCCTCTGGGTCCGAGCCAGCGTTCCCAGGAACCCATGGGTGCGTTCGCATTTGCATGCATCATTAAATACTCACAATGGAGCGTCGGTGGGTCTCGGAGCCAAGCCGGGTGTGAGAAAGTCGGGATTTGAAAAAAAAAAAGACCAGCATGCACCGAGACGAGAGAGATGGAAAAGGCGAATAATCCAGCGCCTTTTTGTTAAAATTGCGTACCGGTAGTTCCTTTCCAGGAAACCGGGGTCCCGTTTTCATCGGCGTTCCTGCTAATGGTCGTTTTAATCGACGAGCCCGGTCGACATAACACTGATTGTGAGGCTCAGATATTAACGGAAGCGCCGTGAGAGACGACACCGGAAGCAGATCGAGCTTCTATTTGTTCGTTCAGCAAAAAGGCTGTGAACGCAACGCTAGCATCGTCTTAGTTGTCTTTGGGATCCGAGGGGAAATACAGTGGACCCTCGTTACTTCGCTGTTCGGCTTTTGCACCCTACTTCGCTGATTCTTTTTTTTTTTTGTAATTCGGTTCTCGGCTTCTCGCATTTTATTGTTCTTATGTGGTTTTTTTTTGCAGTATTTTAATTTTTTTTCTTGGGATGAAATAGTCATATTTTAGCCTGTGAAGAAAAACAAACTGTTACAAATGTCATAAAATTAAACTCGAAATAATTTTATGAAATAAATAAAATTTGAGATCACGACGTGGTTTGGTCGTACCGCTTTTGTAATTTGATCGATGGGGCCTTTCATGGCAGTTTAGAAAACCATTTTCAACCAGAAAAAAAAAGCAGAGGATGGAAACGATGTTTCTGGAAAAAAAAGCGTCAGTAAAGCAGAAGGTGCAAGGAGCTTGCTAGCGTTGAGGGTCAAGCCAGGATCGTTGATATATCTGTAAATACCATCAAAATTATCTAATTTGTGTCATATCACTATGACAATCATAACTATTATAACACTATATAAACATATATTAAGTTGTTAATATCTGATAGCATAAATGTATTGTAATTCTCCATTCAAATGTCGGAACAAAAGGAAAAGCATCTCTCGTAAAGTCGACAGAAAACCTAACATTTACTTCTCCGTCATCAGAACTTAAAGCAGGTTTTCGCCGCTCACTCGTTCATCCCTCTGAGACCAAATGCTTTTTAATTTCACATATTCACCATTCCGTTTGCCCTCCGAAACCTTATATTTAAGTACAGTCAGCTGTATCGGTAGTTGTATTGGATTCCCACAGGTGGCCTTTTCTGTTCGGTGTCTCCACGGGTTCCTCCGGGTTCCTCCCGCAATCCAAAAACATACAAGGAGGTTCATCGGGGACCCATAGCTGTCGCGAATAGCCGTCCGTCTCCTCGTACGTAAAGCGAGTGAGCGAGTGAATGCGCGGAATGGAAAGTGCCTTTAACCGACCCGACGACGGGGGGAAAGTTCTATAAAAAGAATGCTTGTATGTGATGATGTGCAGCCCCGCCGTTGACCGGCGACCCGTTCGGCTGCGGCCCCCCTGAGTGCAGGATAAGCGGTAAAGATAATGGATGAATGAATGAATGATAGTTACATTCACTTAAACCTAAAAGCTCTGTTACGCTTTGATAACGTCGAGACTTAATGCCCGGTATTATGAAAACCCCACGGAAAATGGGGGTGAGGGGAGTCGCAGTCTTTCATCTCATTCCATTTGCCGGCACACGTATGTTCTTTGTTGCACCACCGTATTTCATATCCTATATCTTTTTGTTCTGCTGCCAAGGGGCGTATTTTCATTGGACTTCATTCTAACAAAACCATTGATTTATATATATAACACATATATCTATACATATATATATATATACAGTACACAATGTATATCTGGACCGGCAGCCTCTAAATTGATTGCTACTGTGACATTTCCCAGAGATATCCTTCTATCCACTGGGAAGCCTAATGACATTCTAGTGAGCCGTTGCTGTTTGGAGTTCTGAGCGAAATCCAAAGTTATTAGCTTCAGTTTTGTTGCTTTGAAAAAAACATTATTTTCTAAATATTACATCACGCTCCAACCTCCAAGTAGCAGGAATGACCTCCAGCTACTGCAAAGGTTTTGTAAGCCTCCAGATATCAACCGCGTGAACCTTCTCGAGGCAAACGGTCTTCAGCTTCTGTAGCGCTTTCGCTTGTGGTTTCAAAGCGTTTCAACATGCGGGGGCTGACCTGCGCGCCGCTAACCGTGCCGTCGGGATTCGGCGTCTCTTTGGCGTGCCGACAGAAGGAGCCGGCGACCGAATCCCCAACCGTACGACTGCAGCCGAGTTTCGTAGATCTCCATCTACATGCATTGTGGAATACAGGATATTGTTTTTGTTATGGATGCTAGTGCTAGCTGTTAGCGCTTCCGTGTCACAGCAAGAAGCCCTTCGATTGGACTCGACGGGGGGCTTCGCTCCGATTTCTCCCGAAAACATGCCCAGTCCCGCGAATGCATCGCCCAAATAGCGTAGATGTATGAATGAGAGGGCGAAGGGTTTCTTGTGTCCGTACGAACCTCGCCTCTCGACCAATGAGGGCTCCGTTCAACCGTCTCTGCATGATCAGAATCCGAAAAATTTTATTCATCCCCCCCCAGGCCGACAGGGGGGCACACAAAATAGCGGCATCAAAGTCTGGAGCATGGGAGCATCCAGAATAAAAAAAAAAAAGAGAATAATATATATATATACACGGCTCCCAGGAACACTTGAATAACACATCCTAGATCTGAATGAATGAAATATTCTTATTCAATACTTTTCTCTACATCTTTGACGGCGCTGACGACAAAATCACACAAGAATTATCGATAGAAATCGAATGTTTGAACCCACGGAGGTGTGGATTTGGAGTCACACTCAAAATTCAAGTGGAAAAACACACTACAGTTGATTTAATGTCCTTAAAACAAGTCAAAATGAATCCGTGTTGCTTCCTAAGTGGACAGTTTGATTTTACACAAGTGTGACTGACCTGGAGTTATATTGTCTTAAGTGGTCTCTTTAGTTTTATAAGCAACATACACACACACACACACACATATATATATATATACTGCTCAAAAAAATAAAGGGAACACTTGAACAACACAATGTAACTCCAAGTCAATCACACTTGTGTGAAATCATAGTGTCCACTCAGGAAGCAACACAGATTCATTTTGACTTGTTTTAAGGACATTACATCAAAGTTGGATCAGCCTGGAGTTTGTTTTTACACTTTAATTTTGAGTGTGATTCCTAATCCAGACCTCCATGGGCTGATACAATTGATTTCCATTGATCATTTTTGTGTGATTTTGTTGTCAGCACATTCAACTGTGTAAAGAGCAAAGTATTTCATAAGAATATTTCATTCATTTAGATCTAGGATGTGTTTTTTAAGTGTTCCCTTTACTTTTTTGAGCAGTGTATATAAATTACTGTCCAAAATTGTGCAAATGTTGGTACTGAATCGCTCTGTTTGCAGGGTTGCTGGGTATTGCATGAATAGGCGTTGGCTAGGCTAATTTGATAGTTGATAACTAAATCCTTAGCATCCCCGCCTGTTCTCGAGAGCCCGGTCTCGGTCCTTCTCCGCGGCGCCCTCTCGTTTCTTCTGAATATCGGGAGCGGCGATGAATTCATCCACGGGGTTGTTGAAGAAACCTCCTGCCGTCGCTCTCCAAACACCCTCGACGCCGCGAAGCTCACGCAGAACATCAGGCAAATACGGTAGCGGGTCGATGCTCTGATCCCCGCCATCATCGCCGGCCTCCCAGACGTAGCCCGCCTTGTCCAGACCGCGGGTAAATTGGATTTGATTCCAATCAAATTTTTTCTTTTTTTTCCGTCTGCAGTCTAACCTGCAGATTGGATTTGCCGTGTCCGGGCGCCGGCGCTCGGTCTGCACGGCTTGGATTTCTTTCACCTGAGCAGGTGCGGCTGGCAGGGGTTCACCGGCCGGTCGCCGCCAATGCTCGCGCTGCGCCCGTCTTCTTGTTTAATACCCCTAATAAGGACGTTCATTTGTTCAAATAAAATCTTGTTTCTTTCGTGCGTTCAGAACTGCGGCCAATTTTCAGACCAACGGTAATCAGGGAGGGATTAGAGGCTGCCGTTTCATCTCAATCGCACCACCGGCTTTACCTGCGCACGAACTCATTCACGGCGCTTTCAAAAGTACATTAAAAGCGACTTTTCGCTTGTTTTTCTCGTGGAAATTTCAACCGCCGACCAAGAAGGACGCCTCACTGCAAACGTCGCGCCGGAGTGAAAACATGAACCCGACAGGATACCGAGATCCTTTATTTCATTGAGCGTTTAATTCGGTTTGGAACCGCTGACCTTCCCGAACCCCGCAAACAACGGCGTAATCTGTTTTGCCGCGACGAGTCCGTGTTGGTTTTGTCGACAACATAAGCATTGCGGCAGGCCTTCTAATTCACAGTAAATGTGATTGATGCTCGCAAAAACACGCCAAGACAGTATTGCGATCAATTATATTTGATTTATCGTCTTTGCGGGTTCAGTATTCATTGTGTTGCCGTCGTAACAACGGCAACTTTCCGTGCGGCTTCTCCCACGGAGCCGTGATTATTCTTATTCCCGCCCCTCGCCGCGGCGCGGCGTCGGCGCTCGCAAGCTGTGCTCATCATATTTCATTACCGTAATTCACAACGAAGGTCATTTTTATGAATTGACCGAGGAAAGACCGGTTTTTGTCCAAACTTAATTAAAAGTCAGGCGTAGCTTTCTGGGCTTTGGTTTTCTTTTTTTTTTTTTTTTTTTCCTCCTCCTCCTTCCCTCATGATTCAATAATCAAGAGGAGTAAATCATCCACAGTCTATCGCATCAGTCGCCAGCAGGGTGGAACAAATGCAAAAAATAAATAGACCCACTCCGCCGCTCCCTGAGTTACTAGCAGGAGGAGCAAGGTTACTCGCCGCTTCTCCCCGACCACATGGCCGCAATTATCATAGCGAGAGCGTTGTTTTATGATCTCTGTCACACTGATGAACTGTCACGTCACCCCTGGACGGCGTGTTCTATGGCGATCCGGAAGAATCACAGAATCCCCCGCCCTCAGCGGTCGCCGGCGCCAACCGGCTCCACTAATTACTAATGGTGATTTAATGTCACGCCGTGACCGTTTCCTCTCCTCGCGGCCCCAATCCCTGCACTGTTGTCCTTGTAAATTAGGTGTGCGCCGCTGATTAATGTTTAACGGCAACAATTCCTGGAGAAGCATCATCAGCAAAGCATTTAATTAAATGGTTGTCTCAATTACTTAGAAAACAAATGTTGCTTAAACAGGGGCTAACTTTATTAAACAGCGCCGAATGTCACCCTCTCGACTCGGGCCCGGCGCAAACGGTCGGGTATTCGTCCGCGCAGACGCGGGCGTAAACTCGCATCGATGTAATTACGCGCGACCGACGGAAAGACCGGACAAAGTCCGTCTCTTAATGACCGATACGGCGTCCGCCCTTGAAGGACGTATCACGGGTAGATATTTGAGCACCTTTATATTTTACAAAACGGCGGGTGGGAAGGGAGGCAGACAAAAAAAAAAAAAAAAAAACTCAAATTAATTGTTTCTATCAACTGTTTCAATTCCTGAGCTGCACAGCGAAAGACAGAGTGCCGAGCCAAACGCGGTGCCCCGTGCTATCAATCACCGCGCCGTATTAACTACCCCACCTCCCTCCGCAAAGAAAACAATTAAAGTTAAACTTGTTGATTTGTTATAGTAGACCATAAATCACGGTGATATGTGAAACCCACCATCTCCCGGGGCCCCTTTTCATGTTCCTTGATCAGTGAGCTGAGGTTGGAAACTACCGCTTTGAACTAGCACAATGCTATTCATTTATTTACTCGTCGGCATCGAAATAGGCGAAATTAAAGCTTCCTCTGAGAGTCCATCAGCGTTGCATGTGTACATGGGAATAAAGTGCTATTTCCAATGGAAAAAAAAAAGAAAAGTGCTTTTCACAGGGAGGGGAAGATACTGAGGTATTGAAGATTATGGCTGTCTTTATTGCTTTACGTTTCTTCAGAGTTCAGCGCGAGCGACGGGAGAGAAATGTCGTCTGTCTCAGCTGGATGTCATTTTCAAACGTGGAGGGACATATTGTTTTGAACGGCGCAAACTGTTGCTGCTAATGAGCTGTTTTCTTCTCATAATGTTCCTTTGTAGTTTTTTTTTTTTTAATTTATTTATTTACTTTTTTCCCCACATTATTATTATTATTTTATTTTTTATTTTTTTTAATTTGTCCCTTGCAATTGTGCCACTTCTCGGTAAGACCTCTTGGTCCACTCGTGTTTTTTTCCTGCCAGGAAGAAAAAGACATGCGCATTTCAGATCGCGTCTGGACTTTACACAGCTGACTAGATTTGAGTCACCGCTCCCGAAGCTTTCGCTTGCAAAAAAATTCACGCATCGCTCGTTGCTTTTTCGGCGGCGGCGTGGAGTCGGTGTGCCCACTGTTAGTATTATTAAGGGAGGAAATGAGAGATGCATCTTCGCTGACAGGCTCATATCCAATATCAAGTGACATTCAGGAATCATGGAAGGCGCACTAAAACACTGGGTGCTGCAAGGAGGGAGAGGAAAAAAAAGAGCCAATTTAATAATGAGATCCGGCGCAAAGGCTGTCCACGGCTACTGAATTTCTGCAGAGCGGGAGACCTTGTTATTGTCCGGGCCGGGCTGCGGGTCAGGCAGTCCCCCGTCTGGAAATTTGATAAATGGAAATTTGCAGGAGAGAATATCGGACACGGCATCTAATGAGCCTTCAACGTATCGGCTGAAGATCCATCAAAAAAATCCAGGGCCGAAAAAGAAAAAAAAAAGAAAAAGCCTCACCTTAAATTTCACACAAATTAAGTTTAAGACGGCAAATTGCACGAATCCGCGGCTGGTGTCGAAAGATTACCATATTCCGTTTAGCGATGGCGCTATGAGATTAACCTCGATGCCGGGCGGTTTATGCAGTCTCTCTTAGGGTATTTTCTTTTATCCGCAAATTGAATACAAATATGCTGATCACGATTATGTCTGCAATGCTAATCAACCGCTGGAATGGTTACCACTCAGTGGCTGAATAAGCATAATAAGTCGCCCAGACAGGATATTCATTACTGCCAGACGTTTAAGAAAGTCACTTGTTTTGTGCGGACTATAATTGTTTTGCTGTTGTCTATTAATTGTAAATTTCACATTTGACATAAATTAGATTACGTGTTACAAATCTCTTTGTGCTCGGGGAAAACGAGATGGGAAAATCGCATCCATTCAACAGTCATTCATTCTAAAGTGCCTCCTAATTGAGAAAGCAATACTCTTTTGTTTTCATCGGGGAACAATATGTGACAATATAAACTCTCTCAGGAGGCCATCGTCGCAATTTAACGGGAGCCGTGTTGTGCAAAGAAACAGGAAATCACACTGTTGACAGTAAGCAAAGTTAATACCAAGAGGTTGGCGAGATGATCAAATCATCGCTCTGAAAGCCGGCCGTTATCGAGACTCGCGGGCGGCGAAAACGATTCGCCGCTCGGAAGCGTACTTCCGGGGCGAAAAGCGAATTCTCCGCCGAACGTCGCCGGTGAGCTCCGAGGACACGAGGCGGCGAACCGGGCCCTCGTATCCGAGCCAGCTATCGTGGTGTGAACACATACTGTATAGCCTGTTGCCAGTGATGTCACTTTGGCTAGTCCCGACTTTGTCTCTTGGCGTGCTTTCAGTGCTCCAGCTCTGTCTGGCAGAGGCTGCTCAGCTAATGAGCAAACCATGAGAAGTGTAAAAGCCTACCTGCTGGCTCCGTCGCTCAGACTTTCAACTAAAAGGCAGGACAGCTAAGAGCCCCGCTGAATTGCGTTTCTTTTCAATTATATTTTGAAGGAGCCCAGACTCCCCTTCACTCGGTCCTCGCCAAGTTCACAGGACCCGGCCGGTTTAGTTAATAACGGTTCGCTATCAAGTAGCCCTGTGATCGGTCGGCGACCCGTCCCGGGCGTCTCTCGCCCGATCGGCTCCCGCAACCCGGCACCGAAACGTCCGCGGGCCGAGCGGCGGGGATAAAAAATAAGACCGAAAAGCTTGGCGCTCGATTCCCGCGTTCGCCCGTTCGCACCCGATGGATGGCGGCGGAGCCAAATCTTCGGGCGTTCGGTGTCCTGCCCGCTTCGGCTCGCAGACGAGGACGGAACGGCCAAGTTTCCGATTGGAGGGACGCACCGTTCTCCGACGCATGATGGCCCTGTGTGATTATTCTGAATTTGGAGATTTTTTCTCTGTATCGTTTCCTATGCTGGGCTCGCGCCGCACAATTTTTCACAGTTGCAAACTAAAAACTGAAACTTTTTTTTCTGGAGTCTTACAGAGTCGCTCCTGATTAGCCGGTAATCTTAGCAGGTACGACTGTATCGAACCCGTCGGACTTAATGGCGAGTCTCTCAGTATTTACGGTGACGTAATTCAAGCAACAACCAATGGATGAGCTCCGACAAAACCGGAAACCTGTTCGCCGAGCGTTCCCCAGAGCGGGATTGGAGGCAGAGGCGGTATTTGTTAGCGGAATGGATGAACGGGAACGGAGAAGGACGGAGGATCAGCGTCCAGAGAGAGGAACGGACGGTGAAGCTGGACCGTGTCGGGCTTCCAACATACCGCCGGGGCGATGGGCTGAAATAGAGGCTCTGCAGATACCCGGTGGAAACATCGCATGGTGGGAGAAAAACTGCTGAAAGAATCTGGTTGTAATCTTGTGACCCTGTAAAATTCAGTCTTTGTAAAATCTCAGGAGGCTGAGGCTTAAAAGTCTTTGCACGAGTCTTTTCCAAATCATCCTTCAAGGCAAAACAAACTCATTTTCACCGAGGGCCACGTCTGCATAATGGTTGCCCTCAAAGGGCCACATGAAACCGTTTAAATGTTACTAAATGTAACGAAATGTAATGTAAAATGAATGTAACTACTCCTTAATCTTAAATAACTGAATTTATTGCTCATACAAATCCAAAATGTTACATATGCATCCCCCTCTTTCTTGAATCAGCCTTCCGTCTGCATCAACTTTTCTCTTCTTTGACATTAAGGGATCATTCGTTTTTCTCAAGTCCACTTGTTGACAACAGTGTTGATGTGGATTCACTGAATTATTTTTGTGAGATGCATGAATTGTGGGAAATGTAGTTTATTGTCAGTGCATTTATTTGAAGACAATCAGACCTTTTAAGGCGGGCCGCAGAAAATGACGCCACGGGCCACATTCGGCCCGCGGGCCATGAGTTTGACACGTGCTTTCGGCGACAGCTAAAACATTTTAGATCCTCCTTTTTAATCAGAGCATCTTTAATTTTAGTTCCTCGTAGAATCTACCTTTATCCCCCCCAATACACTCACTGTGCAAAAGCGTCACTCCACAGATCCTTGAGTATTAGCGGCTGCTCGTCTCTAAACAATAAAAAGAAGGCTGACTGAGATTTGTACGAGCAGCTCCGTTGCCTCCGACTGTGTGTGTGTGTGTGTGTGTGTGTGTGTGTCTGGGCTCAGAACATTCAAACAACTTTATCCCGAAGGCTTTTGTGTATCAGCACCGGCTGCAAATGACGCCATAGAATCGCCGCTGCGATTTTGGAGAGGAGAAGAGCGAAGCAAACACACAGAGGGTTTATTCAGAAGGGTCAGAAAAGGCAAATAATCCTCCAAATAAAACAGACATTCGCTTTTTTTTTTTTTTTTTATTCTTCCGCCGGGTTCGGGACACATTGAAGCAAAGCGGCCGTTCATCTTGGGTGTTTCAGTTCCGGCTTAAATGACCGTCATGCATTTCTCTGCAGTGTTTTGATGCAATTTGTGGACTAGCAGGAGGTGAGGGTTACCGCCGCAATATCGCCCGGCCACACTGTCGCTCTCTCGCCGCGCAGTTCACTCGTGATGGATTGGGTGCTTTGGTGCTGCTGTTATTAGTTGACGTTCGGCCACGTCGTGGAGGTGCAGAAAGGCTTCGGTTCCAGCTCCACCTTAATTTATAGTCCATCGCGCCCGGCGCACAGCGGCGGTTGTCGATCATCAGATTGCGGCTCCGTGGTCGGTGTTTGAAAGGACCCGCCGGCTGTTGCCGTGCAACTAGCAGGTTGTACACAGCGACAGAGCTATGAAGGGAACAAAATAATTAGCGTTTGCGTTCAACACAGCGCCGCGGCGGGTTAGCGCTGCAGCCTCACGGCCAGAAGGTCCCTTGTTGGTTTCCTCAGGGTCCAAAAACAGGCAGGAAGGTTCACTGGAGAGGGTGAGAGGTTGCGTGAATGTATTTATTTAAATGAATGAGACAGAATAATGTGTAGTAGCCGGTCGACTGACTGATCGGACAGGATGACCTGTTGGTCTGTAGAGGTTCTGGGTCATCCGGGTGGAACCGAACATTCCTTTTTGGATTCCCGGCTCTTCCTCCCGTGTCGAAGTGTTGCTGGGCAAGACGCTGAACCCCGAACTGCTCCATGGCGCCGCACCCGAGCTGCACTCATGCTCACGCTGCATCCATGACGGGTTAAATGCAGTGGTTTATGAATAACTGCATGTGAAAAGAAAGGCAATTCTTCTGATAGTGAAATCTTCTTGTCTTGGCAACTAGACTTGGGTTTTTTCACTTGAAGACATTTCACTTCACTTATGACCTGTGGGGAGTTTCCGGATATACAATCATGGCCGTGACACAACCATAGAAACATCTGGCAAACACCTAAAAACCCTGAAGGAACAGAAAGTGAAAGTGTCATTCTCAAATCTTCTGGCCATGACTGTAGCTGCCAGTGTTGTGGGCGGGTCCAGCTGATGTTGTTCTGCAGAAACAAGGTGTAAGGGGGTTGTTTTCCAATATAGGGTGTCATTCATTTAAAATTGAGCAGAAGAACCATCTCAGACACAACCGTTCACAAACATATGAGGCCATACTGGGATCAGGACGGATTTCCACACAGGGACCAGGACCACCTGCAACCTCCAAACTACCAGGAAGGATCCACCACCAGAACCGGCGCCCGGTAACGTCCACATGAGCCTCGGGTCATGTGATCCAACGGGTTTCACTCCTTTGTTTCGCTTTACCTTTTCACATTGCGGGAATCCCACTAAAATTGCTGTTTTGTTCCAACGAATAACACGTCCATTAGCATAAAAACCTCCTTACACAACAAGCCTCCGTAATCTAGACCCAGTCTTTAAAAAGAAGAAACCACTGGGATGAGGGCCGAAACGTCTTCAAGTGAATAAACTCAAGTCCAATTGCCAAGACGAGAAGATTTCGACAAGAATGATAATCTGTTTCTTTTCTTTTTTTTTTTTTTTTTTTTTGCTACAAGTGACAGGAAAGAGGTCCAGCAATTGGAAAATCAGCGACGCAGGCCGGACTTGTGGCGCGTTTGTTTATGATCAGAGGTGACAAGTGTGAAATGAGTCATCTCCTGCTGCCATGCGTTTTGGAAATTATATATTTTCTTACCATTTACCCCACTGACAGCCATAGAAGAGTAACCCCTCCCAAGATTCCAACCGGGATCCCCGAGTTGACGTGGCGTTTTATTCGATTTGTCCTGGTTGAAGGTTCAGATTTCGGGGGTTTGGCAGTCAAACGCGGCCGTTTACACGTGGTTGTCAGCCGTGCCGCCGAAACCGCGGAGAAGAACGCCGGACTGGGAAAACTGTCTGGCGTGTGATCCGAAAAAAAAAAAAACAAAAAACAAAATTCACGGTTCATTTCGGGAGAGGCGTTCAACCTGGACGTTTACCGCAACGGGGTCACCGGGAGGCCAGGCGGCGTAATCTTTGAAAGTGCGCGGCGCCATCTCAAGACTCCTATCATCAGGTAGATGCGAGACAAGTGTGAAGTCCAGGAATAAAAAGATTGTCAAACGGCTTCTGTTCACAGCCGTGCAGACTTGTGAATGTCTGCCTCCGCCTTGGAAATCAGTCACAGCGGAGACGGTGTCAGGCTGGAGATGAAAATAGGGCGTAAGAGGTTTGACAGTCAAGTCTGATGTCAGGCGAGGGTCATCATCTCAGACATCTGTGCAATCAAACCGCACAGTTCGCTCCTGCTAGCCGCGATAGATAATACAGCCGGAGGGGGGGGGGGGGGACGCCGTCGCGAGACCGGCCGTTAAATACTCCCGATGTGCAAGATACGAAGGTCGTTTCGGGATCAATCGTACAGCCCGTCGGAGATTCTGTGCCGAATGGGCGAAGCAGGGGGTTCTGGAGCAATCGTGCAAAAACTACAGCTTCTTTCGTTAGCGTTAGCGTGCGTATCTCCTAATGGAACCGATGATAAACGTCATTACCGTGGTTTTTTAATGGTCCTGCAGCTGCTCGATTCTAGATGATAGTCTTTTCGCTCAATTTGCTCTCCTTTTTATTCCACGTTCTGTTTGGGGGGAAAATAGCAGTTCGAGGTGGATTACGACTAAAAGCCACCGCTGAGACGTCACCATTGGTAGTTCAAGAAAGTTTGGCGATGAGGAATTGTCATCGAAAGCGTCCCCCCCCCCCCCCCCCGGATCAAAGTGCCAGCGGCGTGGCAGATGTGGAAAGTCCATTATCCTGCACCGCGTGGACTTTCAGGAAAAATAAGAAATAACGATTCCGAATAGAATCTCGTGTTGATTTACCACTTCGGTAATCGTAAGCTCTTTTAAACCTGACAGTCTGACGCCTCGGCTGCTCAAATTGGCCTCCCGTTAAAAAAGACTAATCATCTTAATCAAAGCCCAGATCTGTTTTTTTTTTTAATTTGAGCCCTCCATGATTGCCGACTGAAATTTTAATCAACGGCAGGAGAAGATCCTCCCGGTCCTCCTTGTTGGTATTGATAGTTTGGTTTGTGATTAAATCCCAACAATTGAACTTGTTAAAGCATCGACATGGTCTCCAGAACATCGCCGCCATCCAGAGAAATAATTGAGTGTTGGGGTTTGCGGTATAACTAGTATTTTACCACAAATACCCAGGTGAGGGCGGCATGGAGGTCAGCACCACCGACTCGCAGCGGTGGTGCTAACCATGTTCTCCCCATGTGGGCTTCCTTCTAGTTAGAAATATTAGAAATATTAGATTTTACACCGAGAAAATAAATTGAGTTTCATTCTATGCCATTAAAAATGTTTTTGACGTATTTATTTGTTGGCGTAAAATGTGTGACGTGGTTCAAAAAAGGATGGGAATCACTGGTGTAGATAACGAATGAATGAATAAAAGACCTCCAGTTTATTGAGATACAACATTCATATGTAACTATTTGATATTTGTATTTATTTAAATTTATCTATTTAATTTTAAATGTAACTATTTAGCAGAATGAAGTCATGAATGGCTGGATGTCTGCATGTGGCATGTGAACGCCACAACCCTGAACACTTGAACTGCAATAAGCAATTATTTCATAACTTTTCTCTGTCTACATATTTATCTATATATTCTTCTTGCTGTTACTTGTATTTTTTATATATTTTTTAAAATATTTTTCTGTCTTATATCTCCAACCCAGAGATGCTGCTATCATTACATTGTTGTGCCGTGTCCTGCTTTTTAAGGTTGTTTTCGTCTGTTTGAGCCGCTATCTCTAAATGTCGTAGCTCTCTGTGTAATGACGCTAAAAGTCTTGAATCCTTGAAAAAACGAATAAGGAAGTGAAGGGTCATAGGTTTGTTTGACGCTGAATGAGCGAATGAACGGTTCGATATATCCGCATAACAGCTGAACGGTTGTACGTGTCCGTGTTAGAGGATGAATGACCGAATTTCTCTTTCGGTTGGTCGAGGGTGGAATCCACGATGACCCTGCCGGCAAGTATAGATAATGAATGAGTGACTAATACCCGGGTGCATTTAGTATGAAGAGCGAGTCTACTCCATAACAAGCTGAGATTGGACTAAATAAATATCCACATAGAAGATAGTGTCCTTTTCACTCCGCTGTGAATTACCCGACGGCTTATCGGCGGTGTCGGCTTTTGTTCCGGAGCTAGCCGATACGGGACGGCTGCGTGTCGTGCCGCTTTGGACAAAATGTGTTTTCATTAGAAGCCGTTTTGATCGACAGCACTATAATGTTACGGCGCGACGGATCCCTCCGGACCTTCATTGTGTAGTTCGGTATTTATCGGCGGCGAATCCGCTCGGTGACTCCAAGTTATGTTGAGATACCAGCGTCCATATTTCTCTCCGCATAGACCAGTTTCACCCTAATATACGCGGTAATAACAATGACAAATGTGTATTGTTTCTTGTGACATTTCGCTTGATATGCTTTGGCATTGTAAATTACACGCTCCTGACGTGAAGTTGTAATATGGGATGGCTGAAGACGTCACACCGTTTAACCTACGCACGACCTTCGGTTCCCGTGCACGACGCTCTGCAGGCCTTCGTGTTTGCTGCAAAGCAATCAGGACGGAGCAAAAATCCACACAATCTGGATCCATGCAAAAAAAAAAAAGGTTGAAAAAAGGGGCGTGTTGAGCCGCATTTTGTAATAAACGTCCAAAATACAATAACTTTTTCATTTCATGTTGTAATAAAGCCGCATTTTGAAATAAACTGACGCATTTTGTAATAAACTGCTCCAATGCATTTTGTAATACATTTTGCCGCATTATGTAATAAGTTATTACATATTGAGAAGATTATTACAAAATGCACTTGCAACTTTTTTATTCTCTAGGAAATGTGATAACATGGTGCATTATGCAATAATAATTCTAAAGCATAGTTTATTTGTTGTTAGTCGTATTTTATTTTACTTCAAAGTATTTGTAAAAGCTAGGCCTGTTATTAGTATCACTGTATTAGCCTAGTAGCAGTACTTAGCAATTACTATCAGTACACTATTCAAAGGTTGCATTAACAGAGAATATTCTATAAATTCCATGTTATTACATTTCCCAGAGAATAAAGAAGTTGCAAGTGCATTTTGTTATAATCTTCTCAAAATGTAATAACTTATTACATATTGCGGCAAAATTTATTACAAAATGCGTTAGGGCAGTTTATTACAAACTGTGGCAGTTTATTACAACATGCGTCTGTATTAAAAAATGAAATGAAAAAGTTATTACATTTGGGACGTTTATTACAATATGCACTGTTATTACAAAATGCGGCTCAACAGGGCGTCTTTGAGATGTTTAAAAGTCGTCACACCGGAAAAAAGGGACGGAACAGGACGCCGTTATCACACTGAGTAACTCCATGTGTTCGTGACTCATCTTTAAATGCGTCATATATGTGAGGTGTGAGCCTGTTGTGCTGAATTCTGTTTTATCTCATTGAGTTTTTTAACCTCACATTAAGCCGCATCCGATCCACTTCCCAGATTATAATGTCTTTGGCACACTTGTATTAGCTTAGCCACAGCTAACCATAAACTTAGCCTGAATTCCAAGCGTGCTTGAATCAAATGTCCAAGTATTACAATCTAAATTGCAAAGAAACATGCAATTCGCTGCTGAGGAGACAACTTATCTGTATTTTGGTTGTCTAAAAATAGTTTCGATGTAAAATGATTACCGTATTTTTACCGTATTTACCATATTTTCCTGTTGAGGGAACCTGAATAAACAAATATAAATAGGTGTACACATACAGTTGTCTATACGCCCGCGGGTGGCCATGTTGTAACGTGAGATATTTTATTTTCAAATTAAATCAATTGGAATTTTTACATTAAAAACAGACTGGTAACATCCAAAAATACGTACTGGAAATACTTTTTTTTTTTTTTCAGAACAGCGCCTGTAACACGGCTGATAAAAAAGATGAATAATAAATAAAAAATAATAAAAGTCCATCCATCCATTTTCTATCCTTACTGTGTCCTGAAATTAGTCCGGAAATGACGGTAATTAATTTTTTCCTCTCAGTCTCTTCAACCTCAGTATCTTATAAGGTTTATAAGGGGTGTTTTTAGTTTGGCAGCCTATGTGTTCCATAACATTCGCTGCAGGAATGTCACACCATGCAAGGATGAGTTCAGAATCCCTTAAAATAAAAAAAAGCAAGAAAGAAATAATGGCGTAATCAGCTGATGTATATCAATATATGAAGATTCAAAAAGAAACAACTAGATCTCCCAGCAGAGTGATTCTGGCTCAGATTACCAAGAAGAAGAATTTTACAGCCTCTGTGTTGAGCACAAATGCACCAAGTGGCCCTAATAAAAAGAGAAATATAGCTTGTGTTCGCAACTGTCGCGTTATAGCAGTCGAATACTTCCTATTGTATTTTTTAGTATTTAAATTTTTCTCATTTTATTTTTGAATATAATTTTTTTGCCTTTTTGTTTTCTTTTCACATAGTCCTTCAGGGGATATGGGGGGAAAATTGAATTGTTAAAAGAAAAGTTTTAAGTTAAAGAAATTTAAGAGATTGAAATGTTTAATCTAATTTCCTTTTTTTAAAGTGGACCAGGAAAACAATTGAATTTTAGCTTTTCGTTTACCTTAACGATGTCACGTTAGCATTGTAGGACTAGCATAGCTTAACCTGGAGGCTCTTGTTGACACCGATCAATAAAACTCAATAAGTCTCTCCGTCTGACCGTGGTTGACCCGGAAGAACATCGCTCTTGACATAAACAATTTTTGTGATATCCGGCAAAAGTTGTTGTTTTTTTTCTCCACCCCACTTTGCAAGATCTCGCAAAAAATATTTTTTTGATGTAAATTTAAATTGAATTAATAGTCTATCTACATATGTCAGTATCCCCATCCCGTATTGATCCCCATGAGGAAAATTCCTTTGTCACAGCAGCCTCACAGTGATGTCAAAAATGAGAAAAAAATCTAATAAATATGAATATAAATATAAATAGAGAGACATTAGAACATATCCACGAATAAATAGACAGCAGGGAGAACAACAACAGGAACAGTAGGGGTGAAAAAATACACAACTGGAACTAAACGACAATATGAATAAAGTGGCAATACCAATGACGAGAATAAAATAATAAACCAAAAAAAATAATAAAAAAAAATAAAAAATAAAAATATGCAGGGTGCGTGCGGGCCGGGATAAGAAAAACAGCAGCGTTGGGGCGTGACATGTGAATGGTTGAGGTCGTGAGGTTGTGGAAGCAGCACAGATTCACCTCAGAGTTGTGTGGCGTCCAGAACGCTGTTTTACAGGCTGATGGCCGAAGGCACAAAGGAGCAAAAACACTTTGGGTCAACAGTCCGGAGCAGAGGTCGGCAACCCGCGGCTCTTTTATCCCCCTGTGGCTCCGAGTGGCTCGGGAAAATATATTATAAGTATCTAATTGAAAATAAAAGTGTATTTTATTTGTGTTAGTGTTACGGGTCTCACTCTTACAGGGAAACTGACATAAATCACCCAATACATGTGGTCATCCTAGGTTAGGTGTGCCACATTAGTTCCCTTTTTTTAATTTTGGTTCGAAATTGGAAGATTGTTGTGATCTTAAAATATTAGAATAAAAATTATATTTCTTATTTTTCAACGCTCAAAATATACCTCACACTCTTGGAAGCCGGTACACCCGCCAAGTATTCGTTAATTTTTCGAGACTTTAAACCACAAGTAGGCAAAATATGGAAAAGCGATATATACAGTGGTACCTTTATTTTTGGGTTTAAAAAATTAACTGCGGCTCCCAGTGTTTTCATTTCCGTGGAAACCAAATGGCTCTTTGGGTGTCAAAGGTTGCCGACCCCTGGTCAAAAGCGTAAAAGAGGAAAAGAGGTAAAGAAACAGGTTGGAATGGGTGGAGAAAAGTGTCAGGGGTGCTTTGAGATGGAGGACTATCAGCCAGAAGGAAAGGAAAGACAGGAAGCAGAACTGGAGGTGGTAGAGATGAAGATGTTGAGGTTCTCTTTGGGAGCGACCAGGATGGAGAAGATCATGGTAGATGTTTTGGATAGAGGGTCAGAGATGGTTGGGCCACGGACAGAGGAGGGAGAGTGAATATATTGGCAGACGGATGCTGAGATTTTGAAGGTCTAGAGGAAGACCAAAGAGAAGATTGATGGACATCGTGAAATTCGTCGGTGTGAGAAAGGAGGATCCAGAGAAGAGGGTTGGAGAAGGTTGATTGGCTGTGGCGACCCCTGAAGGGAAAACGCGAACCGCCATGGTGGTTTAATAAAGGCTTATGTCGTTGCCGACGTGCACCGCTACGTATGGTCGTATTGTGTGTCCTTGGCGTTTGGTCGGGCAGCTGTGGAATCCCCGTGTCGGCATCTTCGGGCAAGATTTTTGGATAAAATTGCAAAAAAGCCCCGGCACATTTCGAGAACACTCACGCACGCCGCCTCCACTTTAGCATCCCCGCTCCGGAGCCGTGCAATCGGGGGAAAATGGACGCTTGATGAGACGTTCTGGAGATCAAATCAGGCTGAGACGCTGCAGAGGAGGGATGGTGAAGATCTAGAGGAGCAGAGAGGAGACTTGTGGACGGAGAGGAGAGGGTTCGAAGGAGGCAGAAGGGGAAAAGATGCCTGATCAGAAGCAAACAAATGCACCAATCAGAGAACTCGTAGTGGCGGGCTTCGGTCGGCTCCCGTCAGGAGGTAAAACCTGACCTGTGTGTTGTTTGGCTGTTTATTAGCTCGTTTATTTTCAGTTTTAAAGATTCGCACGGGACGTGGAGCGCGCCGGGCACGTTAGATTTGTACTTTTACATGAATTGTTTAATAAATTTAGCCCCCCGATTGACGCTATGTAGAAATGATTGCCTTTTCATCTCCGGTGATTCATCTCTATTTATTCATTGCTTTGGCAACATGCGTTTTCATAACTCACACCGATAAAACTTTGGGAATCCTAACGTGACGGGGAACGGATGACACCCAAAACACGGACGAGCTGGAGGAATGAGAGAAAAGAAAGATGATCGCCGAGCGACGAGGAGGAGGACCGAGAGGCCCGTGATGATTCCAGAATGAGCTAATGATTGTGACGAATAACACACCCGGATAAATAACCTATAATTAATGCCGAAAGCAGCTGGATCAGAGGCCAGTCACCGCGAGGCGTGAAGCGTGACGGATCTTTTTTCTTCTTCTCCCCTCCACGGGCCACAGCCAATCACCGGCTTGCGTCAAACACGCAGCCAATCACCCGGCTCCATCTCTCATCTCCATCCATAAAAACCCGTCGTCGGTCTCACCGGATCACCTCCTGTCCGGGTCCAAACCGGTTCGATCTGACCTTCAGAACGTCTCCAAAGACGACCTCCATGTGGCCGCTCCCGCCATCTTGGAAAAAAAGATCACCAGAAAACGCAGAAATTCGAGTCAAATACGAAAGGATGCGAGTGACGCCGGAGAAGAAACAACCCGGCGGATTTTGGGCGAATCTCAAACGCTATGAGAGAAGAGGGAACGGAAAGGAGGGGAGATAAGGAGGAATAAGAGACGCGTGGTTAAGTGAAGGAGAGGTTAATGTAGGAAGTTCTGGGAAAAGACAGGTAATGATTAAGTGGGGAAATGGGGAGGGAGGATAAAGATGAGGGACGAGTTAGTGAGACAAAGGACTGAAGCATCGGCAGGAGGAGAAGTAATTACAGAAAGAGGGGAGAAAAAGACGGGAATTAAAAAGGAAAGGCTTAAAATGAAGGGGGGCGTCGAGGATCGGGAGGAAGGTTCGGACGGGCGGATCGTTCATCCCGACCCGGCGCGGAACTCAACGCTTTAAACGCCCCTTTAGATGCTCTGACTCCGTTGTCTGTTTGAATCCCGTTCTTATCCTGCTTAATTTTGTTTATTTTTTTATTGCTATTGTTTATGTTCCTATCATTGTTTTGGTTGTCTATTTTCACCCTTCCTTTTTTTTTCCATTCTGTTTTTCCATAATTATCCCTGATGATGGTGTTCTTCTCTCTGCTGTCTATTTATTTGTGGATGTCTTTTACTGTCTTATAATTGTCGCTCTATTTATATTTATATTCATATGTATTGACACTATAACAGTTACGCTGATGTGACAAAAGCATTTCCCCTATGGGGATCAATAAAGTTTATCTTAATACTAAAATTTTTAACATTAATACTTATGATGATTACTTTAATAACGATCATACAATAATAAACTAAAATAATAATAATCATAAATAATAATCATAATTTAGTATTATAATACATATTAATATTATTAACAATAATAATAATATCGAAAAATAGTAACTATTATATTACTATATAAACTTATACTAAGTTCATATTTGTGAGTATAAATGAAAATCCTTTTGATTTTTAGTTTGAATTATTAATAATATTAATAATAAAAGTAACACAGTAAAATTGTATCTATTATACTACTATATAAACTTATACTAAGTTCATATTTGTTTGTATGAATGAAAATCCTTTTGATTTTTAGTTTGAATCATTAATAATATTGATAATAAAAGTAATATAGTAAAATTGTAACTATTATACTACTATATAAACATATACTAAGTTCATATTTGTTGGCATAAATGAAAATCCTTTTGATTTTTTTATTAATAATATTTATTTCAATAGTAATATGGTCAAATAGTTACTGTTGTACTACTATATAAACATATACTAAGTTCATATTTGTTAGCATAAATGAAAACCCTTTTAAAACTATCATTATTGTGTGTGTGCGTATTTGTGTGTGCGTATTTGTGTGTGTGTGTGTGTGCTATTAATCCGTGTAATTCTCCATTCAAATTTAGTTACAAAAGGAAAAGCAGGTCTTGTTAAGTCGACAGAAAAGCCAATATCTTATTTTATCTTATCTTATCCGGCCTGCGGAGGGCCTGATGGCGGTCGGAAGATCTCCACGCGCTGGGTGGCGGCAGGAAGTTCACGTTTAAATCCGTGCGAGAGAGGACGGATTTGTGCATAAAAATCACTTTCCCAGCTTTTGTGTCAGGAAATCTTCGCAATGTGGCTGAAACAGTCACGGACGGGGAACCATCCCGCCTCCAACTTCTCAAACTTAGAGGATTTATCACATTTGCATTTTGACGTCTCTCGGATTCACTCATTCCAGACAAATTCCGCGTTTGCATTCGATCTTTATTTCTTTATATTTTCATCATGAACGTTTAAATAAAGGGGGGAAACATTCACGCAGAATGAACTCAAAATAAATCAGGCCAATCGCACCAGTAAACAAAATACTTTGGTTCCCATCCCAGTTCAAAGTAATTAGACCGCTCGCCGCTAATCTATCTTTTCACACACTTTCTCGCCGCTTCTTCATGGAAATGAAATCCGGCGATGCGGTTTGGACTCGTGGCCAATCATCGAGTCATTACAATTATTTCCGATCTCCTGTTTTGCATTCTGCATTGTTCTTTTTTTATCTTTTAATTATTCACACACGTCTCCGGCTCCTTCATCCATATTGGACGCGACGACTTCGATCAAATAACATATAAATAGATGGAGCGGGAGGAGACCCAATCGCGAGGTTTATATCATTCTAAAATTGATTATTATTGATTTATGGGCGGTTTTTCGGCACACGGCAGGGCAAGTGGGTAGCGCTTGGTCAGGCCGGCTGTCCAAAAACAAGCGGGAGGTTCCCTAAATCCAAGAGAATGACGGTGCAAAGGGTTGCATGTCGATACGATGTATGACAGGTGGAAGAATGAATGAATGAATGAATGAATGAATGAATGAATGAATGAATGAATGCTCTTCACAGCCTTGCACATTTACCTTTTTCAGCCCATCTCCACATGGCTAAACTCACGGTGGCTAAGACCATTAATTCCCATCTAATTTTTCATGTTTGTGCATACAGACAGCCGCTGTGAGCAACATTAGATGTGCACGCTTTGGCCGTGCATCAGTATCACACCTGGGATCATAGCTTCCATTAGCTTCCATAGCCGCCACATTTTGCATTATGATTTTTTTTTTTAATTCTGGCCATGTAATTGCGACTTGCACATGCATAGAACGTAACATTCAGTCTGTGCCTTATCTGAAACCCCTCCCTCAAAAAAAAAAAAAAAAAATAATTCTGGACACAACCCTGTTAAATAACACAAATAATGGCAAAAAGATTAGGTAAGAGAAAGATAGATTCGGAATGCAGGGTGTTTAACTTGCTAGGTGTTCGGTTTTATAGGTTCCTTGCTTTCTGGTTTTCACAGTGAATTTTACACAAGAAAGCTGCACACAGTTGTTTCTACAAGAAAGTTAATCTTCCCTAGTCTTTTTATCTGTGAAAAACTTGAAAAGAGTTATCTGGTTATTATTTATTTCACAAATAGTGTTCATTAATGTTATTATTCATTTTCTGTTTTTTTTTTTTTCCTGTCAAGATCCCAGAGAGGGTTAATTTTTGCTTATGTGTGGCTTTCTGGGAAGCAATAAATATTTACGTTTAGACGTCTCTGCGATCATCACACTTTTTGATGCAAACTGGCTCGGCACCCCGTCAGAGAAGGGAAAAGTTATTTGGCCCACGCAGGAAAAAATTTGGGAACCCCAATTTAGTCCATATTTTCCCATCAGAAACCTCACCGAGTAATTTAGCTTCGCTGCATGTTTTGCAGAGCGGACCTTTCTCACTCGAAAAAGAAAAAATCTCACGGTTTCACCGCTTGTTCTTCTATTTGCACATACTAAGACAGCCGTTCCAACTTAAAAGAACCGCATTTCTTTTTCACACTCACCGCCCGCTCGTTAGCATGTTAGCATGTTAGCATTAGCGTCACGTAACTCCGCCATTATTGTTGATGTATAGCATGTACGGGTAGAGCACGGCGCAAGTACTGTCAATGCCCTGATTGGCTGCGTAGCGTAATTGCATCGTATCGTGTGATTGGCTGGACACCTGTCACTCACTGAGCTACGCAGCAAGATGGTACAGAAAAAAATGTTATATAATATACCCTTGTTTTTCGCGGGGGTTACGTTCAAAAAAGAACCTGTGTTAGGCAAAATCCGTGAAGGAGAAACCTTTATTTTTTTTTACAATTATTATACAATCAAATACTCTATCATACATTGCTGTTGTCATCCCTATGTTTTTTTCTTCCTTCTTTATGGATCGAACAGAAGATTCATTAAATCCGTAATGCCGACCTACAGCCGCATAGCTTTTACCTTCCTTTAGCATGTCCAGAAGTTTAACTTTATCTGCGATAGATAGCATCTTCCGCTGCCTTTTGGGCCCTGCAAGGTGCTTTTGTCGCTCCAGAGCGTTTTGTCAACATTATGGGTTTTAGAGAAACTCGAAATTGCGAGAGAATTTGCACGTACGTATTGTAAATTTGGCAAGCTGTTTTACGCATGTGTACATATTAAACTGCACCGTTATTGACGCACAGGTAGAGAAGAAGCGGAGTGACTTTTTTTGCCAATCAGAATGCAGAACACAACGCACGATGCAAATCCGTGAAGTAGCGAAACCGTGAAAAGTAAACCGCGTTATAGCGAGGGATCACTGTATATCCAATTCATTTACAGAGCGCTCACCGCGCTGGATAGGTTATCTTGTGCGCTGAGAACATGCGGGAAGTGCGCAGTTTAGGGGGAACATTGGCTAAGACTTTAAAATGCTCCGCGCTCACCTGGTCACTGCAGCTGCCATAAATTAAGCGTAGCTCCGCCTCGGGAAGGGCTTCGACCGGACAGGTCCGGCTGCCAGCTGGCGTGGAAGGCCGGCCACAAAAGGAGGAGGGGCGGTGGCCGTCGCAGCCGCTGTGACCCCCCGTTTCTGACAAATGGCTTTCCCCTTCAACTGGCCAATTGCGACAGCTGCGGCGCCGGCGCTCGCTGGCTCTCGGTCTGACTGACTAATAGACTAAATAGTCTCCATTTTTCACCGAGTCTCCCAAAAGGGAAAGTAACATGAATGCCTGATCGTTCATTTCCCCCCGGCTTGTCCGTTCTTATATTTGCTTCGTTTTCGGCAACACGCACCTCCCCGCCGCCGTCTCCCCGACCTCTGAGGTGGCCTTCGGCGACGATTATCCAAATATCCGCTTCTATCCTCCGCCATCGGTGGCTTTCAACCACAGTAATAACATTATAACGTCAAAGCGAACCTTTAGTTCCACGAGGTAAAAAGGTCAAGACGGATCAAGCGGCGATTTTACATTTTTAAAAAGGCCGAAAGGGGTGAGTGTGGAAAGGAGAGAAACAAAAGAGACGGGAAACTTGGAAGGGCTGACTTGAAATGTTAAATGTAGAATATTCTCTTGCTTTATTTTTTTTTTTTTTACTTTTATTTGTGGAAATGAACATTCATATGTAACTATCTCAATGACAGAAAGTCATTCATTATATTTATTTTTCAGCCCATTCACATCCTGCTTATTTTATTTCTTTTTGTCATTACTATTGTTTATGTTCCTATCCTTGTTGTTGTTTTGATTGTCTATTTTCACCCTAACTGGTTTTTTTTTTGTTGTTTTTTTTGTTGTCCATTTTCGTCCTTGATGTTGTTGTTGTTGTTTTCTCTGCTATCTATTTATTTGTGGATGTCTTTTACTATTTTCTAATTGTCTCTATTTATTCATAATTATTGATACTATAATTGTTACACTGCTGTGACAATAGAATTTCCCCTATGGGGATCAATAAATTTTATCTTATCTTAACCACTGAACCGCTGCGTCACCTTCATCCCCTGACCTTCCATTGGGTTTCGAAAAATCCAAAATGAATCCCATCAACGGCGGCTATAAGTTTATAATTTTGTTTTCAAGGTCGTTGAAGCCGTCGGCAAATTCCATTCCAAACTTACATGCAAATTTTATTTGCAAATTTCCAAATAAGTGTGACTTCTTATCAGAGACGGATGTCCTCTGTTTCACCTCCCGGGTCCGTCCGGATCCCAGGGCTCCATCCTTCCAAACCTTTTTTTTTCGCACAGATGCCGAAAATGGCTCCCATTCCTCAGTCTTCGATCATTCCAGAAAAATGTGTCAGCGCTGAAGTCGCCCGCCTTCCTCCTGCTGAACAAGAGAGCGGCGTCGCTGCTCGGAGGAGGGATTTCTGCAGAGACATCCGCATGACACGCTGATGTATTTGTGTCAGAACCGGATAGATAGAATATCTGAATATTTCCTATCATCAAAAGCAGGTCAGAAGAATCTGATATCCCACACGCATATTGCATTTCCTGCAGGAGAGAGAAGCTTCTTGTCATTTGCGGATTTATTTTTCCAAAATAATATATTTGAATACATTTGGAGGGAGGTAGAATGTTCTAGCGGTTAGCGCCTCACAGCTAGAAGATTCCTAGTTGGCATTTTTGTGCCGGGCATCCACGTTCTACCCGTATTACCGTCTAAAAGCATGCAGAAAGTTCACTGGAGGCCCTAAATTGTGCGTAGGGTGAACGGTCGTACGTCTCTATGTGACGTTTGAATGACAGAGCGGATATTGTTTGCTTCTCAGTGACGTTTAAAAGAGAGATGTCTGGATATGAGGCGGGAATAAGCTCGCGTGTTTGTATCCGTGGTCGCGTGTTTTGCCAGGTGGCGGTCCAGGTTAAGCCCCGCCTCTCGCACACACCCCGCCACGTCAATAGCCGCTGAATAAATGAATGTGTCATTTCCGGTTTTGTAACTTTTTCATTCATTTCCTTTCAATTCTTATGATTTTCACCCATTGACACGAGTCATGCGCTCACTGCCTTGTTTGTTTTTATCATTGTTGGTCTCATCCTATTCACATCCTGCTTATTTTTGTTTATTTTTGTCATTGCTATTGTCACTGTTTATGTTTCTGTTCGTTTGGTTGTTTATTTTTGTTGTCCATTCTTGTCATATGTTGTTGTTGTTGTTGTTCTCTCTGCCGTCTATTTATTGCTATCTTCCAATCTCTCTATTTGTGTTTATATTCATACTTATTGATACTATAAATGTTACAATGCTGTGACAAAAGTTTTTCAAAGTTTATCTGAATACTAACATTTTTTTTCTCAGTTAAATGTCCCAAATACATATAAATATGACATTCATAACTATTATACTACCATATAAACATATACTAAGTTATTAATATTTGTTACCATAAATGCGTTATAATGTAAATGAGAAAATCCCTTTGAAACTATTATTATAATGTGTGTGTGTGTGTGTGTGTGTGTGTGTGTGTGTGTGTGTGTTAGCATTCTGCGTGATTCTCCATTCAAATATAGGAACGAAAGGAAAAGCAGCTCCTGTAAAGTCGACAGAAAAGCAAACGTTTACTTCTCTATCTTCAGATCTTAAAACATGTTTTTGCCGGTCACTCGTTTGTTCCTCTGAGACCAAATGCTTTTTTCTTTCTCATATTCATCATTTCATTTGTTCTCTAAAACCACGGGAGGTTTTCAGGCAGCATTGCAGTGCGAGTTAAGGTTTTTTAAAGTGAAACAGGAGTCACACTCGCCGCCGCGCCGCCGTGTCTCTGGAGCGCCACCGTTCTGTTATCAAAACAGAAAGGTTTTTTTTTTTCTTGACTTTTAAATATTTTTTGTTTCAAAGGAGCTTTTTCGAGAAAATCTACCTGAACGTTGGCGGATTCCGGATCTGCAACAGATTTGCACAAGAGACCAGATTCGTCTGCTTCTTTTTGGTGAGCACCTAATGATCACCTCTTCGCCGTCCACTCCACTCTGTGTGTGTGTGTGTGTGTGTGTTTGTACTCAAAGTTGCACAATTTCATAGCGGCAAATTGCAATAACATGAACTTTGTGCACGTGGAAAAACACAAACTGTGATGTTTGTCAGAATAGACCCAGACCTTGTCCACGTTGTCGATCTAAACCAATGCTTGCTTGGTTTAGAGAAGAGGTTCTTCACACGTCCGACTCCTAGATTTTGAGATGACTTGCCCCGCTTGGCCGTCACTGGCCGCCGGTGATCACGCTACGTAGCTTGACCGATCTCTGCAGGCACTTTGGTGCGATCAGTTGTCAACTTGTGACTGTCCTGGTGGCGCGTCGTGTCATTTTTTTTTTTTAATATTTGAATCCCTCCGTACTAGATATGTGCTATTCTAGCACCACGGGACATGTACCGCTAATACTACAAATCCCGGAATGCTCGTCATAGCGACGTCATGCTAATACTAGCACCGCGCTACCCCTCCAAAAAAATGACCAAAATAAAGGCAGTAAAGAAGCCTTCTGGACTGTTTGGAGGATATAAAACACCAACCTGTTTGTTTTGATTGTGGCGCGGATGTGGCTTGAACCAAAGGGTTACTGTTGAAATTTAATTCAGAGGGCTGCAAATTAAGAGAGGCTTAAATTTTTTATTTGATTTTTATTCAAGAAATGAACGCCATTGTTTTTTTTAATCTGAATTTCGATTTTGCATGTGTGCGATATTAAGTTACAGACTGTATAGTATTAAGATTTGCATGTTCCATAGTCAGTTTTTAAACAAATCATATTTAGGTCCAGATGAAAAGGTGGATTGTTATATCTGGAGGAAGATATTTTTTCAATTAATATAAATGAATAAATCATAAGTTATAAATCAATAAATTATAAATAAATTCAATCGATCAATGTTAGCCCGCGACTTCGTCCCTGTTTGACGTCCCTGGTTTAGAGAGTCGGTTTGTTTTTCCTATTTTCAGGTAAAAGTTAATACCAAAATAATGAATAAGCCGGTGTGTTGAATCCTGTATTTTGATCACGCGTGCTCGGACGTCACGGTTCCACTCAACGCCGATCGGGACGATCGAAGGAGCTGTTCTTTGGCGGTAGAACAGACGGAACCGCGTGAACCTGAAATAATGCCTCGCTGGTTCGACACAGCATTCGACAGAGGCTCGGTATTGACAGGCGATCCTTGCTTTGACAAAGGCGGAGGCGCGTTGGGGGATTCTTCGATGCTAACCGACGCTAACCGATCGCCCCCCCCTTACGCCGGTTTTCCGTTCCTTTCTGTGCGTTTCATTAATGATAATCATAACTCGCGGACATTCGGTTTTCGTTACCAACCACCAGTTTCGGCTAAGTGAGAGCGTCTCTTTGGTTTGTTTCACAACACGCCGACGACCGTAGAGGATTTTCAGCCGAGGCGGGAACTGACGTTGAGTCAAGGATCCAACCAAGGACCTTCCAATTACTCAACAACCTGCTTGACTTCTGGGTCGCCCCCGAGATAAATCTCCAACTTTCTTATTATGTTTGGGTCCTAATTCCGTGAACCGTTGCATGTATTATGAACGATCCGCATAATTCGAGCCCGAACTGCTGATATCAGAGAAACCGCGCGAGATATTTTCGATGAAATATTGAGCACCATTGTGACAAATCTAATCCTGAAATGTGAATTCCCCCCGCGGTTATTCGAGGATCGCAGCCCAGATATTTGCCGCAATTGAAACCGGAGAAGTGGTTCAGAATTAATTATCCCCGCGTTCTTGAGGCACGGAGCTATAAGCTATGAAAGCGATATGATATAATTCGGTCATTAAGAAATGGCCGCTTCATGCAACCTATCTCCTTGGCCTGCCCCCTCAGCAGTAATTTCCTTCGTCAAGGTCATGGCCGTCAGCCATCAAGCAGCCATCAGTCATTTCCGAACAAAGTAATATATATGAGGGCTAATCATTAATTACCATCTCTTGACACAGCCTGCCTTTCATTATAATTTGTGACAAAGGAGAAATCGATAATGTTTTACTGATATAAATTGGGCGGCGAAGGTGTAACCGACGGTCGGCTGTGCGCGTGGAAGGAGGGGGTCGGGGGTCGGGGGTCGGGGGTCGTATCAAACTTTAAAGTGGCTGGATTCATCCACGGGCGGGCTGATTGAATACGATCCGCCCGGTCTATCCCGGTGTTTTGCTGTTCTTTCACTTAATCCCTGGAGTGCAGATGTTGTCAACTCGATTACAACTCCTGGCATGAATGAATACGCTTGGCACTGTGACATTTTTTAGATAAAACATCTACGTACTTGAGGAGACACTTTCAAGCCCGCAGCTCAAACACGATAAAATGGCGAGGCGATCGTCTGTGAATCAGCAAATTATTTTAAACAAAAGCAACAGTGATTAAATATTTCCCTCATTTTTCTTTTTTTTTTTTTTTTTTTCCATTTTTCCCCCGACATCCTTCCAAAGAGAGAGATGTGATTTCTTTTTTTTTTTTTTTTTTTTGAATTCTATAATTTCTCTAAATATGCGGCACATTTCATATTTCCGACAAGTTAACATGAATATATTCTCTTAATTTGATGGCCGGTTATCTTTTCGCCGCTGCCTGAGGATTAGACACGTTGAATGAACAAGAATCTGCGGAGTGACTGATGAGCTGACGTCAAACTCACTATCGCCTGCTGGAAAATCACAGAGAGAAAAGGATGTCCTGTGTCATCAGACTCCCATTATTATTTCTCTCCCATCTCGCAGCAACCTGATTATTTTATACATTTTGTTTTCGATTGCCATATTAATTAGACTCCGCCGCAGTACAGAAAGTCTAAGTAGCAGAAAGGTCAACCTTCTCACACCTTGTGTGTGTGTGTGTGTGTGTGATCGGTAACAATCCAGGACAAAACAGTGTCAGTCATAAAATAAAAATGAGCGTAACGGATGTAAAAGAAAAGGGGTTGGTGGCTGAAGGAGGTAAAATGGGTGTCCACCCGTGGCAGAACAGCAGAGCTAGATGGGGCTGAACTCGAAAATGTGTGAGGGAGCGAGCAGAAGCGGGGCTGAGAGAGTATTACTATGAGCAAAGGAAGGAGAAAGGGAGAGGTGTGATAGAGTCACAGAACAAAAGGAAGACAGAAAACGGGGAGGGGGAGCCCGGAGAAAGCGGGGACGGAGGAAAACGCCGAGGTCGAGGGAAAGTGCTACAGTGCCCCCCGAAGGCGCGCCGGCGAACCGCAGCCCTCGGCCGTCGGCGCGTCGATGCAATGCATCGGCCGTGCAAATTGAAAAGCGACGATCACCTGACGGCGCCGCTCGTTTCCGAATGACACCGGAGGAGAGAGCGCGATTATTATGTTTATTATTATTTTCTCTCAAAGACTTTCCGCATCTCCGCAAAAGACCTCTTCGGACCTGTTCGGATCCGGTACGAGAAAATGACACCGACCCCCCCGCCACCCTTGGCGCGGTTTGCAATCAGGGGCGGCCGAGCTGTCGCTATGCACACACTCCAAGACCTTGCAGCAAAATTCACGTGAACGGAAAAAAAAAAAAAAAAAAAAAAAAAGGAGACTCCGCATCCCCAAGGTCAATCAGCGCATCACATTCTGCTTGTGTTACCATGAGAACAAGAGGCCCGGCAGGCTCATTTATATTCACTGTCACACAGATGTACATTTGCAGTAGCAATTAAATGCCATTTTGCATCTGCAGACGAGAGAAAACAGCGACCGTGTGATCACAACTGCAGCGCTGCCATGCATTTGCGGCGAGCGGTGATTTCATTTTAAGTGACTCTTCTTTTCATAGATTTTTCATGCAAACCTCAGAAAACCCATTTTGAGTTCTTGCAATATGCAAGTTTTATTATTGCCATTCATCCCGACCCCCCCCCCCCCCCAAAAAAAAAAAAAAAAAAAATCTTTATTCAAATTGAAAGTGGGTGTTAAAATGCCTGGAGCACATTTTAAATAATTTTATGAGTGAACACAATTTGAATCAAGCTAAAAGCAAAGGAGGCTTTCTTTGATTGCCCGAGCAATAAGTGCCTTCCATCTCGGTTCCCCGTGTGTGATGTTTGCTTAGCGCAGCGGGGAGGCTGAAATATGAATATCAGGATTGAAAGGTCCAAACCTGAGGGTTCAGTTTGAGTCAGAAACATTAACCTCTGTTTGCGCTGCCGTCTCAACTCATAACCGTGAGAGGGGCGACGCCCGGGGCGGGAGACCCTTCAAGGGAAATAAGACGAATGTGAAGAGGAGACGGGCGACGAGTGGGATTTAAGGACCTTCGGAGGACGCGCGTTCACCTCTTGCGGAATTTCGACTCGTCGTCCGAACCTCCTGCGGTTCCGGTCTCGTGATCCGGCTTTCTGACGCCCGGCGCTCTGATATAAAGGGTCAGGTGTTTCATGACCAAACACGCTTAGGCTCTATAAATAGCGCGGCGCAAAGGCTCATAATGGCCTTGGAGAGCCGGGAAAGCATGACTGACATTTAGCATGTACATATATAATAGAAAACTACCAGACCTGCCTGTAAGCTGTACTTGTCCTTTAGGTAGCAAGGCGGAGTACTTATTGATCGGCAATTGCCTCATAAAGGAATTGCTCAGCAAATAAAGAGCAGGGTACAAATGGTCATGCATTTATTCATCTCTCCGATGACCCCGCGTAGCCGGAGAGGTGCTAAAAGGGCGTTTAATCAAAGAATCACAAATAAATTAGATAGAAATTTGTTATGCATGCTTAGTACATCATGAGCGCTAATCCTGATTAATAATTGAACATTTTCTATAATGTAGGAGACCCGATCATCTCCGAGCGACCGGTGCTCTTACCCTCCACTTCCCCGCGCGCTGCACTTTCCCTTCCCTTCCTCGCTCCAAAGCAAATGGCAATGCGCCCCAGAAACCGTATTATTGTTTATTTTCCCCAATGCTATGAGTTTGGCAGTCGGGCGTGATTGATAAGTAAGCGCAACCGCCGTTTCACGTAAAACATCGATGCATTAAACAGTCCAATCAATCATTAGTAATAATGAGTGGAAAAATAAATTGGGTTTCAAAGTAGCCGCCGCTCCACGGTCAGATGATTAATTCTGCAAAAATAGCACCGCCGGGTTCGTTCGGCCGCCAGCGCCCCCCCCCCCCCCCCTTCCCCGTCCCTCGCCCCCCCGCCGACGAAAGGGCTCGCCAACGACGCCCCACCTGGACTCCGCCATCCCGGTTCAATGTAATCAAACACTGTATGCTCAGAAAATGCAGACATGTTAAAATCTGAAAGGATGACATTAAGGATGAGAGATGAACGGGATGACAGAGGGCTGCGCGAGACAATAAAATCAAGGCCATCCAAGAACCAAGATGGATTGATGAGTCCATTGAGTGGAGATGGCAGGCCGCCAGCTAGCTCAGAGGTCAGCGCAGAAGGATATCTCTTGGAAGAAATGATGCATTTAAGAGGGCCAAGGCCTCGGCGGCGGCGGGCGGAAGACGGCGATACGAAGCGAGCGACAAATCGGGAGGCGGGGAGAGGAGGCCGCGACGCAGATGACGCCGCGACGTGAGAAAACCTCGCGGGAGGGATGGATTTAACGGGAGAGGAAAAGCAACAGGTCGGGAGGGGGAACAGGAGTTCATTCCAGCCGGGCGTAAACCTGTCGTTTTTGATCGGCGCGTTAAATACGCCGTCGAAAACGACAGAGGACGCTTCTTTTTACGGAAACGTTTTTTTTTTTTTTCCGTGCCGGCGCGTGCCAAAAACATTTTTGCCTGGGGAGACCGCTTTTATTAATCAAACTTATTATTCAGGGAGTCAGGCACTCGCGCAAACAGGAAAAATTATGGGTTTGGGCCCGAGATGCCAAAAATGAAAAATATCCCCATCTGCCTATTGTGATTTGCTGCGATGGATCCGGCTAAGTGTCTTCTAACACCCCGGCTGGCTAATTGAGTTAGGTTTATAACGGTGAGGTCCACAATGAAATTTATGCAACCCATCTGCCGCATCAAAAACAATGGCGACGAAGATGAAGTGAATCAGTCAGAAGTTAACTCAACCCCTGCTCGGTGTTTGGCATGCCGTCTCAAGACAATGCCTTTATTACTCCACTCTCCTCCTCTTTCAAATCCCCCATTGACTTTCCCTCTCAGCCCGAAGGCTGCAGAAATCCATGTGATCGAAAGTGGAGGCCGGCTCTTCATATATTCCTCCGCCTCGTTTTTTTTTTTTTTTTTTCCGAGAAGATGGGGGTGGGGAATACGCTATTAGCAGACGCCGGTTGATTGACACCCGCCTCGGGGCTGCAGGATTCAACTTTTTGCTCTCTCTTTTGATTAAGGTCAAGTCGTGGAAGATTTTATTTATACAGCGCCGAACTACCGCCGGTTTTCTCATCACACTTTTCCGGGTAGAGCCGGTCTGGGCCGCCCTCTTCGAAATGACTCGACGGCGGCGAGGAAACGCTGCCGGGAAACCTCAGACGGCCTTCTGCCTCGACCATATAATAAGCAAGGGTGCAACCTCCTTCTCAGCCGCGGCGGCGCTAACAGTTACATGCTAGTAGCGTATGTGATAACAGCTTTAATATTCACAAAGCAAATAATGACGGGCTCCTGGGAAGTCCGTCGAGCCGCGCCAGAGACGTGCTTTCTTATATTTGCGATCGTATTGATTTAATTCATCCGTCAATTTGAGATCTAAAAGAAAAAAGGGCTAAATAATGCTAATTTGATTGGGGTAGGAGCTGACTCCGACGGAGTCTGGGAGAGTTCACTGGAAAATCTTTAAGCAGAACTTCAAATCTGAGCCGTGGACATAAAGAGCTTAACTTTGCTTTTAACTCGGCCTGATGATGTTTGATGTGTCAGGCGGCTGCGTGCCGCGCTATTTCGAAAATGCAGTCAGAAAATGAAACGTGTGCCCTCAGGATGTCCCCGAGGGAGATTCTTCTGATTTTTTTTTTTTTTCTTACCCCCCTTCGTCCACCTGTCAAAATCAAACTCTCAATACAAAGCTGGCTGATTAGATCAAATGAGAAATATATAGATGTACATCAAGCTTCTTTTTTTTTTTTTTTTTTTTATTTAAACCAACCGGGGGTAAATCCTCTCGCTTGAAGATGAATCTCATTTAATGCAAAAAAAAAAAAACATAATTCGGGTCAAAACCGCAGGAGCATCACACACACACACACACACACACACACACACACAGGTATACACAAATTATAGAGAGATAAAAAGTAGTTCCCTCCCTGGCAAATCGCTGGGCAGATTAAACAGCGAAAATAACTGTAAGAGATTTTGATAGTGATGGAATTGTATTCCCTGGATAACGCATGTGAGAGATTAGAAAAATGCAGAACATCCTGCGAATGGATTGATTTAAATTTTGCCCGGCGATTATTTAGTACAAGCCTGCGCGCGCCGGGGGGACCAGATCGGTGCTCTGCAGGTGCTCGGCTTCGGCTGCGGAATCGGAGCTGCCATTTTGTATGATTCACGAGCCGGCAGCGATGATAAGTTAAGGGAGCTCGTGTTGGTGTTGTTGCCTCAGCTTCCCTGCATCGGGCACTCTCTCCACCTGCCTGCTCTGTCTCAGTCTGGCATAAATCCAGCGAGCTGTGGGTACCCCCTCCGCCTCCCCGGCCCCCTTCACTCCCTCTGCAGCCACGAGGGAATAAAAGTACCCACAGCGGTGCTTTGATATTTTTCTAAAGTGATGGACACCACAGCTGGCTTTCTCTGGATGAGAGGTATGTGCGTGGCGATGCACAAAGAGCCGGCTCCCCTTGAAGTGAAATGTTGGATGTTAGACTCGCCTTTTTTTTCCAACCGAAGTCGTCTCTGGTCAGCGCCGAGCTTGTTTTTCGCTCCGACGGCCGGGTCCCACCTCCGTTCGGCCGGCGGGCCTGTTTGCGTCAGGTTACGATCCCGTTGACGAAAGAACTTTAACCTTCGTCGGTCGAAAAATGTAAGCGGTCTGCGGCGGCTTCCATCGGCGGCTTGACGGGAAACACGACTGGCGCAGTTTGGCTCCCGGTTTCAGCCGAAAGGTAACCAAATAGGCCGAAGCGGATGTTATTCATAAGTTGCAGATGCGATAGTTTGGTCGTTCCAACCCTCTCAACAATTGTCCAACTTGTAAAAATGAAGGTTTCAGAATGCAGTTTCCGGTCGGGGGAGAAAGCGAGGGGTTGCCAGCCATTTCGGGAAAAAAGTAAAACCTGCAGACTTGTGGTCTGTGGGAGGAGGCCTCCGAACAGACTTGGAAAGTATTTCATGTCCTCTGCGCCACCTGGCAAGTCGTTTTAAACTTAATTCCCATGAAAGTCTCGTTTTTCGTATATCGACAAAGTTACAGTAATGTGACTGAGGTCGTGATTCTCAAAAACCAAAGTGACTCCGTCCACCTGGGTAGCACCGCAAGCAAAGTAGGTACCAGCAAAGACGTCCAAAGCCCAGAATGCAAACTCAAGGAGTCCAGAAAGTTCTCAGTCAGAAGCAAGGTGAAGACGCAGAATAGCGGTATCTGGAGTTTTGTTACCAGAGACAAATCTTTCGGCCAAAACGAGAGCACGGGGCGCCGTAAGAAACGACAAAATGCAACCACATCCTCCCACCCGAGTGGCGACGCCAGGCGCTTTCTGATGAACCGCGATGGACCTCCAATGGAAACGCAAGGGAAGCCCAAGAACAGCCACGGGTTCAATGGTTGACGGCGGGTGGGAAGCGGTTCTCATGGATCCTGGTTCTAAGGCAGAACACTCTGGATAAAGTCGGTGATACGTGTCGTTTCGGACAATGAAAGCGGTCGGTAAGTAAAAAAATAAAAGGAAATGCCATATTACAAAACCATGGAACAGGAAGCACGAGAAAGCGATGAGCAAATAATCTTGAAGTAAGTCATGAATCATCCAGGTGGAAAAAAAAAAACTTTCAGGAACAGAGGAAAGGAAATTAATGGCACGAATTCAAAAGACAGATGCTGACGAATATGCGAAGATGTTTTACTTACTGTTGTTGACGTCTTTGAGATGTTTTAAGCTGCTTAAACCGGACAGAGATGACAGTGAAACAATACATCTCAGACATTTAAACAAAGCAGGATAATCACACCCCCTCAAATCGTAGGCTTACAGAGTCCTCCGGATTTCGGGCGATGCCGTCCCCCGGTAGGGTCTGGAGCGAGGTGATAGACAACCAAAAGGCAGCGAGACGCCTCGCCTGGTGTACAGAAGATGGAGGAGGGCGCTCTGGCGACCGGCTAGCCGGGCGGGTCGTGGCGCTTGATCCGGCACTGCTGACCAAGCAAACGGCACGGAGCTATCGCCCTGTGGATTCACCACCCGCGGGAGCAGTCATCACTCAATTATTCATTTGGGTCAACTGTTGTCTACAAACGCATTTCAGCGAGCAAATGGAGGTGGAGACCTGAGCGTGCTGACTCCACGCATTGCAAAACACCCTTTGTTGCAAAGGCAGAGCAGGGAGACTGCGACGGGTCTACATCCAGACCCGTAATGGGGGTCAGAAGGCAGCTAGATGGAGGTGGAGACCCGACTATACCGGCCCGGGAACCAGGAACCGAGCCACTGGAGATGGGTCACATGACAACCTGACAACAGCGCCGTTTGACCGCGGTGCTGTTGTCATGTCCATCAGAGGAACAGCACACTTCTTGTCTTGGCAATTGGACTTGAACTTCTTCACTCGAAGAGGTTTCACCCCTCTTCCGAGAGGCTTAACTGCTAGGTTGTGGAAGATTGGATCTGCAGAAACTAGATGTAAGAGGGGTTGTTATGCTAATGGGAGTGTCGTTCGTTGTAACAAAAGGGCAATTTAGTGGGATTTCCTAGTTTCTGCAGATTTAGTTTAGTTTAAAAAGTTTATTAGGGCAGGGTACAATTTCATTAAGCTCAGAGGCAGAGATGTTTGTACCAGATTGTAGCTCATAGCTAATTTCCATCTGTAGTCCTGAGAAGACAATACAAATATATCATAGATAGATCAACTCTTCCACTGACACAACAAGCCATCTTAACCTAAACCCACCCAAAAACTTGCCAGTTCTTTTGGGAAACTCCCCACTGGTCATGAGAAGTGAAGAAGCCTCTGGCGTGAGGGCTGAAACATCTTCGAGTGAAGAAATTCGAGTCCAGTTGCCAAAACGAGAAGATTTCGACAAGAATTCACCAGGATCTCAGTGACCGAGAACCTCCACAAACATGTGTTTTGGAGAGAAGGTCAGAGAAGCCAGACTGAGATGGTTGGGATGGTGAATATATTGGTAGACGGATGCCTGAATTGGAGGTGTAGAAGAAGACCAAAGAGAAGATTGATGGGCGTAGTGAGAGAGGATATGAAGAGCAGGATGTAGATAATACAATTCGACGGAGAGGGTTGATACGCTGTGGCCAAAACGCCAAAAGGAGAAGAACATTCTACGTTACGGTGGTTTAATAAAGGCTTATGTTGGTGTCGAGCAGCTGTAGAATCCCAATGTTAGCATCTTTGAACCCGATTTTTGGATAAAATCGCCGCAAAGTCCCGGCACATTTTGAGAACACCCACGTTCGCCGCCTCCACTTTAAGGGTTAGACGGAAAGGGTGGCTTCACTGAGGCGACGCCCTGAAGGGAAAAGCCAAAAAGAGAAGAAGAAGATGATTTACAGGAACCAGACGGGCGAATCAGCGCCGCGTTCCCAACCGATGCCGTCGTTCTGCCGAGCCGGAGCTGCACCAGAAAGCAAAGCTCTGGATTTCCGTCCCGTTGATGGACATCAGCTTTGCGCGGCAAGAACCTCAAGCACAAGGCCTCCGATACGAGTGGTCCGGGGATGGATGACCCGGTTTGGCTTTCTGATGGGTCGGGGAGCGCAAACATCCAGGGGGAGTGAAGACTGAACTCAGGCATTTGATAAGGACGCCTCCTGGGAGCGGAGGACCAGCGTTCCATCCACCTGCCTGATGATGAACGTGTAGAAAATAGTCGTAGCGCGTTTAAAATATTTATGATCGAATTGAAAGCGAAAACGGGGGAAAACAAAACGAGTTAAAAGCTCAATTAGAGAGTAAAGTGGTCCATTTGATCTTCGATATCAAAGTTCAGCGATGAGAATTAAAAAGCGGGAACGAGAATGAATCCAACACGGCTCGGCGGAAGTTCTCTCGGGATACGTTTTCTGAGCATATATCTACCTTTTATTAGCGCTCCTTATTGGACCTCGCTGGCCCGTAACACCGGACTCCGGCTCGGCCAAAGCAAACAGACGTTTAAAAGCGATTAGCGCGTTTATGATATTTTGTCCGAAATTAGACTTTCCTCCTCTCGCCGGTTATCTGGCACCTCTCCATGTTTACTTCATTGGTATTGATTGGTTGTCACCCGGGTTGCACCCTGAAAAGAAATTGGTCTCCAACAGCAAAGTGTTATTGTCCTCTCCTGGGATCCATTCTTATTGGTAGATGCACAATACGAGCCGCCCGCCGAACTACAGGACTCAGCAGGTTTGCTCCCGGTATCTTAAACTGCCCTGTTCTTGGCTCCCTGCTTTGCCAAGATAATATTTGACTTTCATGCACTGTCGGCTCACACACTCCGCTTCGGCTCAACCCAGCCAGTAAATTATATATCCTAATTTTCCGTGTCCCTCCGCAAACCGTTTGACCCGCCTTCAAAAGCCCCTGCTTGTGATTCTGTCCGCGGCAAAAACCCGCGTCACGCCGACCCCGTCCGATTATCGGTATTTTTTAGGCGAACGACGGAGCGGTTTTCACTGAAGAGTAAAGGATCACGATTTGGCGAGGTGACGCTTTCCTGGCCCAAGGCTTGTTTGCTCCTCGTGTCCCTGTTGTGCGATCAGTCGGCCGTGCTCGAATTCCCCGTCACCAATTAGTCCTCCGCCGAACATCTGAACTTTCCCCGCCTGGCCGTTGTTATTAATTGCTTTGGTCAAACAAGTGTGTCGTGTTTCCCTTCGGCCCGCGTCGGCCTTCGTTTGCGTTACCGCCTCCGAGCCGGGTGGCGAAAAAACCTCCTGGATTCTAAATAAAGCTCGACGGCGGATCATTTGGCGCCAAGCGGCCGGTTTATCCCTGGTTTCGGGGATTACCAGGTGGGTTAGCTGTCCGGTGCATGCCGTTCCCAGGCTGTAACAAATGCATTGATTCATTTCAGGACCCGGAGTTTTATCAATCGGACGCTTCGGGGCGTCGTCGATACTCCGGTCGTCGGTGTCCCGGGCCGATAATACGGCTTTTTTGTTTTGAGCGTTTGATTGTAATGTAATTATATACCTTGAATGTGCCGTTCGGTCACGTGCTCCACCGATATATTGAAATAGCTTTGCTGTAATTCTTTACAGTTTGTATCTCGCATTCGTTCCCGTCTTAATTTTCCGATTCGTTATTTTCCACGCTCGCATTCTGAGACGCTCTCCGCTCGTGTTCGCCCGCTGTAGAATCTGTTTACTGCCGGATCCCAAGATAAATATGTCCTTTGAAATGCAAATCGCGGCACGCACAAAGAATATAAAACTGCGCAGAGCCCCGTTTTCTGCTTTGCTCTCCTCGCAGAGGAGCATGTAGTGTTCATCCTGGGTTTAAATGTGGGTTTGTGAAGATATCTTTGTCATTTGCCGTGATGTCAGGCAGTTCGCCCCGTGGGAAACCCGGGAAAAGATATGCGTAAGAGTAACTTGCGATTTCCCTTCCATTCTGACCACTATCTGTAAAACATTTGCGTCATTATTGAAAGTCTGAACGATGAATAAATGATGCCCGGCGGTACGGGGTGCGATAAATAAATGCAACGCCTTTTTTTTTTTAGAAGTATAAAAATGAGGCCGCTGTCCAGAATGAAGGATCCCCGCGTTGCTTTGTCAGATTGTCGAGATCTTTGATCCTCCCGCTGATTTCTCTCTTTCCGCAAGAATCTCTTTGTAAAGTGACACTTAAAAAGACATCCATCCGAGCTCCTCGCTGCTCCAGATGCCTTCTTTGAGTATCATAAAGATCCCCTGTGAGCGGTAATCAGGAAGGTTCCTGATCAATCGCGAAGAAAGTGTATTAAAACGCGTATAAACGCGTCGAGAGGATCCCGACACCGGCTGCCGTATTTCCCCCCGACAGATTGATTTCGGCTGCAAAGTCAACTCCATTCGCGACAGGGAGGGAAATTGCGAATGGGTGTTTAATGAACGGGTCGAACTCCGATATGTCATTTCCGAGAGACGGTGACGTCGAAGGGAAAGTCCCCGCGGGAAGGGAAGGGACGGGCCGTGACGTCGACCACCGCCACGCGAATCATCCGTCTTCCATCTTATTGCATTTTCACCAAAAAGGTCCCCAGTTGGATTCCCACAGGAAGGCCTTTCCTAAGTCCTTTCCTATTTCCTCCCACGGGCCAATCCTGTGCGGGAGACGGGGAATTTTCGAGAGGTGTGAATGATGGGATGTAAGGTTTTACACACTATATGGACAAAAGTATTCGCTCGCCTACCTCGACTGCATATTTTCTTAAGTCACATCCCAGTCCTTCTCTATAGGGGTCAATATGACGTCGGTCCACCCTTTGCAGCTAAAACAGCTTCCACTCTTCTGGGAAGCCTGAACCACAAGGTTCAGGAGTGGGAAGTTTTGAGCATTCTACCGTTTGTGAGGTCACAAGGACTGAGTCTCTGCTCTAATTCATCCCAAAGGTGTTCTGTCAGTCTGAGGTCAGGACTCTGCAGGCCAGTCAAGTTTCTGTCCTCCGTGTCTTCATGGACCTTGCTTGTTGGAAAAGGGAGAGTCCAACTCCAAACTGTTCCCACAAAGTTGGGAGCATGGAATTGTCCAAAATGTCTTGGTGTGCTTTCAGAGTTTCTTTCACTGCAACTAAGGAGCCAAGACCAGCTCCTGAAGAGCAACCGCGCACCATAATCCCCCCTCCGCCAAACTTGGCACAAAGCAGTCAGACAAGTTCTCAAGACTCGTCCAACAGATCGCCAGACGGAGAAGCGGGATTTATCACCCCAGATAACGTGTCTCCACTGCTCCAGAGTCCAGTGGCGGCGTGTTTTACGCCGCTGCATATGACATATGCCGCTGCTCGGCCATGGAAACCCGTTCTAAGAAGCTCTCTGCGCACGCAGTTCTTCAGCTGATCTGAAGTTTGGAGGTCTGTAGCCGTCGACTCTGCAGAAAGTTGGCCACCTCTCGGCACGATGCGCTTCAACATCCGCCGACCGCTTCGTGGCTGAGTCGCTGTTGTTCCCAAACACTTTCACGTTCTTCTAATACAGCTGACGGCCGACTGTGGAATATTTAGGAACGAGAGAAATTTCACGACTGGATTTGTCACACGGGTAACATCCGATCACGGTTCGACACTGGAATTCACCGACCTCTTGAGAGCGACCCGTTCTTTCACAAATGTTTGTAAAAACACTCTGCATGCCCAGGTGCTTGGCTTTAAACACCTGTGGCCACGGAAGTGACTGGAACACCTGATTCCCATTATTTGGATGGGTGACCCAATACTTTTGGCCATAAAGTATATTTGAAGCTCTTGTTTCTTGAGTTTAACATTGCATTGTTGGTGTATTTTGCTTCTCGGAGATGACGATAGTTTTCCTGATGTTGGCCAGTGTATCCGCCTCCAACCCGCCGCCAAGCAGTTTATGAATGAATGAAAGAAATGCGGATACAACAAATCCAGGTGTTAATTTATTCATTAGTATTTTGTTGCTTTTTTTTAAATTCAAGCGAAACCCGTGGCAGCGTGTCTCCGCCGCGACAGCTGACAATGAAAAGAGTGGGCCGACAATCTGCACAAGAAAACATCACACCCGTCTCACATATTGTGCTGCTGGAAAATGAAATAATGAGCTCCAAAATAAATCGTGATTCATCAGACAAATCTCCGCTCCTCTTAGGTGGAGCTCACCCAGCGTTTTCTCCCGGTGGTACGACAGAACCGCAGCCGGGTCGCGCGCGAAAATGAACGTAGCGAGCTTTAACCTGCAACCGCACGTTAGCCGAACGGCTAACGGATAGCAGAGATTAAAGCGAAAGACGCCGGAAAGTCCAGGCCGTGCAAACAAAGACGGACGTTTCTGTTTTGGCGAAACGTCCGTCCCTTTTCCTCAATTCAGGGCATGAAAAAACAAAACATCCCTGGTTTGCGTAAAAATCTGATCGATGAACCGCCGTAACGACCCGATAGTGCGTGCACTGCACGTCCTCTGTGTTAGAGGTCTTATAGAGACAAAATATCAAAGGGAGATGAAGTTTTTTTTCCTTTTTTTTAATTTCCTCTTCCACATTGAAGTGCTTTCCCGTGTAGCTGAATAGAAAAACTTTTGATCTAAAATTTGAGGCCGCTGTGTTCTCCGTTGACGATGAATATTACATGGAAACAGCCTTCAGATGGAATCTGGCTTCCTGTCCTCCACAATGTTGTAGCATTTGTCAACAGCAGCAGCGAGACCACGAGGAGGGAGGAAAAAAAAAAAAAAATCCAGGGAGTCTTTCACCGGATTAGCACGGCAAATAGTTTAACCGGCCCCGGTGACAGCTGCTGTCGTCTAATTGAATTCTGTAAATCATCATTCATTCTTGTTTATCACCGGTACAACAGGTGACAGGCTGATGAGACTTTTCAGCAGAATTGAATGATGGAGCGTGTGAATGTGTGTGTGTGTGTGTGTGAGCGGTTATTGAAATCACGGTTTCAGGTGAGATCTCGGAATCCTTTGAAATTTTATCACGCCTGAGACAATGTTTACCCTATTATATCTCGTATTACACAAGAGGGAGTCGCAATCAAGAAGCGATACAATTAGAAAAGGCGTGCGTTACATGAAGCCGCTCCTACGTATCGCTCTCGGGCAGGCTAATCAATCAGATGGCTTATTTTCCACCAGGTTACACATCATTTGCCAGGAAGTGCAACAGGAAATGAAACGTAATTAATATTTCAAGCTAATAATTAAGCATTTATCAAAGAATATAGCTTGGATGTGGCCTCGACACGGCAGAACTGCTTGTTTATTTGTTTCCCAGCCCCGAGCTGGCATGTTGCTAGGTTACAGATGTAAAAGGATAGTCGGGTGTAATTGCAGTGATGAAAATAATTCCATGATTGTGGCCAGTTTTGATGATTCTGTTGAGTGAATTCTGGCATTATTCATTCATCCATTCATCCATTCATTCATTCATTCATTCATTTTCTATGTTGCTTATCCTGATTGGCTGAGAGTCAATATGGAGACGTGCAATTATTTCATTGCGTTTATTGGTTTATTGGTATTGGTATTAGAGCTCATAGCTAATTTCCATCTGTAGTCCTAAAACAATACAAATGTAAAACTGTACGAATAGACGATGTATACAAAATTTACAAATAGACAATAAAATAACTATACAATATATAAACAGTCACTCATTCTGTGGTCGTTCTCGGTCATCCGGGTCGTGATGAATTCTCGTCGACGTCTTCTTGTCTTGGCAACCGGGCTTGGATTTCTTCACTTGAAGACGTTTCGCCCCCCGTCCGAGAGGCTTCCTCCGTTCTGAAGGAGGAACCGGGGAATCTGGGAACTGAAGAAGCTTCTCGGATGAGGGGAGAAACGTCTTCGAGTGAAGAAATTCAAGCCCAGTTCCCAAGACAAGAAGATTTCAGCAAACATTCATTCGTTCCCGGTTCATAAAGAGACATTTAACCATTCACTCCGTCGCACATCTGGGCCGTTGAGGCTCCGGTGAACCTCCTGAAAAACCACGCAGTCAGGTGGACAACACGGAGACTCCACACGGAAATCGCCGTGGAAACAGAGACCCCGTCGGTCGGAGGGCCACCGCCATAACCGCGGGCTCATTTCTTCACGTCGCCCGCCTGGTTTTTATTTATTTCACATCGCAGTTATGAACCCGAGGCTCCGCCCTCTGGAAAGCATCTGCAGATGCCACGGCACCTGATTACTTTCATCAATTCTTCATTAGTTATGCCTTAATCATAGATCATAGCGGCTGATGCATCTGGGAGTGAAATGGTCTTAATATGCGAGCTGAGACAAGCTCTCCAGCTGTTTGCTGCCCTCCAAAGCTGTCAGCCCTCATTTGAGCCAATTGCCCTGTGGAACTCAATAATCAAACCTGTAATAGCCTCACACAACCTCAAATGCAAGCGTGTTGCCGGGCCAGCGACTGCACATCTCATTTTCTTCCCCGGCTTTACCCGTCTTTTTTTTTCGCCGCCCGAGCGGCGCAGGACGGCGTGCAAATGCCAAAGAGGCTACGACTGCCTCTGCGCTCACTTGTTTAACTTGAAAAAGATAAGAATCCCGAGCTGAAACCTCTGAATGATTTAGTTTATATGAGCGGGAGGTATATATTTTCAAGTAAGTGCAATCACGCATCGCGATAGTGTTTTTATTCAGAACCGTCACTTCAATCTACACTTACTGTATTTAAAATATGTAGTTTGGCTCCGGCCAGCTGTTCCCCTTCAGGTTTGTTCACTTTGTCGGACAATAAATAAATTGCTTTATGTAAAATGCAGCGGCAGCGCGGACCCTCTAGACGTTGTTTACAGCAGCAGCCGGATACGAAGGGCTAATTTATATGCAGATTTGCGGGGTCTCTCCTGAATTTTTTTTTTTTTTTAAATCGTGTATTAAATCTTTTGATTATGATTATCAGTGTTTTTTCCAGTAAAGCGTCACCCTTCACTTAAACACGTCCGCCATCATGTTTTCTTCTTCCCTTCTCCTCTGTCTGTCCACGATGAGAATCATTAAATGTTAAATAACGCATTTTAATGAGCTCAGAGGAGAGGTTGCGAATGTAAATAGACGTTCAAGGAATATTTAATATGGAATTAAGAGCGACAATTATAAGTTACACCGCTATTGGCGTTGATGATTTGCAGTTTTATGATTTAGCAAACGCCGGCCCCGTAAACACATTTGAACCACGTGTCACTTGGGCGCTATTGTTGTTGTCACACGCGTTGCGCGATGAAGAGAGATTGTGTCAAACGAAGCCTTTTCAATGTTTTATGAGTGCATAACATGAGGAAGTCATTCGCTTTTCTTTTTGTCTCGTATGACTTCCACCTAAAGCCGGCGGCCGCCTCGTCCCGTAATGTCCTTAATGAAATTTTTAAAGCTTTAACTTTTGCGGATAGTTTCACCTTCTATTCTGCCTAACAAGGTGGGTAATCCATTTCACTCTGGGGCTTTCAGATACATTTTAGCCGCCGCGGCGTGATGAAGCGCTCCAACTACCAGGGGAAGGAAACTCTGCAGAGAGTCTGTCAGCGTGCTAAGGATCAAAGCTATTTGCAAAGAGCTCGCACACTTCAAATATTGCCATGCAACATGTTACCTAGCAACCCCGGACCAGGTGTTGCACAGACCAGGAGAAGCTCCCATTCTTCCTATTTTGTGTAAATGCCATTTATTTTGTAAAAGGATATCAAAAAAAAAAAAAAAAAAAAAAAAAAGCGATGAACGCACGCCGCACGTTTTATTCCGTCAAAAAGGTCGAAAACAACACGAAACAGATACGGGCGCGATATCAAAGATGGCGGTGGGGAGGGGAGGGGGAGTGCAAGGAAGTGAAGCTTGTCTGCTGATGGATAATATCTTTAACAAAACCAATTTAAGGAAATTCCAAAAAAGCAAGACTGACATCTACACATATACAAACCCCTCGCCGTGACTGGAGCAGGATATGAAGCTTTGAAGGCTCTATTCCACAGAGTAGCCGTGTCAGAATAGAGTAAGGCAATTATGTTTGATGCTGCAGAGAAGTGAAAGAGAGCAATGCCTTGAGCACTAAGGTGAGCCGCCGGGTCTCCCTGCATCAGAGGCGGCCCTTTATCATAATTACACCCGAGCTGTCATTTGAGGAGGGGGGGGGGGGAATTAACCGGTGCTTTTTTTTGTTGTGTGTTTTCACAGGGATGTGCCACGTTACCGCAAAACAAGCGCATCAAACTGTCCGGCTTGTTCGGGTGGGTGAAGTCGGGCGTGAGACTTTTCCCGATGTTAGGGTTGTTCGCTCGCACGTCGTCACGCCGGGTCGGATCGGCTCCGTTTAGCCGTAAACGGCGCCGGCCGCGGCGAGGCGTTAATGTGCGAAGCATCAGGAACAATTCATGTGTGCGGCCCCCTCAGGAACACTTGAGAGTGTGCAGAGTGTGATGTTGCGCCGCGGCAGGCCCAGGTTGTCTGTCTTAGCCGGCAGAAACAGGTGTAAGCTGTGAAAGTGCTTGATGAATGTTCTCTTTAGTGCCGGTGACTGACTGCCTTTATTCAAACGGCAGACAGCTCCTCTGGCTGAGTACTTCGGGAGCAGATACTGTACATGTCACACGCAGCTTTTGTGCGACCAAACGCGGAACAGGACAAACACACACACACACACGCCGTACATGTATAAACGCGTTTATCGCACCGGGCAGATTCTTGCGTTTCGATAAGGGGGTTCTCACAGCGAACGCGATCACCGGCTGATTCGGTGCCGTGGCGATAAGGGACGCGGGTCGTGCACCTGTAGCCTCCTCGAGGAGACGTTCGTGGGCGTTCGTGCAGCATCCACTCCGATAATTATTACACCCCTGTGAGGATGAATAAGCTGCGAAAAAAGGGGGGGCGGGATCAAGCTACATTAGGACCAAAATAGGATTACACAGGGTAAGGGGGGAAATGCAAAATGCAGCGCTCTTTTCATGATCCGTGAATAGAGTCCAAAACAAAAGGACAGCGGCGGAAGGAACGTCTCGGTGATGAAGACAGACTGCTTCCCTCCGGGCTGAAAGGATGACTGGCAGGGGAGCAGGGTTGCGATCCGACTTCCCGATGACAAAGGAAATGAGGAGTCACATTTAAACGCGGAACTCGCGGTACAAATATAGCGCGCGGTCTCATTCAGATGCGCGGCGTCAAAGACACGGCAGCGGAGAGGCATAGAAAACAAAACAAAACAAAAAAAACTCAAATACTCACCATTTGTGTCCTTTATTACTTTCGGATTATTGCTTTTTTTTTTTTTTTTTTAAACCGGGATTTGAAACCTCCCTCCCCCACCGCTGAACTCTGATCCCGCCCCCTTTAAGTCTTTGTTTTATGCTCTAAGCAATTACGCGAAATGACGAGAGAGAGGGTAAGAGGAAAAAAAAAAAAAAAAAAGCAAAAAGAGAAAAGTGCAGAATCTGCAAGGGGGTTCAGTTGCGTGATGATATCGATGAAATGATCAGCTGGATGAGTGAAGGGGGGGCCGAGGGGCAGATGATGGCATGTTCTTAGCGACTGTCATCGGGGTCGTGGTCTGGGGAGCTGCATGTCTGAGGGCCTCTTGTAACCTTTAAGTTGACACTGCCTGATTTCCCAAAGAAACCAATTACTCCCTTGTCTGAAGCTTTTCCGCAGCTCGATATGCTAACTTTTATCTCCGCGCGCTTTGGTGGAGGGCAGTAGTTATTCACTTTTTTTTTTTTTTTCCCCTATTTCTGCCCCCTCCTCCTCCTCCCCCCTTTATCTTGCACATTCACAGGCTTATGCATAACAAAGAAAAAGGTTTTGTTGCTTGTTTGCCGCCGCCCATCAATTCATGTGCAGAGAAATTTCAATTTCAAGGCAGTTGGATTTCTCAAAATAATGGGCAATAAGAAAACACTGAGAAGCTTTGTCGTGTGCAGTAATGTGAAACTAATGTGACTTTGTGTTTTGGGGCAGTGAAGGGAAGACCAACGACTAAGGCACTGACATAACTGGTTCACTTAGTCCTTCAAGACACAATTGCATGTAACTGACAGTCAACTGTACAGAGCCTTATCCTCAAAACAATAAAGATATTTAGCATTGGCACAATTCATGCATGTTCCCGCCGCAGCTGTGGAAAACAACCCATTCTTTTGAATGCAAATAAAAGCCGTGGTCCCACGAGTGGGTGCAAAATGTGGATCCGGGACGTATATGGTGGCAGCGTTAGCTTTTGTCACGTTCGAAACCTATTTGCGGTTCTTTCGAGATCTTGTTCCGACGCCCAGCTTTCCCCCCGAGAATAGCACGAGAACTGAAAGTCGGTGGTTTGCCGCAGCCGCCGCGCATGCATTTTCGTGGTGACATTACAATATTTTTAGCTGAAGACATGCTAAGTGGCGCAGTAGTTAGCACTAACACCTTGCTTCAAGCGGAGCCTCCTTCAGCGACAGACTCCTTCACGCCAAGCGTGTGAAGGCGAGATTTCGCCTTCCTTCCGGCTGTTGTTCGACGGTTTAACACCAGGCTCTGCTCTTAATAGACTTCTTTTCATTCATTCATTCATTCATTCATTCATTCATTCATTCATTCATTCATCCATTCAACCCAAACGCCCTTAGATGTTGCTGCTATCAGCATTGTCGTACGCTGCTAGGCGCCACTTTTGCACCTATTTATGCTTCTTACATTCTTTATTTTTACTTTGTCTTTTTAGATTTTTTTCCCATATTACTGCTTGTACACTAACAACTACCTCTACTATCCACTGTCTGCTGTTTGAACGGAAATTTCAAGGAAAATGCTATTCTCTGTGGAGTCTCCATGCTCTCCTACATCATCGTGAGTTTTCTCTTATTTTCCATGCAAAAACAGGACGCAGCAGGTCAACGGAAAAGTTTAAATTGTCCAGAATGAGAGATTAAATGCCTGTAGCATCTATATGACCTCCACAACCCCGACTGGGGGGATGAGCGTTGTAGATAATGAATAAATAAACATGCTATTTTGAATCAGTTTCCCCGAAACGTGCTGCATGTCAAGTATAAATTCAGGTGCAATTGTTTAAATCAGCGTTCCACAACCTGTATTGTATCAGGGGCCGGTTTTATACATGAAAATGTTTTCGCTGGCCAGTTAGAGGCGCGAATAAAAATGAATCTGAACACAACATTACACTTTATATCAGGCAATGACCATCATTTTGCACTATAATAGAAAATAATAAATAAAAATGAAATGAGATCGTGAGGGTGTCATAGCTTCACTTGCTAGCAGTTCAACGCAAATAATGCATAGCGTTACCTGTTCGGCAGGAATCTTGATATTCTTTTTTAAAATGCAGCTTTTTTTTTTGCGACGCTTCTGCGGTCTCATCCTTTGCTCGTTTTCTCCCGAAAAAGCTTTCCGGCGACGTTTGTTTCCGGTTGTGTTTTTTTCAAGGGCTAGCTTTTGGTAGCTGATGTGTGAAGCGGCGCGACAGAGATAAGTGCGACAGCAAGGCGAAGGAAGAAACAGTGGGTTTTAAAAATAAGATCCGCAAGGTCGAATGAAGAAACTCTCATTTGTACCAAGACAGATTTTCTTTACAGACCGGTAGGTTTGGGGACCGCTGGTTTAAATAAATCCATGTCTTGTTCAGTGAGGCTGTTGTCCAACGCCAGTCAGTAGCCCGGTCAGTTGGAGGCGACATAATTATTGTTATTAGTTATAATTCCCCACAGTTATTGGCCCGACTGGTTGAACAAGGCACACAGTTGCGGCTTAAAACATATATTGTATATGTTTGCCTTGTTTTTCATATGAAGGTGGACATTTTTTTACTTGAAAACTGGAGACGGCACAAATGGTGCAATTTGAATCATCTAAATTTAATCTAAAAATGCTTAGCTGGGTCACTGAAATGCTCCAAGCCTGCCGACTGCATATTAATGCGGAATGACTTCTGCACCCTTGAGGAAATAGAATAGGAGGAAACACACTTCGGTCGATCGGCGTAAGAAACGCAATTCATTCACAGGTGGAGTTTCTGTTTATTCCTTTTCTTTCATTTATGAAATATTCCCCGCTTTAAGTGCCACATATCTTGCAAATGGTCAAGAGACAAAGTATGTCGGTGCTCGGCGCACGACCTTAAATCACTTGATAGAATTACTAAGGAGGACTCTACTATCTTATTGATTGAAAATAGGCAAGTTCCCATATTTTGTATTAGAAAACAGTCCCTGTCAATTACGGAATAATAACCGCAACAGTTCAGGAGCAACACTTCCATCTGTATTTCCACACATGGTTCATTAAACTGCAATCACTCCAAAGTGTGTTTCCTCCTCCAATTAAACAAACCAAGGCCTCTGCCTGGTTTTTATCGCTGAGGAGGTGGATGTGCAGAGCCATGGGCTTTTTTTGCACTCGGAATATAAACGCGTACATGCCGACCACCGCACATTAAAAAAAAATTATTGACATTGACTCATCGATGCATTTGCCATTAAGTGGTTGTGAGTATGTATGTTAGTTGAAATTAGCTTTTTATTTACATGTTTATACCTCATTCAGCACGATCGTGCTTTATATTCTACGGCTGTTTAAACCGGTTAGTGACTTCATCGTTGACCCTCTAATTACGGATTATTGATTGTTCATGAGGAAGTCACAAACGCCTAAAAGGCACCCATATAATAGGGAATATTTGTGGACGTTAAATGTCCACATGAACTGCCGATCATTAATTAATGTATTAATTTACGGCTTTATCAATTTATTAATGTATTCACATTTTTTTAAATCATTTTTCAGTTAATTTTGTTTCATTTTACTTGATGCTATTTTGCGCTATTTAATTCGATTTTATTTTATTTTATTTCTTTATTTATCAATCTACCACGAATAAAATAAAATCTCCTCACGTGTTGGTGGACTTTTGCTCGTTGTTATCGTCGATTATCTCATTTAATTTCCCTTTTTAAAATTCTCCAGGTCTTTCCACCAAACGAGAGAAAACACGGTTGTGTTTTCACAATTTAAAAGACGCTCATCTAAAATATTAGCAGCAATATTGCAGCTTGTTTCTGCCGCTGCTGACTGAAAGGAGGACATTTAACATTCGGTTGCGTAGTTAGGGCACTCGCTGACCTGGAGGGATAAAGTAATCACATTAAAAATCACTGACTCAACCAGTTTTAGGCGTGCAGCACAAATGCACGGCAGAGCTACCTTAGCCCACTGTCGGTTGTTTTGACCCCGTGCTGTGCGGATGACACATTTGAAATGACAACTAAAGCTATAAAAAGGAAATGTTTTTCAAAATCCCAACTCCTTGGGAAAAACAACATTTTCAAAAACAAACTCTAAGCAGCCAAACCTGGGCAGCGGCGGGATTATTCTGACACCTTATTGACCCCAAAAAAATATAAATTTCGTCTGTGATTTGGGCTATAAGCTCTAGCCCTAATCCAGTATTGAGGCTGTCAGCCTCTGCAAGGGAGCTGCAAAGTGGATCTGCTAAACTCTGCTGTGTCAAAGCAAATAAGCGACTCGGGGTCCGACTATCCCCCCGACACCCCGACCCCCCGTGGAGAGCTGGCCTGACGATGGTTGGCAAAAAAAACACTCGGGATTCATTAGATAAGTCAATACGTGAATGTATTCGTTCATGCATTTATTATCTACGCTGCTTAACCTGCACTCAGGATATCACCAGGGGGCTGGAGCCTGTCCCAGAGGTGGGGTTCGAACCGGGATCGATCACGGGGGCCGCAAATAGAGACGTACAACCACGGGCGCTTTGTTTATAAAAGTGATCTTGGCGACGCACCACCGCAACATGGAAAAGGGAGGGATTTTTCTTTTTTACAACCACATTCTGCCATTTTGGATGTATCGTCCAATCAGAGTGCAAGAGTGCAGTGCTGCTCCGTGGGGGGGAACCGCCCCTTTTTGGGTGATTTTCAGTCAGGTTGCCCTGAGATATAAAATGTTTTTTTTTTTTTTAAATAATCGGCACTGCAATGCATTCCCTTTGGATTTCGGTCGGCTTTCATTTTGACGAAACCCGTTCGCCCGTCACTTCGATCGAGTCGCATTCATTGTCGGGATGGCAAGACAGAAGTTCCTTGAAGAAAAATTGGCAATAAAACAATTAGGATCGCCAGACTAAATTTAAATTTTTGACAAGAAAAACGTCAATCGTGACGATTGTCTAGTCCAGGGGTCGGCAACAAGCCATTTGGACCCGTTTCCCCCATGTTAGTGAAAACCCAGAGACCCACACATCCCTTTTGAAATTCAAAATGAATTAATACGGCATATCACTTTTTTTTATTTTTTTTTGCCTTTATGCTACTTATAAACAAAATATATGCTGCATGTTTTTAAATCAATAAACAACTGCGGAGAAAATTAAATTGAATTTCTGCGTGAAGCAAAACATTTTGAACACCTAAAAAAGAAAGTTTGGTTGAAGGTAACTTTGAAGCAAAATACTCAATGTCTATTTTAGTCCTTCTGGTTTTATGGAAAAAAAAAATGAACTTAAAATGATCCACCTGCGGCGAAGAAAAAATGTTGTCCTCTCTGCATCCCGTCATCCTTTTACTGGCACGTGCAGTCGCTTATTAACAGCGACAAAATATATTTCAATCTTTGTAGTTACAGTTAACAGTTAAGACAATTCATATTTCATTGTATTCTTATTCTTCCTCCTTTATACTATTATCTATTACTGTTGTGTTTTTCACTTGAAACTCTGGCACAACAATTTTCTTCGGGATAAATAAAGTTGTTCTCATCTCATCTCTCATCTCTATTTTATGTAGATTTATTTTTATTTAGTTTTATTCTAGACACGCTTTATTAGATAATACAAGATGGCCATAATCTTCAAATTTAAAATGACACTTTAAAAATGAACAAACTAAAATAAAATACATTTTCATGAGATACTCGATCTGTTTATAATAATTATAATTTAACCTAGCCTTTTTAATTTACCTAGCCTAGCCTAGCCTAGCCAAGCTAATTCACCTTAGCCGTCATTGCAGACGTTGATGATTTTGTCAGGAGCCGCCGCTGCGTGCAACCATTCCCCCTGCCTTTCACACATCTTGATTATTTCGGGGTCTCCAGTGAACTTCCTGCATGTTTTTGGACTGTGTGAAGAACCCAGAGGAACCCCACGCAGACACAGGGGAGGACACGGCGACTCCACACAAAAAGGCAGCTAAAACCAGCGCTCCGCCGTGCCGCCCCGATGCATTTATCATATTTATGTATCCCCCTGCTCGTTTTAAGAATGGCCGTTTTGTGTCCAGGCTCTCCCTCTGTCAGCGTGGGCTGAGGGAACATGTTCCTTCCTCCACCTACACGCCGCCCTGAAATGAGCCTCTCGTGAATTAAGGACTCGAAATCGCCAGCCGGGGCCGAGGATGCATAAACACCCTTGTTGTTACCCCCCCTCGAGACGTCGCGGCGGAGAAGTAGATCTAGAGGAGGAATGAACGGATGTTCACGTGGACAGATTTCATGCTAATGAGATCCCGGGGATGTCTGAGCGTCACCCCGCCGGTGGAAGTCACATAACTCACGACGCATCAGATAAATGCATTTTGTCAGCATTCTTGGAAAGAAGAACAGACGTCAAGCGCAAAAGTTACAGCGCAGAGTGAAAGTAAGACGTATATTTTGAGTTTATGACCTTTAGGCTTGTAGATGAAATATTACTATAGTTACCAAGTATAAATACGCCATTGTGAGTCTTAAACGCGCAAAAATTAAGACCGTAAAATACAGAAAACACATCTTTCTGTTGAATGCCTGCAGGAGATGTTTCTGAGGTTACGTTCAAGGACTGTTTGTGTCGAGTGTCTGTGAGTGTGTGTGTGTGTGTGTGTGCGGGGATGTTTTATCCAGATTGTTTACTTAGAGGAAAGTAGCAGCGTCACATTTGTGGAGAGTCAATGTCACTGTGATGGACGTGTAAACAAGCCAGGATTCACAACCTCGCTATCGATCAATCTATCTGTTGATCGATCGATCTACCGATCTCGTATATCTTGTACGAGTGGCAAGACATTTTACGCAAAGGATCAGTTCAATTTGGGAGCATTACATTCTTGTTCAATAAAAATAGACGTCTGAAAGGTTTGAAGAAATACTGTGGCGCGGCGGTTTGCGCTCCCGTCTCACAGCGAGAAGGTTGGATTCCCGCAGGGGAGCCTTTCTCTGTGGAGTCTCCATGTTCTCCTCGTGTCTGCGTGGGGTTTCCTCCCTGTTCCTCCCACAGTCCAAAAACATGCGGGAGATTCAGTGGAGGCCCCGCGGTGTCCAGACGTGTTAATAGTTAAAGGTCTCTACACGTGACCCTGGGATAGTAGTCGGTTTAAAGATCACCCTGCCTCTCGTTCAATGGCTCCAGCGCCCCGGAAAAAACCCTGAATGCAGGATAAGCGGTATAAAAATGAATGAATGAATGAATGAATGAATGAATGAATACTGCCATCACAATGAAACTGAATTATACTGAAATAATTTACTCCATCTGTTTTAAATTTCATGTAAATGTGCAGTACATATGTACATACATGTATGGATGTATGGATGTATGGATGTATGCACGTATGCATGTACCTATATTTGTCAGTTTGTATGTATGTATGTATCTTTGTACTTAGATATGCGTGCATGCATGCATGCATGTATGTATGTAGATATGCATACATATGACCATATATGTATACATACATGCCTGTATGCATCTATATACATACAAACATGCATGTATGTATGTATGTATGGATGGATGTATGCATGGATGTATGTATGTATGTACATAGATATGCATGAATGCATATATGTATGTATACATGTATGCTTATATGCTTGTATGTAGGTGTGCATGTATGTATGTGTCTATGTATATATGTATGCATGTACGTATGTATGTATACATGTATGCTTGTATGTAGGTGTGCACGTATATATGTGTGCTTGATGGTATGCATGCATGTATGTATGCTTTTATGTATGTTTGAATGTTTGCCTGTATGTATCTACGTGAGTATGCATGTACGTATGTATGCACGCATACTTGTGTACATGTATGTATGCATGCATGTCTGTATGTGCATATGTATGTATGTTTTTATATAAGAATGTATACATGTATATCTTGTAGTTCTTGATTGTCTCCTAATATAGAGTATTTTGTAATGTACTATGGTACATGTACTAATATACCAATATAATGTAATGTGGATCTTTGCAAAGAGAAGCACATCCATGAAATATATAATATTCCTTGTATTGCCTGTTTAAAGTAAACAAAAGGGGTTGAGTCTCTGTGAGATTCAGGTCAGACGAGGCATCACGGACTCACAAATATGCAACGTAAAGTTCAGATGATCGTGTGGAAAAAAGGATGGATGCCACTTATCATGTGAGAGAAGGATAACTCTGCGTTTTCCAAATTCTCCGTTCAATTTTTGGGTGGTCGAATCGGAGAATTTGGATTCGGAATTACGGCGACGTTCAATCAGCGGCTTCTCTGTGGACGGATAACAGCCGGGTGTCGGTCTCAATTGCGAACGGGTGCGTCGACTCGAAAGGGCACAATTGGCACAAATGCTCCCCCTGCGTCCTGCACCCCCACTCAGGCTGAACCAGGAAAGTAAACCAAATGGCCACTTCTGACCATGTAGCAGCATCATACAGTGTCAACAATCATGTCTGCATTATGCGAAAAGTGGGTAAACAACAGGCTGAGGGACATAAATTGGCTCAACACCAGCTGTCTAATTAGCTTTGTGCTGCTCTTGAAAAGCAAACAAACACTGGAAGCTGGACGGTCTGAACGGCGTCCAGGCGCCGGTTCTAAGTGTCCTGTTCCTTTAATTCAGACGGGACTTTGCATTTCTGCATCCACACACACACACACACACACACACGGGGGAGAGAGGGAAGTTTCAAATGAGACATACAGATTAGATCATACATTAAGTCCCCAGAAGGCCTACACTCAGTTATTTTGGAAACACTGTAAAGACTCACAAGAGGCTTGGGCAGAATTTACATTTTAATGAAGCCTTAGCTGATTGCTATTAGGCAGAGTTCCTAGAGACTGCCTTGTTTAAGCTTATGAGAAACGCATATAGCTTACACACTCACACACATCCATGTGTGTGTCGCTTCCCCCTGACCCAGATTACTTCCCGGAGACTCGCCCTAACCCGACGCTGGCCTTACTTTAAAACCGGCACTTCAACCGAGAGGTCCCGCCTGGGAAGCACTCACAATGTGACTTTGAAAAGAGGAGTATTTCCCCGACGTGCGGCGGCCACACACGCTCGGCGAGCCACGGTCCGATGGGCACTCGCGTCTGAAATGCACACACACACACACATATTTAACGGGCTCCCGCCGAGTTGTTCGTAAAGGAAGAAATAGCCCCGTAAACACGGGGAGAGGGCAGAGAGGACACCCGCGGGTACGTGACATTTCCGCCCGGCAACACGGCGCGGTTTTAAAAGAAATGTTTGCGCCGCTTTTGTTAAAATGGGAAATATGTCATCATAAAACAAGGAATATGTCATTACACGGCGGCGGGTCGAGGTGCTTCTCTCCCGGCAAAACCGGGATAAGCAATTTGTGACATGTGTTACTGACATACTTTGCGGGGCGAAAGACAACATGTATCATGTTCGAAAGCCGTCAGGACTTGTCACGTTACTGTCATTTAGCAGCAGCTTGTGTGGGAGAGAGGACAAATCCACACTCCTGCGTCGTTATCGAGCACACTGCAGTCGGAGGCATGAGTGAGGTTCAGTCACATACAGCGGCGGCTGCTATTAACCAAAAAAAAAAAAAAATGCAACTTGAAATTCCCTGGTCTTGATGACATTTCTAGTGAGTGACATCAAAAGCTGTTTCATGCTGTGGGGAGAGAAAAAAACAAAAAAAACAAACCCGGCTCGCACTCGGGGACTCGGCGAACAGAGACACTGACAGTCACAATGCTGCTTTAAAAATGATCAGTTCCTCCCTTGTAAATGGCACTGGCTCCTGGCACCTCCAGAATAGGACATCTTATCTGCAGCGCCCCTCTTATCGCTCAGCCCCAGTGGAAACTATTGCCAGGTAGCAGGTTGTCATATGACACACAGCGCGGTGACGAGCCGCGGCTCAGCGCCGTCTGCCACACCACTGGCAGCTCCGACGTGATAATACATAACATAACGGTACTGCAGGGGCTCAGATAGCGCCGAGGGGAAATATGAGCCCGGTGGTGGCTGGCGATCTGTATCTGCCTTATTAAAGAACTGACCTTGACCGTGGGGAAAACTGGATTAGTCTGATTTTTAACAAAGAGGCGGGATGATGTGATGCTGTTAAAATGAAGAGCCCTGGCCCCCTTTTATTCTCTATTTTCCTTGGTTTTCCTCCTCCTCCTCCTCCTCCTCCTCCTTCTCCTCCTCACTCTCGACGTCTTGCTTGTAACAGCAGCCTGCATTCATTGTCCTATTAAACAAAAGGAAGGGCTGATGCAACAGTCTGTGGCCAGGCATCTCCCCGCATAATGTAAACACACCAGACACTGACTCTGCACTCGCTGTGCGGTAACACTGCTTGAACAAGAAGCCCACACACACACACACACACACACACATACTAGCACCTCTGTCATAGACCAAACCTGGAGGGAGATACCCGGAGATGATTGAAGGGATAAGTGCCTCCATACGTGTCGGGTATAAATCAAATTTTCTCTGTCAGAAACACATGAGCGTGTCATTTAGGACAAGATCAGTGTGAGAGCAATTTTTTTTTTCTTTTTTTTTTTTCCTTATATTCATATGAGATGTAAAATTAAAAAAAAAAAAAAAAAAAAAAAAATGAAAAGCATTGAGATATGAGCCATTCGGTGCCCCCTCAGTACACAGACATAGCATTGTTAGCAATAACCTTGGCGGCGGTGACCTGAGCTGGCTTTAAATTCATTTTGAACACTAGTAATTGTAGAACGAGAAGCGACGGTCTCCGAGGACCGAGGCCGGTTCTTGAATAAATGATTCGAAATGTATTTACATCTATGAATTGACCGGGGGACATTGAATTGACCCTGCATAATAGGGTCACTTCACTCATTTCTTCTCTCCCATGCGAGGCATTAATGCCCACTTTTTTTTCCCCCTCCCTGCGCTGCCTCCATCTCCTCCTCCCCTCTCCTCTCCCTCTGTATGACTCCTTCTCTTACCATTAGATAGTATCTGAAAGACCAGATCACTATGGCAACAATTAGTCACATCATCATCGCCCACACTTGTGTTTGATGGTTGTTTTTATTTGGAGGGTTTGTCGATGCGCCCTTACCTCGCCGGCGAATCGCTCGGTAACCTGTTCCGGTGAGGAAAGAGCAATGTTGCCATCTGTTGGATCCGTGCGTCTGCAGCCCCGGCGAGCGGCGCTGGAAAAACATCCGCCGCTCCCGGTGATGACTCATGATAAGCAGCGCCGTGGCAATTAAGACCCTCCGCTCCGACCGGGCGTCGGCTCGATGACGTTTTGCAAGTCTAAACCTGCCAGCCCTTGACGTCCGTCCGCCAGAAAGGTAATTTTAACCCACGATAAGTCTTACATTTCACCATTTTAGAGCACAGCGAGCACAGATGTAACCCAAAAAAAAAAAAAGGAAAAAAATCTGCCTTGGTCTGTTTCTGTGGTAACCACGCAAACATAATGGAAGCGTGACGCGGGGTGCCTTACTTTGGATGCGTCACGGTATAGATGCTTATTTGATGGAAAATAAGGAAAGATTTTGGCACCGTGCAAAGAAAAGTCCCTCGCAGAAGGGCACCTTCTTAATGCCCTGTCTGAGAATTTGGCCCGAGAGTCTCCATCCGAGTCTCGGGCCTCTTTCTCTGCTCTCAGGAGGCGCTAATTAAGTTCATTCCTTCTTTGTCCGAAAGCATCACCGTGAGGTGAAACACGGCTTCACATTCAGAAACATATTTCCCTGTCAGACGGATCATTGATCCAATTCTTTGGTTTTCACTCTTCTTTTTTTCGGGGGCATCGGGAAACGATTCTCAAATGTTACCCCGCCTTGTCAAGATGTGTCCTACAGATACCGCTAAGAGAGATGTCGCTAAAACGTGTGCCGGTCGTGGCGACGAACGAGAAAATTTCTGCATTCGGAGGCGTCGGTCGGGAGGCCTGCGACTGTAAGACACGAGCCCGAGGCTACTTCTTGTTACTCTTGTTAGTGAGAGCTCCTGCTTTATTAAGCAACGGTTTGTCCCCCAAAGATGAGCAGACAGAGCGTCCGGTCGCTAACACTCACGCGGGTTTGATTTTCAGGTCTTAGTTAGCAAACGGCTAAGCTACGGCTACGATCTCCCGCAGGTGCTGGGCGTCCCCACCTGTAAACGGAGTGTGTCGTCCTCAAACGTCCCGCCGCAGCGGCGCTAAATGTGTCGGGGTTGAGCGCCGTCGCGACACGTGATGTTTTGTCACAGATAGCGTCTTATCTCGGCGGCTCTATTATTAGCACGCCAGGTCGAGCACATGAATAGAAATGTAATACGCATGCATTCATCATTTATACGTTGTCTCCCGGCTGAGAGTGGAGACGCTCTCCCGCCGTTCGCGGGCTTTACGACGTCAAACTTTCCAGAATAAAACGGTCGCGGCGTATTTTCCGTTTCGTTTGCTGTCAAAAGTAGACTGCATGTTTTCTCTAAAAGTTTCCCGACCCCGGCGCTGCTAAATTTGGCTGCATATTGCGAAACCGCGCCGTGAGGTAAATGATACCCCCGAAAAACCCTCGGATTCAAACCCTGGGAAATTTTCTGGATTTCATGCTTTGCAAATTAGTGCAAGCGCATCGTTTCCTCTCATTATTTATTCATCGGGAACATTTTTTTTTTCTTTTTTTTTCCGTATTCATGCAAGGGCTTCTTTTCCTCCAGAGGACAAAAATACAGAAAGCCAGGTATTATTCCATATCATCCGGGATCACACACACAAATCCCGTTTCGATGTTTTCTCCCCAAACGGCCTCCTCCTGGATATCTGACCCCATCTTGATAGAAAAAGATAAAAATAATTCCTGAATTTCATTTGTTTATTATCTACACCGCTTATCCTGCACTCAAGCGATCCGTGGTGGAGCCCGTCCTGGCTGTCCCTGCCGGAGGGCAGGGTTCGCCCTGTGTCTTATTTGCGCTTTCTTTGTGTTTATCGGTGAATCCGAAAGAGACACAGATTTTTGAGCGAAAAGATGAAAAAATTGTGTCTAATTAACTCCCGCGTTGTTTACTATCAGGCTAACGGCTAATGCTAGAATAGCACTCCGGAAACGACGCATACCCGCTTTCTCTGTCGACTGGTTCCTTCACCTTCAGATGTTTTCACGGTCTTCCTGGAGTTAATCTAACGCGTATGTCGATAAATGTAATTGAGTATTTTTACAGTAACGGGTTGCTTTTCCTGGTTTATGCCAAAAAACAAACATAGCACGGTTAGTCGATCAAAGGGTCACCTATAGCAACCATTCAGACATTCTCATTCTCACATCTGGGCAGCTTAGGCTCTCCAATGGACCTCCTGCATGAACCCGTGGTGGTGAACTCTGGAGGGAACCCACGGAGATACGTGGAGAACATCCACACAGAAAGGCCCCCCTGCAAGAATCCAACCGGGGACCGTCTTGATGTGAGGCCGCTAACCGCCGCCGCTAATCCCTGACTTGTGTTTCAATCACTACCGAGTTGCCCCCGATAGGCCGGAGTCGGGCCGCGTCCCCGAGGTTTAAGCTGAAACGTGCAGATCACCGATCTCTCGACAGAGATACTTTCACCAATACTCGGCGCGTGATTCTAGAATCATCTGGCTGTAATTTCTGCAAGAACAATGCATCTTTGCGTTCAATGCGACTAAGCGCCACCGAGGTTGCAAACATCCATTGCGGTACAAAGAACGGCATTAACACCCGTCTTTGGAATTGTTTTTCCGCAAACGGTGTTTCCTTGCCTCCTAATTGACCAACTTTGAATGATTTACCACGACTGCATTCGCCGTCGTATAAAGTGACTCATCGTATGAGTCACAAGTGCCCCTTTTTTAAATTAGCGGGAATGAGAGTTTAGCCTCGGCAGCCCTGCTCATTGATAAAACCCCAACCTTTGAACGTCTGGCAGTGCAGTATGCATTCCCAGTATGCATTAGCCTAGCAATGCGGGAGGCGGCGTGCATTATGATCAAGCACATGGAAAGCATCCATGTTTCTCACTCAGAGGTCAGAAAGAAGCCGCTACATCCAAACCGCAAAGCACAGCATGAAGTAAAACCCGGGCATTAATATTGATGAGCCGGAGTTCATGCTATCACATATTTATCACGGGGCAAAGATGCCCAGATTAAGTGTGACCGACGGGGTCTGAGGCGGATCCGGGTCATGTGAGCGGCGGCGGCGAGGTGTGGATACGGAGACGCGGCGCCGTGAGGTGGCGAAAGAGACGAAAAAATTGTCATCGGCTAAGATGAGGTTTAATTTAAGTGCAGGGGGTGTTTGCGGTGCCCGCGGGCTCCTTGCCACTTTCCCCATTGACTTTCAGCCGGGCGAAGAAGGTCACCAACAAGGTGTTTAGAGCAATCTCCACAAATTGTTGGACTGAGGCTTGATAATCTCCAAGGTTTTAATGGATCTCAGATCTGTTTACCAAGTGAGTGCGCCTTACAAAGTCATTTGGCAATTGTTTTACCCTCTAACACAATAATAGAACTGGAATTGGCTTTTTGATCAATGACATCAGTGGTTAAGTTGATATATTCAATAAGCAAGGCAACCTTGAGCCTCATAGAATTACAGTGTGTTTATGTGTATGTGCGCGCACGTGTGTGTGTGTGTGTGTGTCCATGGATGCATGTGAATTGCACAGAGAAATAGGTGGTCTGTTTGTGTTGCAGTCCACTTACCAGTGAAATTCACACTCCTATACTTGGATGCCTTTTCCTCAGCAGTCCGACCCACAGGATTGTCTTAGGTAAATATTCTATTTGTATCCACAGAAAGCGTGTTATAGTACGTTTCCTGCTTTCTTCCAAAGAGCAAAGAAAAATTATTATGACACTAAAACTGGCTATAATTGCAAAACTAAACTGCAGGGTGCTGCACTTTCAAATGCTGTGCTGTGCTGTCTTTTCATGTGTAACAATTCCTCCTTTTTCTTCTTTTTTTTTTTTTTTTTTACCCCCCACCCACTCCTTTCTTTTTTTTTTTTTTTTTTCCCTCTCAAACCACGGCTGGGCAAAAGGGAGCACGGAATCGGGGATGGAAAGGGATCCCGGTCTCTCTCCCCGCCTGCGAGTTGATCTGAGAGCTGTAACGTTTCCTCTGGTCTATTCCCAGGCATTAATGGTTGAATGGATAGGATTGGACATGCCTGGAGACTCGACCGGCCTCCAGATTTGCTCGCGGCAAATCTCAACAGCCTGCATCTTAAACTCGGAGAAGCACTGTGGTCACTGCCCCTCCAATAATCTGAACAACTCCCGAGTGTAAAAACCCCTTTCTCATTTGTAGCTCTATTATCAGATGGTTATGTGGTTTGCTAAGACAGAGGCAGAGAGCGAGAGAGCTAGCAAAGCCTTGAATAACTCCCTCCCCCTACAACAACAACTCAGGTATAAAATGACATTTTATGCGCACCTTGTTTAAAGAGCCGATAGATAATGCTCATTGCACGTACGGTTGCAGGATATCCGTCTCTGGGAGTGCAGAACAAGCAGTATAACTTCACAAAACTCTTAACAAGAACTACTTATGAGTTGTTACGCCGCATTGCAGCTGAGATGCAGCCGGGTAAACGTCCACCCTTTTCGGAGCCCCCGTAGCGCAAGATTCTTTTTATTTATTTCTTTTTTTTCCCTTTCCTGCCATTTCTTTGTCGTCTTAATTTCACCGAGACAATATGCCATAATTCACAGTGATTTTTTCCTTTTTTTTTTTTTTTCTTTTAAATTCCCAGCCTCCTCGTCTTTCCCATGTGAAAATGTTCAGACGCCCCCCCCCTCTCCCCTCCCGTCCCCCCGTCCGCCCCCTCCGAATTTTTTTTTTTTTTTTTTTTTGAAAACGTGTTGGATTCTCAGGCGAACAATGAGAACACTATTACAAGACTTGGCGCAGAAATGCCTCAAAGGCCCGGGCACAAAAGCCTGCACAAATTGAGAAGATAGAAGTGCAAACTCATTAGCTTACCAGGTTTCCAATCATGGTATTTTTCTTTTTCTTTATACGCTGGATGTCTTCGTCTGCGGCGCTCTCATCTGATGCGAGCCGCTCCGTCTGACTTCAAAGGTTCGAACCCGTGGCTTATGTTCCCGGTTCCGGCGCTTCTTGTCGGGACACGTAACGAAAGATAAGCGCGGAGTTCCTCTGTTCTCGCTCGTGAAATTCGGCGCGCCGCTTCCTCGCGTGACATCTCGCCGCCCCTCTTCCATTTTGAAAATTTCGTGCTTCTGCAGGTGTGTCGCAAAGTTCTTTCGGCACAGGAGCTTTGGAGAGCCGGGATCTATTTGTGCCCGTCTAATATAAAGCGGAAAAAAAAAAAAAACACTGGATATTTCCCAACAGGCATGCAGTACAACACAGAAACAATACTTCACTCTACTTGTGTTTAGGGGCAGCGGTAAATTGGAAACTCGGATGAATCATCCGGTTTCGTCCGCAAAACCCAGCACCGTCCGGACGGATCGAGCTAGCTTGGCCGGCGTCGCTCACTACCCTGACTGGACCGGACACCTCCGCTCTTGCCGCATCAAGTGTTTAATCTGCGGTTTATTATGATTGCAGTCAATCCTGAATTCATTTATGTAAGTGACTGGAGTCAAAACTGCAGCCACATGCACATACTTTCATTGCAACCAAGCTATCAATGTGCTCCAGTTTTAATCGTCCCCCTGGGTGCACCATATGGGAGATGTTGAAAGATATACTGCTGTCATCCCTGATCCTGTCATTTTTTTTTTTTTATCCTTTTTTTTTTTTTTATATAAATGCGTTGCCTTGCACAATAATGGCGTAGGTAAGATATGGTCCTATTATCCCATTACGGTTGGTACGTCAGGATCAGAAGCCGTTGATTTTCTCGGAAAAGCTCATCTTCCGCGTCGCTTTCATGGTGTTGCTCTGTGATGTTGCACCACCATCTGGTGGGGAACCCGCCGCTGTGGCTCGCCGCAGCAAACGCTCAACTTTCCTTTGTCCTCTCTCTCAATCTCTCCCTCCGGATTGATTTATTTGTCTGTCGTCGGCGATATTGCGCCCGTGCTGTGCTGAAATGAGCAGCTGTCTAATAAAACAATTCAATTTGAATTAATGAATCTTCCCGGACTTAAAATGTAATCATTAATTGGCAAAACATACTGAATCATAGCAACCGTTTAAGAGGGCCCATTAATAAGGCTTAAAATTTTTAATTAGACTGTTTCTGTGAGGGCAGGAGTGTTGGACTCGGCGTGCAGCAGAAACAACCAATCAAGTCAGCTGTTTCCCTCCTCCAAAGGACAGCGCGGCGCATTATGTAATGCAATTATGCATCGGCATTAATAGCGCGCAATTGTGCAAGCGACCAGCCAGCTGGGACGGGGTTTACATAACTGCCAAAAAATTGACAAATCAAACCAGAATAAGCATTTTATTTTCCGCATAGAAACGCGCACGCAGCCGCACAAACATCCCCGGGTTACGTTCGCGTTCATGTGGCCCGCCACGAGTCCGCTTAACAAATTGCCATGACATAATTGTAATATTGCTTCCTGGATGTCACATTGTTAATCTGTATAGCTTGGCTTCCGTTCAGGTGCTGTATATCGAGCTCAATCATTGGTGAAAGTGCTCTCGCGCAGATTCATTGAATTAAGTCCGCATGCATAAAGAAGATGGAGAATAGCTTGAAGCACTTTGTATGTACAATTTGCATAATGCCCTTAATTTTAGTACATCCTTTATAATACCCAAAGGATCTTTTGATCAGCGCGCTATCGACGTGCACATGGTAAGCGTAATGGCTTCGGTGGAGGAAGGAGTTAGTAAAACAAATATGTTAACAACAAACGTTACATAAATTACCCCGCGTTATCAAAAGGGGCTTCTTTAGAGATAATGATGCGAAAACAACGTAAAGAATAAATAGAGCGTCCTCTCTCACGAGACGTCACGCGGGAACCGGTCCTCTCCGCTTTCCCTTCTCTCGTCCGTCTCCATCGTGAAGATCGGAGTTAATCTTCCGATGCGACGCTCAACTTCCCGGCCCCGGCGCGGAGCTGAGGCCGCCGTCGACGATGACAGCGGCATCCGGCCCGGTTATTAACAGGCGCGCTCGGGCAGCGGAGAAGTGACACGTACAAGGAAATGTTTCTCTCCATGCAGTCATTTGTATACACGAGACACAATCGATTCATGTGTGTGTCCCCGGGTTGATATGCGTCCCGGTGAAGGCCCGGAATAGTAATCGCGGGTGTCGAGGCGGACAGTCTTTGCTGCCACCTGCAGGCGCCGGAGGCCGTCGCCTCCCTTCGCTCATCTTTGTAAACGTTTCCATCAATGACCCGCGGCAAACAGCCCCCCTTTTCTTTTTTTCCTCCAAAAAGGTTTATGGACAGACTGAGAATATTAATTTAATCCAGTGCGGTAAACGTACCCAAATATCAACCCCCGCTCTGGAGTGCAACTCCAGATATGAAACGTCTCCCGGGGTGGATTTTTATTTTTGTGCGGTTTCGGGAGGCGTCGGAGGCCCGCACGTACATGCTAAGGGGAAATGACTTGCAATCTAAACAGCTATAAATTTCATCTGTAGCGCAGCTTCAGCCTACGTCAGGTTTTATATCTCAGATTGATAGGGATTATTTAATGATCGCCGTGACCGGCCCGCTCCACTCCACGGGGGGAAAGGCGTCTGGGAGAAGCTCGGGTCGTAAAGACATCTTGGTAGATAACGGCGAGGTCGCCGGGGGTTCGGAGGACGTTTTCCAGAAGTTTCCGAGCCGCGTGCAGCTCGCTATCTCCTTTTCGCATCTTATTTTCGAGTTACGGCTGTAATTCCCGTTTAATTCCGTTTTATTCAAACGCCGGTCGCCCTCTGCGTTCAGCTAGTCTTTAAAAGTCAGGATTAAACACCTTATCTATCTCGGCTTAATTCAACATGTCATTTTCCCAAAGGTGACGTCGAAGTTTTCGTCATGTGGGAAGAAGCGTTTGTTAAACGGCGAGGTAAACAACCCCAAAGAGGAAAAGCCCCTCCGCTTCCTCTAACCTGCTGAGAGACGCCTGAAATCTTCGGATAAGCAAATGTCTGGTTGAGTGAACCGCGGAAGAACATCTTCAGGAGGGGTGACATTTATTTCAACTCCTTTTTTTTGTAATTAACTCAAAGTTTAATGAGTAAAGCTAATGCTGAAGATAAGATCTTCTTTCCTGGGTCGCCTCAGTGAACCGACTTCCTCCGTCTAACCCTGTTCTCTTTATCTCTTTATAGTTAGGCAATGCAGTGTGTGTGTGTGTGTGTACGTATGTGTATGTTTTTGTCTTAAAAAAAAAAAAAAAAAAAAACTAACCCCAGCTCACTGTTCTGTATATTTTCCTGTGCATCTTGTATTTGCAAGTGTTTTTTGCAGTGCTTATGTCCTCTATTGTAAGTCGCTTTGGACAAAAGCGTCTACCAAATGTAATGTAATGTAATGTAATTATCCTTTTCTCGCTCCGACTAATTTCGCACCGTCCCTCCTCTCGTCCCGTCTCCGACCTTTATCTCCCGAACATCTAACACCAGGAAACTCCGATGGACTCGTCCCCGGTCCTCTCCGTCCTCCAACCCTAAAATGTCCAGACATGTGAACGCTTGTATGTTTCTACGACCCTGTGATTGACGGCTACGGGGTTTGCAAGCCGAGACTTTGCGTTATTATAAATTGTCACCCCGAGATTGTATTGTTACGATCCGAATGTTTTATATAAAGAAGGAGGGGGTTGGACTAATTGCTGAGGTTGAAGTGATGAAGCTGTGAAGACGGAGAACGCTTTGGGGATCTCGCACTGTAATTCCTATGAAGGGAATATAGCGCCGCCGCTTAATAGTTCAGTGTCTGGGCTTCATAAATATTCCTTGACTGTAATGTGACCAGAACGGCACCATCTGTTGTTATTAAACTCCGGCAAGCCTCTTCCTGTCCACCCATAACGTTAAAGAGACAGAGTGCCTTCCAGCTGCCGCGTCTCCGACAAACACTTAACACTTTCTGCAGGAGTCTCTTAAACCTCTCATTAGCTCATCACCAATCTCACGCCGCATATGAATACGGACAAGCTATAACAGCTATATTGTGTTTCTCTTTATCTATGAGTCTCCGTTGTCGGGGCTTTTCCATCATCCCTCCGTTCCCGCTCCGGATCCCGAGTGTCGTCGCGCCGTCTGCGGGGGTTTAACACGGAAGCGCTTGCGGTGATGGACAGCTTCAGGTTGACGAGCTGTAAACAATCTGACAGAGTTGCTGTGCGAGCCATTCGAAAATAAAGAAAGGTCTTCGAAGGGGATGGAAGATGCCGGGTTTCATGGAGGGTATTTTGTGCTCCGTAAGGCGAGATATCAATGTACAGGTCTTGTTTCATATATAAGGCGCACCGTGTTATAAGGCGCATGATTAAACATACGGTGTATAAAGCGAAACAAAATAGTCAGTTGGGCCGAATTTAATTCAACTCGTTCACTCATTCAAGATAAGATAAGGCAAGACAAGAAAAAATAAGATAAGATAAGGCAAGACAAATTAAAATAAAATGAGATAAGATAAGACAAATTAAACTAAAATGAGATAAGATAAGACAAAATAAGATAAGATAAGACAAAATAAGATAAGATAAGACAAGAAAAGAAAAGATAAGATAAGATAAGATAAGATAAGATAAGATAAAGATAAGATAACATAAGATAAGATAAGATAACATAAGATAAGATAAGATAATGAGAATGAGAATGAGAACAACTTTATTTATCCCAAAGGAAATTGTTGTGCTAGAGTTTCAAGCAAAAACATAACAGTAATAGATAATAGTAGGAAGGAGGAAGAATAAGAAATACAATGAAATATAAATGGTCTTAACTGTTAACTGTTAACGACAACGATAAGATAAGATAAGATAAGCTTTATTGATCCTCATAGGGCAAATTCCTTTGTCACATATATATCAAAAATCAAAAATCCAAAAAAGGAAATAAATATGTATATAAATATAAATAGAAGGGCAGAGGACAGGCGATAGCGAGACAAAAAAAAAAGGAAAAATACACAAATAGATAGTCAGCAGAAAAATAAACAACAACATCATCAGGGATGATAATGGGCAACATCAAGGAACAGTGAGGGTGAAAAATACACAACTAGAACTAAACAATACTATAAACAGTGACAAAAATAAAAAGCAACGAGTAAGATAAACAAACACAGGCGGGATGTGTGCGGGCCGGGACAAACAAGGCCAAGAGAGACGGCAGAATCAGCACATGACGTGAATGGGTGGAACGTGGAAGCAGCACAGGTGCGCTCAGGCCGCTCAGAGTTGTGCGCCGTCCAGACGGCGGCTGAGTCGTTTTAACCCTCGTGCGATCTTAACATTGTGTTTACTCCCCTTGTCCTACGAGTCAAAAATGACCCATAAGACAATATTTGTCCCCTAGTGGTGTACAGCCCACATGGAAACATAAACAAAAAAGAAGTATCACTTTTTCTAATTATGGGGTCTCGTTAGGAAAAGTCATAAAATTTCAAGTAGGAAAAAAATAGGTTCAGGTGTTTTTTTCTACAGCTAAACATGGTAGTGGGTCACTTTTGACCCGTAAGACAACACAAAAAAATAAATAAATAAATAGATAAATAAATAAAATAAAATAAAATAAAATAAAATTAAATTAAATTAAATTAAATTAAATAAATAAATAAAGGGTTAACAAGTGTCATTTTTGGGGGCCCTCATAAACAGAAATGTAAAATAATATTATGTTGAAGCGCAGTGTGTAACGCTGCGGAGGTAAGCTCACTACCTATTGTTCTCTGGTTTATTAAGGACACCTGAAACTGGTGTGACGTTGGTATAATGTTGTATTCCAGCATTCCAGGTTTCTAACTTTGTCCGACAACTTAAAAAAAAGTAGTTGGAAAATAACAGTAAATTGTATATTCCATGCCCACTCCTGTGTACATACTGTGCTCATTTATACGCCGGTTATGCACGCTCCAATCTGGGAGCTCTCGACAAAAGAGACGAGATGAGATGAACTTTAAAGATCCAAGACGTACGAGGACGAGACAAGCTAAAGATAAAAATACACCTGAAGAAGAAATAAAACAAATAGACTCTGCAGTGTCAAAGTATTAAGCATAATCTTGAAAAAAAGCATTTACCGATAAACAGGAAAAACGTCCGTATTCTTGCACAATGACAGTCAAAAACCTTGAGTGTAATGTGTTCTGACACATCGGCGCAGACCAACAGGTGTGTTTTAGTCACGTCGGATTTGCGTGAAGCTCGTCCGCTTTACCTGCAAACCTGATAAATACGTCAACCTGGGGATCTGCAGACAATTCACAGCTATCTCAAAGAGGCCTGACGGGACTGTCGTCCCCGCGGGCCTCCACCTGTTTGGGTTTTTTTTTCTGTAAGGAGCATTTTAGGTGATTTAGCGCCTCCCGGACAGCATTTAGCCTGGATATTTTTGTGCATTTGAAAACCTTTTCTTGCACCAGCGCCACGTGTTAAACACCCCACTAAAAAGGTAAATAAATAACCTTCCGGTCCCGGTGTGGATGATTTAGATGGATCAGTTCTCAAACGCCTGCCTGAAGGCGTCTCTTCCTGTTTTTTTTTTTCTTTTATTTAAATATAATTGTTAACTCTGAACTGCACCTGACACCAAGTGCTGCGCGGCTTTCACAACAAATCAGCCACTGATAACTGACAAGAGCAAACGACGCCCCCGGCCATCAGACGCACCTGAAAGTTCACGTCTCTTACGCTTTTTTTGCACTTTTTGCGCTCAGCTGTTTACTTTACTCTTTGCATTTAAGATTGATTGATTGTTACTTTCTTGATCCAGCGGGAAATTTCAGTTTCCGGAGTTCGCTTAAGATGAGGATGAAAAATGAAATACATTTGAAATAATTTTTGGACATCGCATATTTATCATATGCAATAATTCTGGATGGTCATGCAAACCGTTTAAAAGTGACGATGGAGTTAAACTTTGCACTTTTTCAACTTGCCCATCCAACATATCTAACTTATTGTGCTTCTTATTTAACAAAGTCCTGGAAATTTCCGCTTCTCCTGCAGACCTGGTTGTTGCAGTTGCAAATTGGATTCTATATCTTTCCCCACTCTCTGGTCGAATGAGAAAAACGGGTAAAAGTAATGAGAGAGCAAACAAAGGACTTGAGTAAATAAGAAATAAATTCATTTTGTCATGAAAACTATGCCAAATAAATTGCCTTGAAAACAGATTGTGAGCATATTCCACAACTTTTTTTGGTTTTAGCATTTTTTAGCAATTTTCACATACAAATGGAGATCCTTTTCTACATTTCCTACAGGTGTACTTTTGGCAAATGGCACATTTTTCTGTATTTCTGTCGCAACTCCGACGCACTTGGCACGGTGTCGTTTTCCCTTCAGAAACCCTTTTCATGTCACGTAGCGACTTGAGGATGTGTCTGTTTTTAAAGTGGTGACTCCATGCAAAACTGCCTGCACAAAAAAGCGCAGTCGCAGGACTTTGAGTGTTTTGTCTTTTACAAATTTGCCCGTTTCTCCTCAACTATCACTGCGGACCAGTGACCTGCGCTGAGGTTCATGGCTGGTGAGACACTGACGTCATCACTGTCAGATTTACAAACATATGAACCCTACAGAGTAGCTTATTCACCATTTTATCGGCAGCGGTTGACGTGTTTTGTTTAAAATATCATATCAGCATTTTTTACATTATACAAACTGTAACGTAGAAAAAAGCACATGTAAAAAAAACATTATTATCTCTTACATTTACTTATAAATGAAGTCCATGCGCTGCTCCTTCCGAAGAAAAGCATCGATAACTTGCTTGTAGAAATCTTCCTTATCTTTCTTCAGTTTTAAAAGTTTCTGTCTCAATGGAAATCACTGCCAGTGAAGACAGTCGTCCTCGATTGGGAAAAAAAAAACTGGATGGCTGCGCTTGACTTGCTAACTGTTTACTTTAGCTTGCTATTGCTAATTCTATCATTCTGTAGCCGAGTAGTAAGAGGGATCCCTGGGATCAGCGGTGCCCCCTACCATGAGGCACCGTCACTGCGTGCCTCACTTGATGTCTTATGATTGCTCAGCACAAGAAACACGTTACAGTTCTCGACGAAAAACATTGTACACATCAGCTAACTATTGAAATTTAGTTCATATATTAAAAGTGTTTGAAAATCTTAATAGTGACATCCACAGAGACAGCAATACAGCCTTAGTCCATAGCATGCTAGCACAGTTAGCATAATCATCGTGCAATCCATAGTGGCTCAGCTGGTGGCTGTGTCCCCTACCATGAGGCACCGTCACTGCGTGCCTCACTTCATTTCTCTTTGCAGTCGTTGTATGATTACGAGAAACATGAGAAACATGTTACAGTTGTTGACGAAAAACATTAGACTCATTAGCTAAACTCTGGAAATTTAGTTCACATATTAAAAGTGATATTTTAATAGGGACATCCACAGAGACAGCGATGCTTAGCATGCTTAGCATGCTAGCACAGTTAGCAGAATCATTGCGCAATAAATAGTGGGTTCGGCTGGTTGCCGCGTCACTGCACGTCTCTTCTTCATATTTGAACGGCAAATGTGAATTTTTTTTTGTGATTTTGAAAAAAAATAACTACAAATGGTGAAGCTACTTGGAAAATAACGTTACATTACAAATCCCTGAATAAATATAGCCATTTAATATTTTTTCATTTTGCATTTTTTTCTTTCCGTGACGACAGGTGAGGCTCGGCCTCCCCTGCCTCAACTGACCGCACGTCACTGCTGTGGACAGCAAAGGATGTTTTTTTTTTTGTTTGTTTGTTTGTTTGTTTTGTTTTGACAGCGAAGGATGTTACTGTGCAGGGAAGCGCGTTTCCTGCAAATAACAATAATATCTGTTATTACCAGAAATAGCCAGAAGAGGGCAGAAGCAGTTTGCGGGTGAAACGGCCATGAACGCCCCTCAGTTACCCGTTTAAACAAAAATAGGTTAAGTCTATGCACAGGTTGTGAGTGTGTGTGCAGGGCGGGTTGCGGCCTTCCTCCGTCCCCTTTCTTGCGGAAAGGAGTTCAGCACCGTGGACAGCGCCGCGGAGGATCCACCGCGGCGCTGTCCACGGTGCTGAACCTGACAGCTGCGGGTCAAGGTCGTTGCGGTGTTCATCTCAGAATTGCGTGACACAGCGGGGGAGAAAATGCCGCAATGCATTGCTCATGTTGCATCTCACGGTTCCTCTACTTGGTGTGAGGGGGGGAGTTTTATTATTTTTATTTTCTTCTCCGCTGCGTATGTAGGCCAACATGGCGTGCAGGACGCCGGGGTAGAGCCTCGAACACGGCGCCGGTCACGCCCGGACCGGGGGAAGGGAGGTATCTGGGGTTTCCTTCCACGGAGGGGGGAAGAGGAGGAAGAAGAGGAGGAGGAGGATAAAGGGGGGTTTGGGGGTTTGAAAGGGGATTTCGTAACCACTCGCCCACTCGCAAGAACCGCGTCACCGCCTGACGTCACACAGACTCGGGGGAGGGAACAAGAAGGAGGGTGGAGGGAGGGGGGGACCCGGCATGCACCGGTCTCCTCTTCTTCTTCTTCTTCTTCTTCTTCTTCTTCTTCTTGGTCTTCTTCTTCTTCTCCAGCGCAGTTGGCGTCAACAGACGGCCGTTACCGCCACCCTCAACGCCGAGTCTCCGCTGAACGTTCGCCTCTCAGGTCAAATCCCATCTTCTTCCTCTATTCCTCCTCCTCCTTCTTCTTCTTCTACCTCCGGGGAGGGACTTTGGGTTGGAGTTGGCAGGGGGTCCGTCTTGTTTTCTTGTTTTCTTGCTCCGAAGACCGTAACCGCTCGAGTAATGACGTAATGCGCCGTGCGTCCCGGCGGCGGGTGTGTTGCCGTTGGTGCACGGCGAGCTGCTGCAGCAGCAGGTAGAAGGGAAGGAGGGAGAAGGTTGGTTTTGTGCAGGAAAAGTGAGAAGAGTAAAAGTGTTCAGGCTGAGGACGGGGGACGCTGACCTCTGAGGGTCAGCCGTCAGTCCAGGTGAGGATCGAGGAGATCTTTGAGGCTCAACAAGAAGTTTACGCTTCTGCTAGGCAGGGAATTTGTTGTGGAGCAGCTGGCGAGCATCTCACAGCGAGAAGGTCCCTGGTCGGATTCCCTTTCTGTGTGGAGTCTCCATGTTCCCCAGGTGGGGTTCCTCAAGGTTCTCCGGGTTCCTCCAAACACACATAGGAGGTTTATGGAAGAACACAAAGTGTCCAGACGTGTGAACGATTGCATGTCACGATATGAAACGTGAATGTACGTCTCTATGACGTGTGAATGTATTGGAGATCCTGAATTATCCAGACGTCACTATCCAGACGATGGATGTCACTATATGATGTGCGGACGAGAGGGACGAACGGTTAATTCGAGTCCAAATCTTCTTGTCGCGTCGACTGGACTTGAGGATGAGGGGCTTCTCGGGTTCAGAAGCCAAGACTCCTCTGGGACGAGGGGCGAGATGTCTTCAGGTGACGCGACTGGAAGGTTTTTCGATAAGGATTCGCCGTCGCTCGAATGACGGAGAACCTGCACAGACGGGGTGAATAAGAATAAGAATAAGAACAACTTTATTCATCCCGAAGGAAATGGTTGTATCTCCACGAGACGAGATGAGTCCTGTGGTCGTACGGTTGCGTCTCTGCACGACGCGTGAATGAGAGGGTGAATGCTGCCGATACGACCCTGAAAGAATAGATACACAGGACTGTCTCGGAAAATTAGAATATATATTCGAATATAGAAAAATTCTTTATCATCTGCAATGCAATTACAAAAACAAAAATGTCATACATTCTGGATTCATTACAAATCAACTGAAATATTGCAAGCTTTTTAGTATTTTAATATTGCTGATTATGGCTTACGTCTTAAGAAAAGTCAAAATTCCTATTTCAAAATATTAGAATATCGTGAAAGAGCCTGATGGAAGTGTGTCTGAAGGCGTGCACGCTTGGGGAGCTGCATTTATGCATTCATTCATTATCTACAGGACTGTGTCAGAAAATATGAATAAAGTTCTTTATCTTCTGTAAGGCGATTAAAAAGACAAAAATGTCATACATTCTGGATTCATTACAAATCAACTGCAAGCCTTTTATTATTTTAATAATGCTGATTATGGCTTATATCTTAAGAAAAGTCAAAAATCATTTTTCAAAATATTAGAATATTGTGAAAAGGTTATTTTTGTTTTTTTAATCGCATACATTCTGGATTTTCTGTGTCAGAAAATTAGAATATAGTTCTTTATCTACTGTAATGCGATTAAAAAAACAAAAATGACTTTTTCACAATATTCCAATATTTTGAAATAGGATTTTTGAGTTGTCTAAAGATGTAAGCCATAATCAGCAATATTAGAATAATAAAAAGCTTGCAATATTTCAGTTGATTTGTAATGAATCCAGAATGTATGCGATTAAAAAAACAAAAATAACCTTTTCACAATATTCTAATATTTTGAAAAATGATTTTTGACTTTTCTTAAGATGTAAGCCAAAATCAGCAATATTACAATAATAAAAGGCTTGCAGTTGATTTGTAATGAATCCAGAATGTATGACATTTTTGTTTTTTCAATTGAATTACAGAAGATAAAGAACTTAATTCAAATTTTCTGACAGTCCTGTAGATAATGAGTGAATGAATGAATGAATGAATGAATGAATGAATGAATGAAGCTCCCCAAGCGTGCACGCCTTCAGACACACTTCCACCAGGCTCTTTCTGCAATTTCTGCAAGAAAGCAGATAATTCCTCTCTCTAACAGCAGAAGTTGGTATCTTTTAACCATCTTTAAATTTCTGCACGGCTCTTCGGAGCTGCATTGTGGGGGTTTGGGGAGGGGAGTGTTTGGAAGGAAGGGGACCCACGGAAGCGGGGAGAGGGAGTGATCGATAGAGGATGGAGCCGGAGAGGGGAGGGGTCGGGAGGGGAGGGGAGGGGGGACGTGATGGTCTCAGCCGCACTGTGAAGGGGGCCGTCCCTGTTGGTGGAGATCATACCGAGGAAGGCCCACCTAGCGATCAGTTGGAGATCTCCACCGGAAAGACGATATTCCGCTTCCACCGGATCCAAGAGGGGACCCAGCGTCGACGGAGGTTGTAAATAGGCTCGGTGAGGATGGATCTTCTCTTCTGCATCCCTTTTTTTTTTTTGCGCGTCGATGGCGGCGACCATCTCTCGTCTGCACGACGACCAGCCGTTCTTTTCCGTTCATTTTATCCGTTTTTTTTTTTTTGTTGTTTGTTTTTTTTTTTTTTTTGGCGTTTGTCGCAAATGAAATATCCGGTTTCGGAGGACGTGTGAGACGGGAAGATGCGGCGGAGGGGCGGATCAATCGTGGCGGACTGGTGCAGCGACCGGAGGCCGCATGGAGATCCTGCAGGATTCCTGCAGGGATCGGGCGACCTGGTTCATTTTAAGGAAAGAAAGGGGGTGGGGGGACGTGTGCGTGTGCGTGTGCGTGTGTGCGGGCTTCCCGAGATTACACCAGCATCATTTTACGTTAACCCGTGATGCGTGGAGATAGCACACCGTGGTGCTTCCCTTCCCTTCTCCCCTCCCCCCTGCTCACACACACACACACACACACACACACACACACACGCCAAGCAGCTCTTGCAGCAAATGTCACCAAAATGCGCCTTGCAGTCCAACCAGATCTTTTCTTCTCTCTTTTAATTGTGATTTTTTTTTTCTTTCTGCAGCTATTTAGCATGAAGTGCATCATTTCAGGCGAGCCAAAATCCTCCCAAATATCCGTTTCATTGATTTTTTTTTTTTTTTTTTTTCCTTTTAAATATTTAATGCATTGACGTGGACGTGGAAAAGGGGGGCGAAGGCATGAGTGAGCAGAGGGTTTTTACTACAGCTTGATGCTCGGGCTGCATCCGTCAGGCTCCACCACAGGAGGCGCAGCGACCTTCCCTTCCCCTGCCAAACGTATGTCTTTTAATAGAATCAAACCCACGGGGGTTTTTGTGGAATCGGAGTGAATATACTTAATGCAGCCTCGGCGAGCTGTTTATTCCCGGCGCTGCCCTTTTGGTTTGAGTTTGAATCCCACAAGTGGACCCTGGTGGCTGCGGAGAGCGCGACTGACCGAACGTGTGGTCCATCTCTTCACAGTGTCTCAGCCAAGATGGACGTGTTTATGAAGGGTTTGTCTAAAGCCAAAGAGGGGATGGCCGTGGCCGCCGAGAAGACCAAGGAAGGAGTCGCGGTCGCAGCGGAGAAGACCAAAGAAGGCGTCATGTTCGTAGGTAAGGCGATCACGTATTCCGGCGTCTGCATCATTAATTGGACTCGTTCTTTTACACGCCCGTAGAGGCGGTATTTCCCTCCGGCCTTTAGGTTACATGTTTGAATGAATAGCGCGACCCTGCGGGTGTCACACACGGGCAAAAGCGAAATTATAACCCGGTTATCTTTTATGCCTGCGTTGCCGTCTCCGCATACTGATTCAAGAGGACGGGTTATTTCACTCTGTCACGTGACATAGCAAAAGCGAACGCACCTCCCCGACGAATTAAGCGCCGCTAATTAAACCCCCCGGAAATGTAATCACTCAGCTCGGCCAGTTCGCCGATCGATATCTTTGTTTTAATTATAGAATTTTTTATCTTGATCCCGATACAAACAAGTATATCGTTACCGTGAACACCTTTTGTATGGGCATCAAGCATCAACCGCACGGAAGCTTATTTAGCACGATATTGGACGACGGCCACGTGGTCCGAGGCTCCGAACGTCCTTCTGCACTCCCGCCTGACCCGGCCGTGCAGAAGATGGGGGCGGGGGGGTCGGGGGGGTCGGGGGGGGGGGGGGGTCTGGGGGTCGTGGCGGCGCCGAGGGAGCAGCTCTTGCCACATGGCGGTGCATTTGACGGCAGCAGATTGTGAACGCCTCGGAGCCCAGGGTCACCTCCTGCAGAGGAAGCACACCGAAGAAAGTGGATCTGTTTTTGTTTTACTTTCAAGTCTGCAGAGTCTGCATTGATTTTAAGAAAGAAAAAAAAGGATGAGAGATGAGATGAGATGAGAACAACTTTATTAATCCCGAAGGAAATTGTTGTGCCAGAGTTTCAAGTTAAAAAAAAAAAAAAAAAAACAGTAATAGATAATAGTAGAAAGGAGGAAGAATAAGAAATATAATGAAATATAAATTGTTTTAACTGTTAGCAGTAACTACAAAGATTGATTGTAGATGGGAAACTTAAGATAAGATAAACTTTATTGATCCCCTTTATTAGGGGAAAGTCTTTGGTCACAGCAGCGTGACTGATATAGTGTCAATAACTATGAACATAAATATAGAAAATTGAAAAAGATATCCACAAACAAATAGACAGCAGAGAAAACGACATCAAGGATAAGAATGGACGACAGAATGGGAAAAAAAAAAGACAGTAAGGGTGAAAATAGACAACCAAACTAAACGAGAGTAATATAATACTAGCAATGACAAAAACAAAGCAAATCGACAAAAATAAGCAGGATGAGAACGAGCATCCGACGTAAATGGATTGGGAGGCAGGCAGAGACCAATAAAAGGAACTCTGGCAGTTGTCAAAACTGTTTCTAATGAATTTTGGAAAGGTTGCATCGCTGCTGATATGAATTCTTGAATTATCTGTGTCATATAATCGAATAATATGTTGGCATTTTAAAAGTATTGTTAGTCGACGTGTCGCTGCAGCAGAAGGGGTCGTGTCGATTAGCAAGAGGCTGAGTTTTACTTATGCAGTGATATTATCAAATTATAATGTGTGTGTGTGTGTGTGTGTGTGTGTGAGTATTGTCTGATCTAGATCACTTGTCATTAAGGAAGAATATTAACTTTAACACAAGCAAATCACTACCTGGAAGAGAAAAAAAATGAGAGAGGATGGAAATGATTGAAGGCATAAAAATGATCTGCCAATAACCTTAGAGAGGAATTGATAAAATACCTCAGAAATCAGCAAATATAGTCTATATTTGTGCCCATGAACGGTTGTGCGGACGTGCATGAAACGCGAACGAGAGGGTGAACGGCGGCGCGTCTCCGTGTGATTGACAGGTCCGGGTTAAACCCCGCCTCTCGGCCAATGACAGCAGGAATAGGCTCCGCCCCCCACCACCACCCACTGCAGAACAGGTGTGGAGACCGAATGAATGAATAGAGTTATTTGGCCATTTGGAGATTTAAACCATATCATATGAATGTAAATGTTGAAAGGACAATTTTTTATTCTCAATATATATGCATACATATATAATATGCTCATGCTCGGTGCATAGAAACTGCACTCAGTTTGATGAAAAGCCGGATCTTTGTGCGAAATGGAAGGTCTATGACTCTGGAGGCTCTGGAAACTGCCAGGCATTGCAGATACTTGACTGATTTCAATGATCCGATGACCGCGATCTTTTCTGACTTCCCCACCGGTGGGCCCACGGTCACGATAGTGTGGCACTCCTTCTTTGGTGGCATCGTGTTTGAGGTGCACGATGGGGGAGCTTTGTCAGATAAAGTCCATCCAATGACCTGTTTTCAAAGCAAGCGGCAGTCAAAACTCTCCCCGCCCTGTGTTTTGACACTCGGTTCAGCGAAAGGAAAAGGAGCATAGCTCCGGCCTGGCTGTGCTTGTCGAGCGTGGCGATGCCCTAGAAAGTGTTACTTGCCTGAAGGCTTGTCTTGGAGGAGGGGAAGGAGTGATCTTACCTCTTGACGGCTGCTGCTGCCGACTGGCCACCCAGCTGTAGGCAAGTGGGAGAAAACCCCAGCGTGCCGAGATGCCACCCGATGTCTCGCTCAGACTCGTGCGTCAGACGGCGGTCTAAAAGATGCGGCGTGACTCCGGTGAAATCTTACGCTTTCACAGGAACAGTGCATTTTCATCTCCGCGGACATTGAGGAGCCATCGCTAAAGATCTGCTGTAGAATGCAGGGATGGAAAACTAGGTGCGCGTCTTATCTTTCCACATGAAAAGTGTCTTTCTCTTGAGTTTGTGTGATTGGTATTTAATTTTCCATTTTTACTTTAAAAGTGGGAGGGGAGCATTTCTGGCATGCAAGCAAGTTTTATTGGATTTTATTTCGATTGAATTGATTAGTACGTGTCTGCAGATGTTGGATTCTTGTCAAAATCTTCTTGTCTTGGCGACTGGACTTGAAGTTCACGCACAATTTCCATTAGTCACTTCACCTAGGAGGTCGGTTACCTTCCTATTTCCCTCTGCAGGATCGTGCACAAAGAAAATCACTTATTTATTCATCCATTATCTGCATGGCACCGCATTAAAATTTATAAGATAACCAAAAAAAAAAAAAAAACACAAAAATTAAATTTGAATTCCGTTCTTGGAAAATATCAAGCCGATTTGCACCGATAATGTAAAAAGAGGGAATTTACTTGATCCCGATGCTAATTTGCTAAAACGCGGAGGCAGAGCTCTGCACATTCTAAGCATCTTTCCTGACGCTTTTCCTTTGACTTTCAGCTGGAGTGCAAAAAAAAAAAAACACACCTGGATGAATAGCATCAATTACAAAAACACATTTTTGTGATTATTTAACAAAAAGATCGCTGTTTCTTTCTGCGTAGCATCGCCGTGGGAGGAGGTCTGTGCTCTCCGAACGCCACTACCAGCTTCTTTTTCGGACGGACGGTCATTTATTTTAGTGCTAATAAGGCACCCAAAGCATGCATTCAAATGAGTGCATCTCCTAGTTGTCGGGTTCGCTCCGATGAACGCCTCCTACAAAGATGCTCCGGTGCTTCATCATTTTACACGTCCTCTTGGTTTCATTATAGCTCACAGAGAACAACGGCGGACACCAGGATGACAAGCCTGAGTGATGAGCACACAGCCGATTGGCCGGATACAGTAGCCGTTTGCACCGCAGACGGATAAGATCGACCCAAAGGCCCGAGATCCGAACGCCGCTCGGGCTGTTTCTAGAAAGGCTAAGATAATTGATAACTCCGGCCCGGATCTGGTGACATTTTTTGCGAGGGAACAAAATTTACATGGAAAAGAAACCGCCGAGACGACCGCTAAATGATGGATGAAACAATTCGGACGAATTTACAAAGGGGTTATCTAATTTGCGGCGAACGTGTCAAAGCCAATTGCCCTCACACAGAGCAGCCGGCTGCTCCGAACCCCAGGTCGGGCGGGATGAGGACGACATCTCGCTTCTTCAAAAGGGCTGAGCCCTTGCGTGTAAAATGGCAGAACGGAAGCAGACGCTTCCAAATAAGCACAAACGGCGTAGAAGTGCGCATTTTTGGTATCTAAGAATAAGAATAAGAACAACTTTATTTATCCCGAAGGAAATTGTTGTGCCAGAGTTTCAAGTAAAACATAACAATAATAAATAATAGTCGGAAATTGTATAAACAGTAAAAAAAAAAAAAAAAGGAGGGGCTCCAATGCAGCAATGCTATGGCGATATATTCCTGCAAATCAATACTTTTAGTGGTCTTGGAAAAATGGAAACGGAGAATTTATTTAACATCTCGAAATGTTTTTTCGGCGTGAAAACGCGTGCCGCACACACAGCCACCTTTTTCCTTCGCTTCCAGATGAACGCAGTGTTAGCTTCCCCCTTGTGACATCACAAAGGGTCCAAGAAGCGGCCCAATCACAGAGCAGACAAAACCGATGACACGTTTTCACTAAAGGACCGCTTTAAACATATTACCTCGTAGCTTCACGTGAGCGCCGGTTGATCGGTTGAACGCCCAGTTGCTGTGCGAGTGCGAGTGTGTGTGTGTGTGTGTGTGTGTGTGTGTGTGTGTGTGGACCCACTTGTGGAGCGCTTTGAAGCCGCAAGGTGATGAAAGCACTGCATAAGTGGAGACCGTTTACCATTTAAATGACCCTTATGGGTGGTTAACTGATACTTGATACGTCCTGGCTGTATCTTTGAGCAGACGGCGTTGCAGACATCGCTCCACTTCAACAGCGCTTCCCGAATCACTTAGATATCGCGCCAAAGGATGCTTGGACGGAGTATTGACATTTAAATCAAATAAATGACTTGACGTTTCAGGCCCACAGCTCAAATTGTCCGGATCCGCCGAAGGGGAACGCCGTTTTGTTTTGACACCAAAAGTCAGAGAGTCTAGCTTTCCCCCTCTGGAGTCGGTGCTAACAGCGTGAACGGCAGACACTAGGAGAAGAAAATGAAAATCACACTCTGGATATATTTCTCCACTGTAAAGTGTGTCGTGATAGATGAGCGGAAAACACAAAACAATTAATTGCTGCTAAAATCAAAATAAGGTAAACCATATTGATCCCCATCGGGGAAATGTCTTTGTCACAGCAGCGTTACAGTTGAAATGTCAAAAATAAATATGAATATTAATATAAATAGAGACAGTTAGAAGGCACAAGATAGCAAAGACATCCACAAATAAATAGACAGCAGGGATAAAAATGGACGTAATGGGGGAAAATGGACAACCAGAACTAAACAAAAATATAAATAGAGTGACAATAGCAATGACAAGAATGAAATAAACAATAATAGGCAGGATGCGTGCGGGCCGGGACCTAAAAGGATAAGAAAGACAGCAGAGTCAGGGCGTGACGTGAATGGGGAAAATGCGGATTTATTGCTCCTGTCGCTTAAAACGCCAGCCGGGACGTTCTCTCTGACTTCTTTGCTTGTTTTTGTTTTACAGGTAGCAAGGCGAAGGACAGCGTGGGCACAGGTGAGTTTTCTTGGCTTTTGAATGGAACATGCCGGAGCGTCCAGCGGGCGTCCACGTGTACAACCTCGATGTACTTGTGTGTTTTCATCCAGTGGCTGAGAAAACCACCGGGGCCATGGGGAACATCGCGGCCGCCACTGGCCTGGTGAAGAAGGACGAGTTCCCCTCCGACATGAACGTACGTGCACTGTTTATTTATTTTAAATCCTCCGTCACCAGCTGCCGAGTCGTGCGCACAATCTGTGAGAAGTAAAATCAGGGAGGGAGTGGGTTTGGGTTTGGGTTTGGGGATTCTGCGGCTCAGTTGGTGGAGCGAGAAGGTCGACGGTTGGATTCCTCCGTTGGCGAAGACGCCGAAGCCCCCGAATGTAAGCGAGAGGTTTGAAACCGCAGGGTGATGAAAGCGCTGTGTTAGTGGAAACCATTTGCCATGAAATTAAATATTAATTAATGAGTCGTAATTATTTAAAAAAAAAAAAAAAAAGCACAATTTCGACCTGAATAAATTCACAGTGGAGACATGAAGAAAGTGCGCCATTTTCTTAATACACAGGCTAGGGATTTGTTTTCAAATATGGTTTTCTGCGGTGCACTTGCAAGAAGCTCCCTGGTTGGATTCCCGCAGTTCCTCCAGGTTCCCCCCAAAGTCCAAAAACATGCAGGATGTTCAAACCCCTACATTTCCAAGATGTGTGATGAAGAGGGTTGCATGTCTCTATATGCTGCCTTGTGATTGGTCCAGGCTGAACCCATCCTTTCCCAATAACAGCTGGGATAGGCTGCTCCTTCAGCCGGGGTCTCCAATGAACCCGGAGGAACCTCAGTCAGGGCGTCCAATCGGGGACCTTCTTGCTGTGGGGTGGAAGTACCGACCTCTGCAACACCGGGCCGCACCATATCGATGCATTTATATCTATCAGACACACACACACACAGTTGTGTGTTGGTATCTATTCAAACAGACAGTAATTGCAGAATACAGGTGTGACGTTGCTCCTGAAAAATCTATTATTTGAATTTGTCAATACGTCACAGCTTTTTCAGCAGATCCTTTGAATCTGGACTTCGAATTTGAAGTCGCCCTCAAATTTAAGGCGCCGCTTCGGACACCCGCAGTCAAGACAACAGCTGAGCATTCAAGAATCAAGATTTTTAACTATTGTGCCGGCACGGTGACATTTCGCAACAATGTATGTGCAGGATAATAATAAGAATAGAAGATATATACACAGTGCGGATGGTATGAATGCCAATATGGTGGTCAGCTCTGCATTGGAAATTTTAATTCACATTTTTATCAATTTTGTGATGTTTCGACCATTTCCGCCCATGACCTTTGATCGCAAACTGAACTGGAGCGCTTGGAAAATGAAAAGAAGAAAAGGAAAAACTTTCATGTGGTCAAACTGAATTATTTAATCGACGGGGTCAGGTTTCATTGAGTTTTGGTCCGGTGCCGTCGATGCGCCGCCCGTCTCCCGCTGCCTCTCAGTGACGCCGGACGCTCGACGGCTGATGGAGCGAATCTCCCGGCGTTCTTTAATAGGCGTCTCAGAGGCTCTGTCAACGCGATAAAGTACTTATTTCAACCCCCTCGTGACCCGTTGTTTAGCAGCTGACACTAATCAAATATCTGCTGTCAAGAAGGACTCTTTTATTTTTAAAAAGCTTTAAAGTGAAGCTTTCTTCAGCTCCCAAACCGCGGTCACGCGTCATTTTCGGCAGGGAATCGTGAAAAAAAGCTTCATGCTCCCGGATGATTGTCGGACGCCGCGCGTGCTGGACTCTTAGATGAATTCAAATGAGTTTCCAGTCGTCCGGAGACGTATTGCTTCCCCGGCGTCACAAGCCATTGACTTTTTCCTCGGCCGGCGATCGATCTGATTAGCTGCGTTTGCAACGGTTTCCCGTCGCTTACGGTAAAATGGCCAGCTTGATACAGGCGGCGGGATTACAGCCTGTTCCCCACTGAGCTAATTGACTTGATTAGTGTCTGGTTTAAAAATAAAGTCGCCCATTCGCTCTGTTTTCGGGGGCTGATAGTCGCCGGAACCAAGAGCCGTTCCAACCTTTAAGATCAAGATTTGCTTTATTCGAATGTCCCAGGGTCTACTTACCTCCAGTTTTAAGTTACCCTGAACCACATGTTGTTCTTGTAGGCAAAGCTTGATGGAGCTTAAAGGCCTTTCTCTTGTCTTAGGCGAAGCACAGGTGTAACTAATAGCATTAGCCGCAGTTCTGTTCTTTTGAAAACATCCCGGAAAGCCTGGACGGCCTCCCGATGAGTCACGGCGTTTTCGCCGGGGCGTCGCTTCCCCCGCGGCCCACAACGTCTCTGCTTTTGAGGGGAAGCGTTCGCCGCGGACAGGAGTCCTTCCCCAAAACAGGAATATATGTGTGTGAACCTTGTGTCGTACTCAGACGTGTTTTCCCCCTCGTGATTAGTCTAGCGGGTGTTTATGTTAGGTTAATCTTATTAGTTTAGTGTTACGCTCTGTCGCCGTCAGTACCCGTCATTCATCTGCGTGCAGCTGAAATCATCACCCCCATCCCCCGACTCTGCTGCGCTGATATCCTGAAAAGCCGCAGCTTTCAGCGATTTTTTTGTTGACCGTGAAACGTGTTTTTTGTGTTGATTGTATAAAAAATTAATGACGAGAAGACGGCGTGACCGAAAAGTCCTCTTTTGCCCGGTCATGTCCTCTTTTCACGTCCTATCTGGAGCCTCCAGGGGAGAGCAGGGCGGTATGTTTTTGCACAGGACCATTAATCATGTACTGTACGCAAACTGCCTTGCGCTTTGTACAAAATAACACGGTACTTGCATGGTACTGTAATATACCGTAATACTGGTTGTATTTGCGCAGCCGTGTTAAGATCAGCTCCGCAGCAGAACACGGGTGAACAAGAGTGTTTATTTGTCATGGGGCTGCTGTTTCATTGTTTCCAAAAGATAGGAGGCTATAGTTTGTTGAGAGAAGAAGATTTTGGAGATACAAATGAGGTGTTTTTTATTATTTTTATTTTCATTTTCATTTATTTCAGGATGCGTTAAAAGAGGTTTTTTTTTTCAATAATTACTCCTGTTTAATATCCTCGCAGAATCTTACTAGAGATATTCTATAAATGTATTTTCGATCCATATATATACATATGTATTATGAGGTATCCCTTAGTATCAGTCACCCTTAGTATGGTCACCCTAAAATTATACAATTAAATAATACTCTTGCAAGTGCTGAAATATTCAAATTACGTCAAATGCAAGATTTACCAAAAACTAGGCGCCTGCGTGCCGGATCATATGTTTCATTGTTTCTATTTTCTTTTATATTTTCTTCCAAGTATAAAACTGTCATGACCTGCTTCATAAACAAAAAAGTGTTGAAAATAGTATAACGTGATATGGTTTCATATGTTTCATCGTTTCTATTCTGTTTTGTTTTTTTCCAAGTATAAAACTGTCATGACCTGCTTCATAAACAAAAAAGTGTTGAAAATAGTATAACGTGATATGGACATGAAAATAAAATATAAAGCTCATATTAACATACAATCCCTCTTGGTGCAAAAATCCAAATGCGAATCGACTGACGGCTATCAGCTGCATCTGATGACGGGAAACAAACAACAAACACCCGGAATATTTAACAATTATGGACCGGAAACATTTTAGCCATCAAGGCAGGGGGACGATACGGAGCTCAAGGTGTTTTGCAATCCTCACTTCTCCCTGTGGCGGTGTGTCTCTGCAGCCTGAGGAGTACGGGCAGGAGGCCATTGAGGGCCAGGGCGAGGGGATGCTGGAGCCAGAAGGGGAGACATATGATGAGACCCAGCAGGTAATCGTCCCACGTGACGCCGAGCCAACGCGTGACCCGTTCTGAGCTCATCCGTCGCCGCGGGAGCCCAGACGTCTCCTCCCGACGTTACCGTCCGTCTTTCGGAGGAGCAGCTCGATCCGTGCAGCTCCTGACAAATTATCAGCGGGGGCCACTTTTGCAGAGATGACAAAGGTGATCCGTTAAATTAGCAGGCGGCGCGACGATTGTCACAATTTACGTTGGTCTTGTCAAAATCGCTCAGCGATACATCCTGAAACCAGTGGGTGGCGAGGGAAACATGTTCCCTTCACGCTACATAAGCTATAAGGACGGTACGAGTGAAACGATCTACATTTACCGTTCATTCATAGAGGAATGGTTTGTTTACCTTCAGATATCACTGAATCCTAAGAAAGAAGCCTGTTTGACGAAATCACATATGTGCAACCCCCTTTCTTATGCAGTGAAGTGACTTTTTTTTTTTGCTTGTTTTTTTCTTTTTAAAAATGATTTCACATGAGAATTTCAAACTGACTGAAATTCCCCCCCCTCCCCGAAAAAAGGGGCGGTTCCCCGGGCAGCGGCACTGCAAAGCTGATTGGACGTTACCGCAACGGTAGAATGGGAGTTTTGCAGTGACGTGCTGTCAGGGGAGGCAGGAGTGGCCGTGCCTCACTTGCCAATCTTGGAAAGAAAAGAAATGTAAAATGAATAAAATAATTAAATTGTTATATACTGCTCAGACAAAAAACAATAACTCCAAGTCAATCACACTTGTGTGAAATCAAACTGTCCACTTAGGAAGCGACACTGATTCATTTTGACTTGTTTTAAGGACATTACATCATAGTTGGATCAGCCTGTCGTGTGTTTTTACACTTCAATTCTGAGCGTGACTCCTACTGCAGACCTCCGTGGGCTCATACATTTGATGTTTGTGTGATTTTGTTGTCACCATATTCAACTAAGTAAAGAAGTATTTAATAAGAATATTTTATTCATTCAGATCTGGGATGTTATTTTTGGTGTATTGATCTGTGATTTGCATTATAAAGGTATTTTTCATTTAACTTCACCAGTTTTGAATGGCTGGATTACACATTTGCTGTTCAAATACTGAGAAAAGACGTGCGGTGAGGCGGCGGACTGTATGTTGCTATTAAAATGTTTAAACACATTTGGTGCATAAGCTACATTTCCAATGTACAGTGTTTTTTTGGTCAACAACTGTATGTCTGTTACTAGTTTCTTGTGCTGAGCCTCAGATCATAGCTGAGCCACGAGGTGAGGCATTCAGTACTCCTGCCTCATGGTAGGGGACGATTGTGATTTTGGGGATCCTTCTTGCGACTCCTCGGCTGCAGAATACATTGACGAGCTAGATTTAGCTAGTCAAGTGCAGCCATGCAGGGTTTATATGATTATAAATGTGATTGTGATGAGGTCAGTGCCTCACCAGTCATGTGCCTCACCTTAAGTCACTAGATTTTGAATATTCCCTCCTTTTCCGTGATTGGTGGTGCGCTGCCTAGATCGCAGTGATGAACGAACCGTCCCTGCTCAAGACTCCAGGCTCTGAAACCACGCATTGTGACGGATTGGATTGACGCAGTGACAATTAGTGATGACAAATGTGTTTAATCATTTTAACAGCAAAATACAGACAGACAGCGGTCTTGTCTTAGTGCAGAGCACGCCAGCAGTCAGTCGTCATTGTGCAATCTACGTTGAGGCTCAACGGTCCGCAGCCTCACCGCACGTCTCCTCTCAGTGTTTGAACACTAAATGTGAAAAATACCTTTATGGCGCAAATCACTGATATATAAAAACATTTAATCCTTTTTTTCATTTGCCATTTTTTGCTTTCCAAGATTTGCAAGTGAGGCACGGCCTCTCCTGCCTCCCCTGACTGCACGTCACTAGTTCTGAGTGTGTGGCGAAGCGAGCGTCCAGTGAGGATGTGACTTGTTATTTTTGGACCTTGCTTCCAAAAACAGGGCGGCGAGCCACACATAATATATTGCTTTGGAAGGAGGACATAAAGATATGACTCCTTTAAAGATATCATCTGCGGTAGCCGTTCAAATGCACGTTTGTTTGCACAGATAGATGAACATAAAAGCCCAGAAATTCCTGGATTTTTCCAAGTGACTGTCTGTGAGGCGGAAGATCGTTCCACCCGTTTCCTCCTCCATCTCGCTCTCCCTTTCCTCCGCATCCCTCTCCCCTCCCCCAGCCTCCGCCACACCAGCAGCGCACGAGCTGGCTGCCTTGAATGGGCGTGGCGACGCCTCTCGCGGCCTCCGAGCATTATGGGTAACGTCAGGGTCGTCGCTGTGAATAAGGAGCGAGCTAAAGGGCTCCCGTGGATCCCGGGCCTCAGGAGCATCATCCCGTGGATTAAATCCACTCGTCCCACGCTCTTGCAGTTCGGTGGATTTGTCACATGGCGTTTTTGCAGGCTAGTTTTTTTTTTCCCATTTTTTGGAATGACATGCATGTCCGAGGAGGCGTGCGTAGAGTTGCAAAGATGCCGTGGGTGAGATCACGACGCTGCCGTTGTCCGGTGCTGCCATCTCCAGGCGGCAGGCGGACGGCAGCCGGGCTGATGATGACGTCATCGAGTGTCACCACCAACCTTCTGACCCACATCTTCTCCTCAAAGCATTACAGCAACAGGATTAACTGCTGTATAATAACCATCTCTGAGGGCCTCAACCTCTTCAGGCTGCACATATGCATGTGCATCCAGCCCAGTCTGTCCATTCACAACACACATAGATACGTGCATGTGTGTACATAAATATACAGTATATATAAATATACATATATATATATATATATATATAATGTATGTGTATAATATATGCATATATAATATACATATATATATGTGTGCGTGTGTGATTTTGGTTATGCTGCTTCATCTGTCTGTCCATCTATCCATCGATCTATCGATTTATCCATCTATCTGTCTTTCATGCTGTATCTGTCTGTCTATCTATACATATATATATATATATATATATATATTTATTTATTTATCTATCTATTATCTGTCTGCGTCTATCCATCTATCTGTGTCTCTCTCACTATCTATCTATCTATCGATCGACCGGCCGACCAACCGACCGACTGATCTATCTATCTATCCATATCTCTCTCTCTCTCTCTCGCTCTCTCTATCTATCTATCTATCTATCTATCTATCTATCTATCTATCTATCTATCTATCTATCTATCTATCTATCCATCCATCCATCCATCCATCCATCCATCCATCCATCCATCCATCCATCCATCCATCCATCCATCCATCCATCCATCCATCCATCCATCCATCCATCTATCTATTTTGTTTATTTTAAGTCACTCTACTGCACATGACATTACATACTTGGTTTAACATACTGTACATTCCCTGCCTTACATTTTAACTTGTAGTTTTTGCGATTGTTGCGTTCTCCTTTTCTAATTTTCGCTTTGAAAATAGCCCTGGATCTGAGACCTGCTATCTCAGCCGTCGTGCAATAACTGCTGTGTGATAATAGCAAAGTGATTCTATTCCATTCAAAGAACGTGAAATTATTATTGTCTAGTTTTAGCGATTAGCATGTACCTATCTGTGTTTATCTTTCTATCTGTCTATTCATCTCTTCTCTATCTATCTACCTGTCTATTTATCAATCTATCTGTCTGTTTTTCTCCTTATCTATCCATCCATCCTTCTCTTTATCTCTCTATATTTAACCCAACTCGTCCTCTCCAACCTGCCGTTCCCTTACATCTGCTCTTTTTGTATCTCCTCCCCTCCAGGAGAGCCAGGACTACGAGCCAGAAGCGTAAAGGCACGGTTCCGAGCCGACATCCAACCAGCAGCACAATAATCTTTCTAATAATAACAAGGACAAATGCTGAAACAATTACAATTACACCCCCGTTGCAAAAAAAAGCTACAAAAAGACAAGCATTCCCACTGAAAAATGTTCTTCCTTCAAGACAAATCTTTTATTATTATATATTGTAAATGTTGTTATTAACTGTAATGTGTTGGATGTAGGTATTAAATGAGGTGTAGGATCGTCCTCAAAGTCTCATTTCCTTGATTCCCTCCCAATGAAATGAGACCAGAGCCAGGGCTTGTGAATTTGTACTTTGTGTGTAACCCGTACTTAGAAACGTGCAATCAATGTTCATCATCTTCCAATGAGACCCGAGTTGGAGTGGAGAAACAAAAAAAAAAAGACAAATATGTGAGAATAAAAATGTAAAAATGTCCAGTCGCAAGCAGATATTAACGCAGTATCCTCTTTAAGTGTCGACTATGCCTGTCCGTGGGGTTCGTTTCGTTTTGCATTTCTTTGGAGAATCATTTCAATGTTTTAAAAGTGAGAGTTTTTTACATTGTATCTTTATAGTTGCTTGTGAAAATCATTCCAGTAAACTCTATGTTAGAATTGGACCGAGTATACTTGTTTGTATGTGTGCGTGTTTTTTCGTGCGTGTACCCGAGATTCGAACGAGTCACGATGACATGTCTTGGAATCGTAATGGTTGTTACATGACAAAAAAAAAAAAAGTGTGCTTTAAATATGCAGGACTTGTCAATAAAAGGGTTCATGTGTTAAGCCAGATTTACAAATCCTCTGTAAATGGAAAAGTTAAAAACAAACAAAAAAAAAATCCCAGAATAGTCTCTGATATTGTGATATTGAAAACTAAACTTGCATTTTCTTCAAAAAAAAAAAATGTTTTCCCCGCACGCGAGTTTAATTCCTCCTCCTCACATGGCTCTCGTTTTGCTTGCTCTTGTCTGGGTTTTGACGGCAGGATGTGTAGAATCTGCTGAGTGGGCGTTTGGTCGCTGGCACCGCTCGGCCATAGACGGGATGCCAGTGTGATCGGGCCTCTCCGGTTTGGTTTTGTTCGGTTTAATCCATCTGGAACATGCAGGCTCGCCGGCGTCGGGCTCGGACGGAGGGTATTAAACCTCGGCTTCCAACGCTGCCCGCGCAGATAGACGCCCGGACGCCACACGGGCCGAAACGGGAGCCATGGCCTCGCTGAAGAAGTCCTTCGAGGGCCTGAAAAGCGCCGGCCAGTCGGCGGCGAAGGGGGCGGCGGACACGGCAGGTAAAAAGACCCGATCGGGAGATGGCGCGGCCTTTTTCGAACATGGAAAACGCGACGGCGTCATTTGCTGTGTGTGTGCTCTCTGTGCTGTGATTTCAGTTCAGGCAGCTCAAGACGCCGTGCAGCAGGTGGCAGACTCCTCCAAAGAAACGGCCAGCACGGGTACCCGGCACGCTTCCCCGTCCTTCAAACCTCTTTCTCGCCATGTGCAAAAAGTATTACCGTCCAAAACCCGCAAGCCGGCCGTATCGGCGAGTTACGGAGAGCGGGATCGATGGTTACGGAGCAACGGTTTATGGTTTTTTTTTTCACTTAACGGATAAATCCTTGAGAGTGTTTGTGCGCTGACGGGAGTTTTTGGATAATTCAGAGTGACAGTTATCATGTGTTGTTTTGTTTTCTGCTACCTGTTTGTCTCTGAAGCTGCTCAAGAAGCCAGCAAACAGACCCAGGTGGTCATAGGACGAGCTGCTGACAAGGCCAAGGACACGCTCAAGGAGTTTGGACAGAAAGTGGAGACTAAGTGATCCCTTAAATATATATAAACGTGTATATATATGTATATATACACATGACATTCCAGAGAAAATGTCTAGAAATTGTCTTCTATCCCCTCTCTCCCCCCCACCAGCATCTTTAGCAATTTGTCTTTTGCTGACTGATAGGTTTCATTGCATGTGAAATAAACACAGAGACCAAATTGTTTCCCTGCCTTTTAAAGATGCGTTACGGCATAACACGGCCGAGCGGTCGACGCCGGCGTCAACCGGCGAGGCGCTCTCGTATGCGACGCATCCCGTTCGGCGGCGCGGAGAGTACTCGTCAATGAATCACCGCGCTGGTGATTACGACACGGCGCTGAGAAGATGGCCTTTGGCGTGCCGACGGCTCCTGATGAGAATACGAACAGATCTCTCTACCTCGGTCCCGCGCACCTCCCTCCGTCACACTACACGGTTGCTAGGTAACAGGACTCGGCGGAGGCCGGGAATCGGCGGAGGCCTTTTGAATTAGCGGCGAGGACGATTCTGTCAGAACACGGTGTTCCGGCCAAGCCGCGCACCGCCGCCGCCACTGTACGCTAAGAAAGACGCACCTCTCCAAAGGACAGGAAACTTCACATCTTGACTCAAAGTGACAATTCTAAAGCTCCGGTTCTGCAAAGTGGAGAGGGAGGAGGGAGAACCGAGTCCATATATAGTGGGCTGTGTGTGTGTGTGTGTGTGTGTGTGTGTGTGTGTGTGTGTGTGGGAGGCAGAGGTCTGCGTGCTCCAGGCTCTTTCAGCTGATACCCGGCGTACTGTTTTTGTTACATCAGAACTCGCTAATATTTCAGACTTCTGCAATTTTTTTTTGCCGCTGCATAGAGAGCCGCATTCAAAAGGACGTCATGTTTTTATCAGACTGTATCTGCTTGTTTGCCTTCCTTTAACTCTGAGACCACACACACACACACACACGCTGTGTATGTGAGTGTGTGTGTGCGTACTGTATATTTCCAGTATATTTGAGCGATCGGGCCGGATCTCCCCTGAGAATCTCCCTCCGCCGTCACCTGTGATGATTCAAATTTTCACCTCTTCCAGAGTTTCTGGAACGACAAAACGCGCGGCACATTTTCGTCCCTCCGCACACCGTCGCCGTCGTGTTGCTATGAGAAACCTGAAGTTAATTACTATGATTTTCTGATGATTAGAGAGCAGAGCACATTTTGTCATTACATTACCACTCACTGCCGGAACCTGGCTGTGGTTTCCAGGGAAACTGGGAATCTGAAGCTTTTCAACAGACACAGCCGCAGCTTAAAGAGCGAGGATTGCCTGAGACAGATTCTTCTAGAGACAAACCTGTAGCCATCGCAGTCGCTATCAATCAACAGGAGGGATACGCCGACAGATTTGGGTCTCATTTACCGGCGATATTTACCATGTTTGACCTAAATCTGCTGAAGAGTTGTGGAGAGACTTCAGTTTGATTTGGACTGCTGAGGTACGTCTGCGACTCGCTTCTTGTTTGTTCAAAATTCCGTTTGAATTCATGTCAGAAACTGCGTTTACTCAGTTACGGTGCGTGCTGTCATTTCCATGTGCCGATTCTCTCGAACCGGAGCGTCGGCGTGTAAATCTAATTTTAGGTTCTCGCGGGAGGTGGGGAAATACGAGCAAAATGAAATCTCACATCGCGCTCTCTTCATTTCACGTTCGATAATGCCAGTTTAAAACCATCCTCGTATTGAGTAATAAGCACGGGAACGCGGTGACGTAACTTGGTTGCATGTTCATTTTGGGAATGCGAGCGGCGATTGGACCGCATTTATCACATCGCATCTGATTGCGGCGTTCTGATACGGTGTGTCAGTGCTGTGTTATGTCCTGCAGGAACGTCTCCCCGCTCAAAGTGAGGCAGCAATGGGAAGTCTGAAAGACGAGATGAGAGGTCTCCACGAGGAACCCCAGCCTTGCGAGAAGAAACAGGACAGGGAGCGTCCGGGCAGCTCCGACGGAAGCGCCGCGCCCGGGGGACCTCAGCTAAACGCGGGTCGGGAATCGGCATCCGACGATACCGATCGGCCGGACGGCGCTCAGACGGACGCCCTCCCTCCTGCGGGGCAACACCGGGTCGACAAAACAGCAGCCGCTGAACAAAAAGACACGGCCGACCGGGATGAAGTTCTCACGGTCCGGCAGGAAAACGCGGATCCGGAAAAGGAGAACGCCTTGTTTCCCGAGCCGTCCGCAGCGGATCCTTCCGACCCCAATTCCCCGGCGCCGTTCGGGCAGCACCACATGCGCACGCAGGTGAGCCTGGAGGTGGTCCAGTGCTGCTCGGCAGCCACCAGTCCCATGACGCCCCCCGAAGGCGCTCACTCCTTTTTCTTCCCCGCCTCCTTCGGCCGTCCCGGAGCCGCGGGGACGGACACGAAGGACGCCGAACTGCAGGTGGGTCGGCGGGCGCAGGTCTGCTCCGTGGCCACGTCCCCCATGACCCCGAAGACGCCCTCCGTCAGCGCCTTTCCGGAGCTGAGCGGCAGGGAGACGGCGCCGGGGAAGGGCGAGAGTTTCCCGTCGACGACGAGTGAGTCCAAGATCAGCGCCGCTCCGACCCGAGTCCTCGACGCGAAGAGTTCTCAAGAGACCTCGACCGACCGCCTCGCGCAAGTGGATTCACAAGTGACGCCCGAAGACGGCGACCGCAAGCAGCAAAGGATGGGCAGTATGGACCAGGACATTACCATCCTCGTGACCCACCACGGTAACACCGAGGAGGAGGACGAGGAGGAGGAGTTCTCCTCGGGGGGGTCCCATCGGCCCGCCGAGGCCGAGACGGTTGACCCGGATGTATCGGCAGAAGGCGTAGACTACGAGAGCAACGCGGAAAGAGTTGAACGCGACCAAGCGCCGGACGCCTCAAGCCCTCCGCCGGGCCGGAACGCCGAGACAGACGAGAGACCCGCAAAGTCAGAAGCGAAAGAAAATAAAGACGGCGACCCGAAAGATTTCCCCCCGACGAAGTCCGCCGTGCCCGAATCTCCGGCGCCTTTCGGCTGCCACAACATCCGCACACAGGTGAGCCTGGAGGTGGTGCAGTGTCAGTCCGTGGCTACCAGCCCCATGACGCCCCCCGACGGGGACAACGCCTTCCGCTTCCCGAACTCCGCCGGCGGTGGCGGCGGCGGCGGCGGCGGCGAGACCAGAGACGCCGAGCTGCAGGTGGGTCAGCGGGTGGAGTTTCGCTCCGTCGCTACGGCGCCGATGACCCCGAGAACGCCCACCGCCGCAGCTTTTCCCGACTTCAGAAAAGAAGTAAGCGTCGAGGAAAAGATAGTGGAGGTGGAGGAACAAGTGAGTACACCCGGATCTGAGGAGGAAGAGGAGAACGTAACGGGTGAGGAGGAAAGGGCAGAGGCGGCTGAAGGGGGAAAAGAGGAGGGGAGAAACCGCGAGGAGGACGAGGAAAAATGCGAGGAGCCGGTGCAGGAAGTAAGCTGGGATGAGAAAGGGATGACGTGGGAGGTTTATGGCGCAGTGGTGGAGGTGGCGGTGCTGGGATCGGCTATCCAGAAACACTTGGAGAAGCAGGTGAAGAAGCAAAAGAGTCAGTCCTCCTTGCCTCCCCCTCCGCCTCTCAACCCGTCAGCTACGCCTCTGGTCTCCGAGCATCCTCCGGGGGGGTTGGGTTCGGGGAAAGGCCGAGGCGGGAAGAGAGGAGAGCGGGGGGCCAAGGCGAGCCGCGGCAGAAGAAACCCCTTCCGCCTGCTGATGGAGAACATGCAGCAGCCGCACTGCTGCTCCAAAGCGCACACCACCGAGTGACACTAAGCCGTGACGGGAAAACCCGGAAATGACGAGTGAGGCAGGTAGTCCGCAGGCGGCCGTGAGACAGAGGGTTTTTTTTTTGTTGGTTCCTGCGAAACGCGCCATACGGAAAATGCCATGCGAATCAAGTCCGCCTTTTCACTTCCTGTGACATTTCTTTGTACTAGCTCACGTAGTAACCGATCGAAAGTTTGGACAACGAAGACGGCGGCGCCGGAGTCCCACGTGTCACTTCTGGTGGTCTGTGAACGTTTTAAGCCATTGAAACCAGTTGCTCTTCTCCTTTTCTGCAGATGTAGCTGAGGTGGAGACAGACAACGGCAACAACATCGACCTTTTTCAATTCTGTTTGTTTACCGTGTGGACAATCAGTCAGTGCGGCCCGGAAGCGACGGCGCTCACGGATGTGTGGATAAACTCCTTTGGTTTTCTTTCATTGTGGAAACATGAAAATATACCGACAAAAGCACAATACCTAGATACCACCGTTTGATGAATTTGCAGTTTTGTTTCGTTTTTTTTTTTTTTTCAGTCGTTTATCACTTGCTGTACTTTAGTGTCATTATTGGTGATTCGGTTGTACTTTGTGTGATGAAAATGATTTTCCGGTGTTTCAAATCCAGACGTGATCTTGGTGTTCATAAGGTCGGGGTAGGGTTCGTATTTGCGCATATTTTGTTTATTTAAATATTGCACTTGTGATACATTCATTTAGCTGTAACTAAGTCTTCTCAGCGTGGTATAAGCCCATACAATGCATGAAGTTTTTGTCTACAAGTCTCTCACACCCAAAGGAAATATTGCCAAAAATATAAAAATCAAATCAAAAAAAAAAAAAAAAAAAAAAAAAACATTGTGAGCATCGAAAACTTTCTTATCGTTCACGAACGCAACGCAATATTCTCTTCCCCTCGTCTCGACGAGCGGGACGAGCGAGTAGATTTGTCTTGTGTGCTGAGAAAATGCTGATATACTTTGTTTCGGATCAAACCAAACCACTTTTGAATTTTCTTGTTTTATGAACAAATAAAGTTCTTCGTGTGTGCGTGGAAAAAAAAAAAAAAGAAAACGAACCTCGATATCGTCCTGGTTGTTTCGGCACTTCACAGATTGATCGTTTCAGTTCACCAAGCAACGCTACCTAAAGTAAGGAAACACCTCGCTTCTCCATCATAATGAGAGGTTGTGAAGATGTGGTTCTGCAAAGACGGTAAAACTTTTAAATTCAATGCGATGTTTCTCAGTTGTGACGTCTATCGAAAGCATATTTGGCAAATGATCAAACTCTACAAAAATTCTTCCTAAAATACTACAAGGAGGCTAATAGCGCTTCTCTTGGTTTGAAAAGGAGGCTTTCGGAGGAGGTCTTCGTTCCGAAGCCATCCAAATGATCTGCTGACAGTTTTCTTTTCTTGCTCTCAGAAAAGTCCTTCTAACCACGTCTGCGCTCGGACCTTCTTACATCACAGGTCTGATGTGCTGAACGCAGGGTTGATAAAACCCACGCCGGGGTTTTCAGAGCCTCTCTTCTGATCCTGCCGAGCCAGAACTGCATCCAGAGCTTCCATGTACTCCGGTGGGCCGGCACACTCCTCTTCCTCCTCCTCCTCCTCCTCCTCCTCGATCATGTGCTAATGGCATGCAGATAAAATGTAAAATTAGACTACTTTTTAATATTTATAAGTGCAAATGATGATCAATTGTAACAGGAGAATTTACCATGGTATCTTTTTCAGGCACGATCGTGTCGTCACTGTAGTCCAGGGAGGTCATGCTTGGGTAGAAAAAAAGCAAGGTAGAAAAAAGTACACAGTGTGTGAATGTGTGTGCGAATGGGTGAATAATATCTAGTCTTTGTCGCCGAAAGGTGCAAAAGCGCCATATACGTTGAGCCCATTTATCATGTATGTCTTATCCAGTATTCCACACACGTTTTTCTCCTCAACCGGTGTGTTTGGCTTCCAATCATCACTGGAAAACATCACTTCTCAATCTTCTCTTTTCAGAGCCGCAGCAAAATATCATACGTATCTGGGAGCTGTAACCTGTTTCTTCCTACCTCAACTTGTCGATATCAGAGTTTTCTCCTTCCAAGTCCTGGACCATGGCCATGTCGATGTTGAGGTTGAGTACAGGGTTTGCTCTGTCAGCAAATAATGACACCATGGGGTCAAACACAAAATCATATTTATTGTTTTTTTTTTTTTTCAGTTTATTTGATCCAATATTTTAAAAATGGTTTTGTCACCTCACCCCTCCATAGTGTACTTGTTAGTTCCCGGAACCACGGTTCCACTTTTGTGGTTGTCAGAAACCACCTTGGCTGCAGAGTTCATGGCTTTGGCTGCCTTGAGTTTCCTCCTGTAACTGAGTGAATGGGACACAAGGTTTGTCTGTGGCGACTTTCACCCCTACGAGATCTCAGCTAATGTCTGCTCGTCCGTCCGTCTGAAGATGCGCACGACGTTCAGGCCACGATTGGAGAAGATGTAAGATGTTGCAAGATGTCGGTCAAACAAAATTAGACAGTTTCGGCTGCTTACTTTCTGCGAGTGCACACCAGAGAGGTGATGAGAACAACCAGCACGCTGACAAGGCCTCCAACCACCCCGAGAAGGATGAAGTTCAGAAGGTCTCCCTCTGGACTGGGCAAATATGTGCTCCCCTGAAGCAAAGGATGGATATCCTATGTTATCTGTATACTATCATCATCTGTCTGATTGAAGATTTGGATCAGTAAACAAGACGAAGCTTATTGTTTGCTCCCAGTCCATATAATAAAAACAAAAAGGAGATTGTGTCTCTTATAAAATACAAATATCTTCAGTTGCACTGGAGCCGGATGCTCTTTTGCAATGCTTTCTGGCATAAAACGGCACCAAAAGAGACGTACCACAGAACCACTGACTCCCTCATTCACAGGATGGGACATTCAGACTTGAATTAACCCAATGAATGTTACTGGACAAAATCCATCCTCCTGTATTGTCAGTGTAATTATGTTAGCAATAGAATAGCATCAGAGCAGAGCTGATATCGCCAGCACTTTTCGTAGTAAGTCGGACCGTTTTTGAGATGTTTTTACGGAAATAGAACCGCTGTTATCAAACGGTACTGCACAAATACTGCAGCATTCGCTGCTCTATGAAGTAAATGAATCGGATGTTCATATAATGTGAGAAGAAACTGTGAAAAACAATCAAAAACAAACCCTTCAGTTGTTCCCACTTACAATGTACAGAAGGCCCAACTGTTCCAGCTCTGGAAAATGTGCAGGATCAGAAATCATCTTTAATACTTCGCTCGACGTGAGAGCCAACCCTTTGGGCCGCAGAAAATACGCCACCATGATGGCACCGCTGGAAGCCCTGAGAGAAGAGTAGGACCAAATAACCGGTTCTTAAAGTTCAGCCAAAAGGGACGCTCGCAAGTTGGAAACTAAAACAAATACTGGCACCACCCGGTGGACGAATGAGGTCACTGTGTACGAGTTCCTCTGCACACCAGCCAGTCATCAGATCTGCGTTGGGCAATTTGAGCACACCCTCACCTGGTGTCTTCAGAGGAGTCGGGCCTGATTGCTACAACCTCAACAGTGGCTTTGGTTGCGACGGTAAGTGCTCTAGAAAGGGTAGAAAATGTCAAATTCAAATGTAGCAGGAATATTTCATTTGCGGGGGAATTGAGTTTCATTTCTTTCTAACATGAATCTCCAGTATAGTCATACAAGACCGTACCTGACTATGTTGTCCTGGTTTCTTTCAAGCTCAGCTTGACTTATCCTGAACTGAAGTTGAACTTTGAATGTTTCGTCTACGGTGTATATCTGTAATGTCCAGAGAACAGAAAGGTAAGCGAAGGCTGTCAAACACCAGAGGGGGAATGGAGCCACCTCACCTCCACGACTGTGCTTGTGGAGAGGTCCCCAGTGTCCGTTGCAGCTAATGACACCAAATACTTCCCTTTCAGTGTCATTTCAAGAGGTTCAGTCGTTCTGAATGAGTTGTCAGAATCAGAATCAGAATTGCTTTAGTCGCCGAGTAACTTTGCAACTACAGGGAATTTGCTTCGGTTGACGGTGCTAAATAGACAACATGTAACAGGTGTTAAATAAGTGAAAAATAAAAGTGAGATCGTGGTTGGTTGTGCAAAGCAGTGCAAGGTAGGTTATTTATGAGGCAGGCCGCCGATGGGAAGGAAGACATTGGCAAGTGAGTCAAAGATTGTAAGAAAATACCGTTTGCTTTAAGCGTAATTATCCTGATGAAGGACTTTGCACTCACTGAATAATTCCAATGTACGTGTCTCTCTGCTGTGTGGTGACAGCCTCAAACAGCATCCTTGCGCTGCTTGTATGCTTGTTTCCGTCCTCAAATTGTACCCCTGTTACTTTGAAATCAATCTGTCTGTTTACACCAGAATCTCGGTCTGAAGCCTGTAAGAGCCAAGACAGTAACGACAACGATATCAACACAATACCACCGTTTCATGCCGGTCTTATTCGCATTTCTGTTGAACTCACAGAGACCCTCGCCACCGACGTCCCCTTGCTTGCTGTTTCTGACACCACCACTAAGGAACACAGAAAACAGATGGCTGTGGCTCAATTGATAGAGCGGGATTCCCGCCAATCGGAAGTTTGGCGGATTCAATTCTCAGCTTCTTCTATCTGCATGGCTCCGGGAAGACACTGAAGCCCCGGCCGCCCTGGATGGTCTGGCTAGCGCCTAGCATGGTAGCTATGCCGCCATCGGTATGTCAGCGTGTGTGTGTGAATGGGTGAATGTGATGCAGGCCGAAAAGCTTTGAAACTGCAAAGACTGAAAGCGCTTTATGAGTGGAGACCATTTTGAGATTTGAGGTCGAGTAAGTAACTTTCCCTATACTACATACTGGTTGAAGTTTTTTGTGAAAGTGCACAGTAAGCAGTGCAGTAGTTGTATACTCTTTGGAATTTTCAACGTTTTCTAACGTTTCTTGTGAAGGTGAATCGAACATTCACTCAAAATGGATTCCATTTGGGAACCTTGCTCAGACTGGGCTGGCGTCTTTAGTCGATGGAAGTCCCAACACACTTGAGTCAGTTTAATGCATTTCATATGATGGTTATAATCTTCTTCTCCTTCTGGGTTCTTCCCTTCAGGGGTCACCACAGCGAATCAACCTTCTCCGTCGAACCCTATTCTCTGTATCCTCCTCTCTCACACCTGCTAACTTCATATCCCGTCTCACTACGTCCATATATCTTCTCTTCGCTCAATTCCAGCATCCGTCTACCAATATAATGACTCTCCCTCCTCAGTACATGACCCAACCATCTCTGACCTTCTCCCCAAAACATCTGTGCTGTTCCTCTGATCCATCCTGATCGCTCCCAAAGAGAACCTCAACATCTCCATCTCTGCCACCTCCAGCTCTGCCTCCTGTATTTTCATCGTTGTCTCGCCACTGTCTTGTCCACCTTTTGATGGTTAAAGGTTCAAGTTGTAAAAATGATAATACCCTCCGTCTCCGGGGATTTTACAATCACAGGATCATTACAAAGTAGTCATGATTACCTGATGAAATGCCCTTATATAGACATGTATGTAAACAGTATTGAGAAGCGTTGCTAGGATACAGCGTCCATGTACTGTCTTCTTGGCCAATTAATGGATCAACCAGTGAGGGTTTGTCTCTTAAAATCAAATACAAAGCATATTGGGTGTGAAGGGTTGAACATATTTTTTAAAAGATAACCAAAGTCTCTTCATCGCAATAGTTTTTTTTTTCCATGGCTGTAATTGAAATTTAATCAGAAGATACCACGTCAAAGGGTAACAAGACACTGCCGTTTGAATTGTCTTGTACAAAAATGGCTCCAAGTCAAGTACAACTTAGAGGAAAACAATCTGAGATTTCAACTCACCAAACAGACTGTCTGAGTACAGGAATTCCGGTGCGTTGTCATTGATGTCTCTGATATTGATCTCCAGCTTTCCTGAAATCCCAAAACAAAACAAACAGTGAAGATCAGTGGTTGATGAAGAGAAATTTCAAAAATCATCCTCGGCTCCGCTTTCCTGACCTGTCGCGATGCTGTTGTTCTCCCCTTTCTCAGTTCGCTCGTCCTCCACTTGAGCTTCCACGAGCACCTGGTCACAATGTTCGTAGTCCACCGTGTATTCCGGGTTGACTATCACCTCTCCTGTTGGCTCCAGGATAAACCAGCTGCAAGGAGAGTACGAGCCTTCACATCTGCATTTCATGGATTCCAGCTGGTAGACGAGGGAGTGGTTTCCATCTTTGTCCAGTGCTTTGAACGCCCCAACAGGATCACTGTAAGTGGTATTTTCTTTCACTTCCACGGGGTCCGCGGGCTGGAACTCGGGCCTCTCATCGTTAACATCCAACACTTCCACCTCCACCTTTACAAAAGCCTTCTTTAGCTCCAGATCTGTCGCCTCTACCCACAGGGTGAAGTCCTTCCGAGCACTCTCGTAATCCAGCTCGATGTCTGGATCAGCCATAATGTTTCCGCTGTAGCCTTGCTCATCTTCCAGGGTACGTATGATAAAACTGCCAAAGCTTCCATTGACGATGTTAAAAGAAATGCGGTTGAAGACTTCTGTTTGGTCCAGATCTTTCGCTTGAACAGACCCCACAAATGCACCTGATTGGAAAGTAGAAATTAAAATCCTGCGTTTGTGAGTACCTTAAAAGTCAACTCAAAACTGACCTTTTTCCCCTTCTTTCACGGAGAACTGGTACGATGGTTTCCTGAACTCTGGAACGTTGTCATTCACATCCTGGGATTCGTCAAAGGACACATTTTCGGTCGTGAGAACGGGCAGCATTAGTATGTATTACAGTTCTAACAGTTGTCCACCAAGACATACCTCTACGACAATAATAACTGCTGCCGTGCCTGACTTGGGAGGGTCGGCCTTGTCTGTAGCAGTAACGGTGAGCTCAATAGTCCCCTTCAGTTTTGGGTCGAGAGCCTCTCGATCCAATTGACCTTGATTTCTCAGCACCCCGGTGTTGGGGTCAATGGTGAAGTTTTTGCTGTAAGTAGTCGGCAGTAACGCGAAGGCAATATCGCTGTTCACTGTGCCCGCCTCATCGGCATCTGTAGCCTGCCGAGGAGGGGGAAAAGGGACAGAAATGTTATACTTGATTGGTAAACATTTAGTTCAACACTTAAAGTAAATCCAGTCAGTATAAAAAAGGCATGGCTCAGAATACATCGAAGTTTTGACGCGAACCGATGGTAGACTTCATCCTCCAGAACTACTAAGAGGCAGCACCATTGACAATGTGAACATCATTGGCCATGTCAACTACAAGGAAAACTGGAGATGCCTTAGATGGGGTCTAACTCGAGCAAAGTGGGTCTCCTTCTGAGGAAGTTTTTGAAGGAAAGCCAAGACATCAGGGGGAGCAGGCCTTAAAGAACCTGCAGACCCATACCTTTGGCATGCTGAAAGTTTTGGAAAATGCAAAGGTTTGCAAAGACAAAGTGAAGGAAAGCTTCATTGAGGATCCTTTCAAGTATACCCAAGACTCCTTAGAGGAACTAAGATCTAGCAAGCTTAAGATCACATAGCAAGTAGGTCTCGATCATCACTTCATAGCTTCTTATGCTGTGCTACATCATCTTGAAAACAGCCCAGGAAATGTCTGGGCTTCCCTGTGGCCTCTGTAATGTTGCATGTTTTTGGTTTTTATCATCCTGGAAAACATATGGCACATAGTCCAACTGAGAAAGCCAACTATTTTTGCAAAACCCCGATAGAAATGTTCAGAACAGACAACAGCGAACAGTCACCACCTGTCCAAAAATCAGGAGATCATTAGGCTACCACTGACAGGACAGACAAGCTTTTGGGGGGATATGACAACAAACCCTTTTCCAAAGATTAGAGGGGGAGGAGGACGACCTCGGGATCTGGGAAGAAGTAAAAATCGAGGACAAGCAGTAAGTCAACATCAACAGGGCCGAATGCCTGGGTTAAGGGTTGGCCTCCTTATCAGGGCCAAAAGCGGCAACATTCCCGGTCGCCAGGACCCATGACCAAGTCCTGCACAAGTAAGAGTACGAACAGGGCAAACTCGGTGGAAACTGCCTGCAGAGGCTACCCAAAGACATCCACCTAGTGGATTCCCAAGTCTTTACGCATCACAGGCTCCAACCAAAAACAAGGCGATAAAACACCTGCTAGGAAGGCAGAAAGAGAGATATTGCAGCTAAAGCTCCACAGAAAGCCCACAAGGCGCCTACAACATTTTGATTTCTTCCAAAAAATACCAGAAAACTAACTAAGAAATATGGAGTGCAAGACAAAGAAATAAATCAATCAACCGTTCCTTTGCCCCTTATCTGTATGGAAGTAATCAAATCTTAATCATGATGCAGTGGTCTCTCTCACCTCTATCTGAAACTCAAGCTGTCCACCCTCGTCAACAAACTCACGGTAAGGGTCTCTGTTGATGACTGGATGATGGTCATTGATGTCGGTCAGCGTGATCTCCAGTTGTGCAGTGCCGAATTTACTACCGCTGTCTCTGGCTTCCAGGGTTGCCGAGTACAGAGATCGGGCCTCGCGATCCAAAAGAATATTATCTCTCACAACAACTTGGCCGGTTTTTGGATTTACATCAAAATACTGTCGTCTGAAACGTAGATGGGGTTTGTTCAGAGGGGTGTGAAGCAAGCTGGAATGACTGCTTCAGTTCATACGCACATGCTGTCAGGTAGAAGTTTGTAGGTGATTTTGCCTTGGTCCATTGTGTCATTATCCTCTGCCTTGGAAATATAAAAAGATTGAAGTCTTTGAACGCCATCTCCGATGTCTTACGTGCTAAACGTTGAGAATATGAAGGGCTTACGGTGATAGTTTCCACAATGGTTCCAACAGGGGCGTGCTCAGCCACCTCCAGCTTGTACACATCCTTTTTGAACGTGGGAGTGATGTCGTTGGTGTCTAGAATCACAATAGTAACTGTAGCGGTGGAGACGAAGCTGGTCTCCTTTGGGTCTTTGACGATTACCTGCAGGCAACGCGAAATCACTTCAGACTGGCAAAGCACCTGAATAAACACCAAGAGGCATTTCTGTTTGCTAAGAGATTTTAGCATGACTTGCATTTTACCTCTAAAATCATCTGCTGCTTTTGTTCAAAGTCCAAGTTTTGGGGCTGCTGGATCAGGAGTTGGACAAAACTATCGGACACGGCGACCTGAGGCTCCAGAGAGAACACATCCTTGTCTGCTCCTTCCAGGATTAGTTCTGTTTGTGAGATCTATGAAAAGCCAAAGAATATTCTGGATTTCTCACCAAAATGATTCAGTTACATTACTTTTGCAGTACCTTATCAGGATCTTTGACCACCATTTTAATAGGAACGGCCCCCCTTGAATTCTCCGGGACCTCCACCGTGAAGTGACTGGTCTTTATGCAGGAGGAGTCGTCCACCGCGTCTTTGCACTCGTACAACTCTGGCTTGTTGTCGTTGACATCGATGATGTTGATCCTTACGTTTGCTGTGGCGCTGGCGAGGACCCCGTGGATGTTGGGTTTAGACTCTGTGGCCTACAATGGAAAAATATTTATTTATTCTGAAAAATTATATTCCAATTATAATTTGAACATAAATAGTACACACAAATATACAAATGTACAAATAAACATGGCAAGGTAGAACTGAATGTCAATGAAACAACCAGGGATGAGGAAGCAAAGGACATAAGGACATTCGTTGCTAATGTAATCAGAAGTTAATAGTGTTAACGGTTTGTGAGAAATTTATAATGCTGGACAAAAAAAGAAATTAAAAGGAAATAAGTAAATAAATAGCTAGACAAATGAAATTAAAAACGAAAAAAAAAATTGCAAGGGGAAAATAACATGTAATTAAGTTGGCGGTTCACAAGGAATCTCAGACATCAAACTGTATATTTTTTGGTTTTTGGATTTTTCCATACGTTTTTTTTTTTGAACATTTATTAGAACAGGTTCCTTTCCAGAGTCACACACATTCTTACAAAACCTCATAAAAAGATACACATTATACAATATTCTTTATAGGTCACTTATTTCCTCACCAATTATGATTTAATTATAATTTTAATTAGGTCAAATAATATTGATATCAGGTAAAGCTATGATGTAATGTTTTTGTTATATCACCAGGGTTTGGTTGTTTCCAATTTCTTTCCTTTTTGCTGTTGATTGAATCATGTCTTAAATAATTTCAAAGATATATAAGATGTACATATATTTTTGGAGTTACCTTGATTGTCAGAGTAACATCATCCCCAACAGCTTCTCTATCAATTTGTGCCATTACAGATATGATGCCATCGTCTCCCGAAATACTGAACAGGTTGGCGGATGTGGCATCTACCAAAACAACAGAGGGGGGAAAAAAAACTAAAACAAACTAACAACATTTTTGACTTAATCTTGGTGACAGAAAACATATAACCATTTTTTTTTTTCAAGTGCTGACCTTCAATGCTGTAAATGATGGCATCGTTAATCCCTGTGTCCTGGTCCAGAGCTCCAACTTTTAACACAGATTTTCCCTGGCAAAGAAGGAAAAGACATTGAGTGAGGTAACCAAGTATCATGGGGGAAATTAGTCCAGTTTGTTTTGTTGAAATCAGTAAAATCCATCACTAATTACATTTAGAGAATTCTCTGCCACACTTCCAGTGTAGGGAAGGCCGTAGAATATCGGATCGAGGTCTGGGACGTCCACAATGAAAATCAATGAAACGATAGTACTGGAGAAGTAGTTTGTAAAATTAAAATAACATCTGCCTCCGCCATCCTGCAAAAAGATAAACAACATGGTCGGAAATGCTAAAAAACGGTTAAAACGATAAAAACGGATCTATAAAAAATGGGAAATAGGGTATATTGATGATATTACGGACTGGATTTCAGTAATGTTGATAAAGAAATAGAAAAAAAAATAGTGACGGGCAATGAAAGGACAGAGCGGTGAACTTGTGATGTTTGAAAAGGTGGATAGCTTCGGAAAACAGAAGAAATACAATGTTTTACTGTACATGTTGTACCCAGAGATGCATCTATTGATCATGATATTTACAGTGGCATTAATCCTCAGTTGATAGATGGGACTTTGCGAAGAATAATTTAGAGGCTCAACCAGTTGGACTTCTCCCAATTTGGAAATACTGAACAGTGTTCGCCCTTCAGCTGGAGTCACCTTGAAAGGACGGTAAAAGGGGTTTTAATTTAACATAGAAAAATGCAGTAACATTAAATACTTAATCCTTATCCAAAGAAACTTACCTCATCAATATTGTATCGAATCAAACCAGCATTTGAAGCTGGACCGTCTTCATCAGTGGCCTTGGCTGTAAAAAGGACTTTACCCACAGGAGTGTTCTAAAAATATGAATGGAATTTAATCAAAAAACAACAACAACAACAACAACAAAGTGATGCCTCTCTTTGTGACAGCTCGTTTTACTTACTTCTGGAATGGAAATATCAAATGATGACTCCACAAATATAGGTCTATGTTTATTGGCTTGTTCTATGAATATCTTCAATTTCTCTGGAGTCTGCAAGTGAATTCATAATTCATGTAAATAGAGTGAACATACTGACAGTGATTTACATGATGTAGGTAAACCTGCCCTGTTGACACCATCAGAGACCGCAACATCAAGTGTCATGGTGGGATTTGTCTGAAAGAGCAAAAAAAGAGCATTGAAAATGTCAACCAAGTGAAGAACCTTGTTGCTATCATGTAAAGTCACTATTTATTACACCATACCCCTCTCTCAAGGGCCTTGTTAACAGTTAGAGTCCCATTGTATCGGCCAACACTGAAGTATCCAGCATTTGGCCCACGGATTGAAAACGCCAGTTTGTCACCGTCCATATCTTTTGCCTCGATAGTAAATGCAACCTTCCCTTGAAAACAACATCCATTTAAAGTGTGATTAAAGTAGACTACTGCATTGTGTTACTCGGACATAGATCACATGTAGCCTACCTTCAGGAATGTCTTCACACACGTGATAAAAATCATTTGTGATTGTAGGGCTGGTGTTTGCTGTGAAACACAGAGTATTTAATTTGGGGGAAGCGACGATGGTAACATCTCAAAGGTGAAAACCCAAAGTACAACTTTGAGCTCACCTTTGGCGGAACTGATGAGGCACAACAGAAGTAGGCATCTTGGGGTTCCCTCCATTTCTGAAAAAGAAAATACGTGGAACACAAAAATGAGTCCGTTCAGTAACGATTTGAACAAACGAAAAGTTATCTATGGTGGAAATGGAGCAGCAGACGATAAACTAGTTGTGTTGTGACCCTTCAAGAAGCCAGCGTTCTACTTGAGCTTGTCACGAGCCCAGATAAATGCAGAGAGCTATGACAGGAACCATAACACTTGCGCCAAACTAAACAAAATAAGACTTACCGGAGTTAAAGTTAACAACTGCCATCTGTGTGGATAACCTACAGGGCACCAGGGAAAATTGGACTACTGTGGGTCCAAGAAGAGGAAGAGGAGGATGCCATGTTCGTAGGCAGAGAGAGAAGAGGAAAGGTAAGTGGCCCCGGACTGAGGGTAGGGACTTTGAATACTGGGACTAGGACAGGAATAGCTGGAGAGTTGGTTGACAAGATTTAGAGAAAGAAGGTGGATGTACTGCGAGCGCAGGAGGTCAAGCTGAAAGGTAGCAAGGTGAGAGGCTAAAGAGCAGGAAAGTAAGTTGCTCTATCATGGTATCGATGGGAGCAGAAGTGAGGTAGGAGTTCTCTGGAAGAAGGAGTTTGTTAGGAATGTTGTTGAGATCAAGTGTCACATAGAGGAGTGAAGCTGGAAATTAAAGGTGTGAATGTTCAATGTCGTCAGCGGCCATGCCCTACAGGTGAGATGTGAGTTAGAAGAGAAGGAGAAATTCTGAGGTGACTTAAATGAAGTGATGCAGACTTTCCCCAGGGTGGAGAGCACGGCAATTCGTGCACACTTCAAGGGACATGTTAGTTTAGGCAACATAGGCGATATAGAAACGATGGCTGGCTTTGGTATCCAGGATAGGAACACAGAAGGACAGATGGTGGTAGACTTTGCAAAGGGATGTTAGTGCTGCTGTAGTGAAAATACTTTCTTCAAGATGAGGCAGAACTAAAATAAGGTAACTTTTAAGAGTGGATGTAGGAGCACAGAAGTAGACTACATCTCGTACCGACGATGCAATCTGAATATCAGTGACTGCAAAGTAGAGTTATAGAAGGTGGAAGATTTTAGGCACCTTGGATCCACAGTTCAAAGGGGAAAATAAGATAAAGATGTACAATGAAGCAGGTTGGAAGAGGTGTAGAAAAGTACAAGGAGTAATGTGCAATAAAGAGTATTAGCCGGAACAAAGGTAAGGTACCCAAGATGTTGGTGAAACCAGAATGTTAGAAATGTAAGAAAAGACAAGAAGCAGGGTTGGACGCATCAAAGATGAAAATTTAGAGGTTCTCTTTGTGAATGACAATGATAGCAAAGGATAAGGAATGAATCGGAGGAACGGCACATGTTTTGGTTTTAAAGTCAGGCTGAGATGGTTTGTATGGTATGTATAGAGGAGGGATTGTAAATATATTGGTAGAAAGTCACACCCCTTGCAGTAAGAGATGATGTCAAGCCTGAAGAAGGGGTCCTATTGGGGCTTTTTGGCCTGTGGACCTCCGAAGGAAGCTGACAGGTACCAACGGGCAGCTTTGGAGGATGCCAAGCCAAAAACCAGACCATGGGTTCAATGAGGCTGTAGAGACTGACTTCTGGATGGCTTCAAGTAGATTCTGGTCCACCGTCCAGTTGTCCAGGAGGGACAAGCAGTGCCCTGCCAATACTGTGCACCTTGGGGATGGTTCACTGCCGACCTCCACTAAAGATATTGTGAGTCAGTGGACGCAATACTTCGAAGGCCTCCTTAATCCCACCGATGAAGTTCTCAACACGGTTAAAAAGCGCCTCTGTGGCACGGCCATGGGGGTAGACGAGATCTGCCCTGAGTTCCTCAAGGCTCTGCAATGTGTCAGGGCTGTCAAATCAAATTGGTTTGGTCCGCGTTACGGGCAATAAATGATTCCTATCCAGTGAGGTTTGGACTCCAGCAGCGGTGCCCTTTGTCACCGACTATGTTCATGACCTTTATGGACAGAATTCTGAGGCCCAGCCAGGGTGTTGAATGGATCTAGTTTGGTGGTCTCAGGATTGGGTTTCTGCTTGTCAATTTCATCCTGGGGAACCACAGTCCCCAGCACTCACTTCAGTGCTTCTCTAAAGCAAAGGCAGCGGTTCCCAAAAGGCTGAATACCCTTTCCGGGACGGGGATGCAATCCTACCCCAGTTGGAGGAGTTCCAGTATCTCAGTCTTGTTCACAGATAAGGGGAAAATGAAGACAGAGATCAGCAGGCAGATCGGTGCAGGGTCCGCAGTTGCGATGAAGAAGGATCAAAGATTGACCGGTCAGTCTACATTCCCACCCCCATCTATGGTCATGAGCTATGGGTTGCAAACAAAAAGCTCACAAATATAAGCGTCTAGCATGAGTTTCCTCATGGATCAGGCAACCTTTTGGACGCCTCCCCGGTGGTGTCCTGGGCTCGTCCCACTGGCAGGAGGCCCAGGACAGGCTGGAAGGACTATGTTTGTCGTCTGGCCTCGGAACGATTCTCCCAGATGAGCTGGGCGACAAGATGATGGACGATGGGAGGGAAGTTTGGGTCTCCCTGCTTGTGCCGCTGCCCCTGAGACCCCAAACCCAGATCAGTGGCAGAAGATGGATGGATGCTTTGGTTTATTGCTATCAATATAAATCTAAAATGTAAGAATATCATACCCAGTAGGCTATCTTGATGTATAAAGTGTGAGACACTTTAACGTCACACACTAATAAATACATCCATCTTGTTCAGATAGATCATAATACTTACACAAGTATATTTTGAGCGATTGAGCATGAATTTGAAAATGGACTTACCAGGTGTTTCTTTCCGGTCTCAAGAATATAAATATAAATCAACGTCATTCAAGTCACACAACCAATGGATGGGCCTCGTCCCAGTGTGCCGAATACAGGAGAGCCAGTTTAATTCAGAGAAACACCCCAAAGCATCTTCCCAAATGTAAAAAAAAAAATGTAAAAACCCACAGCTGATTTAGCCTCAGCTTGTTGTGAGAGACCAGCCCCATCTGCCTCGCCACCCTCTCATTGGCTGGCAATTTCCCGTCACAGGGCCTGCATGGCGCCGCGCCGTAGCGGGTCAGGCGTGATAGCGGAACCCCAACAGCATGTGAATCGCTCTTTTGTGCGAACGGATGCTTATTTCGTCACGGTCGGGGGCCCGTTATCTCACGCCTCTCTTCAAAACCAATCGCTGGTTTCATTTTTTTTCCCAGAGAAGCGGCGATGCACTGACCTCCCTAATGAGTTCCTCCAGATAAAGACCATCTCCCCCACCAGCCCGACCCTTCTAATTGCAGGGCTTCGCACAATCGTCACACAGTTGTCCTCCCTTTCTCGCTCTTGTTTCTATCTTCATTTTATGAACACATGAAATCAAATCATCCCAAAAATCTGACCGGATCACATTTTTAATTACAAAAGGTACGTGCCAAGATCAATTATGACACAGTGACAAGTATACTGCTCAAAAAAATAAAGGGAACACTTGAACAACACAATGTAACTCCAAGTCAATCACACTTGTGTGAAATCATAGTGTCCACTCAGGAAGCAACACAGATTCATTTGGACTTGTTTTAAGGACATTACATCAAAGTTGGATCAGCCTGGAGTTTGTTTTTACACTTTAATTTTGAGTGTGATTCCTAATCTAGACCTCCATGGTTGATACAATTGATTTCCATTGATCATTTTTGTGGGATTTTGTTGTCAGCACATTCAACTGTGTAAAGAGCAAAGTATTTCATAAGAATATTTCATTCATTTAGATCTAGGATGTGTTTTTTAAGTGTTCCCTTTATTTTTTTGAGCAGTGTATTTACATACCGAGTACATCGTGATCACGTTATTTACACACTGTGTGGTTATTATTGGACGGACATTGACATGACAGCACAGAATTATGGCTTTGTAAGATTAATCCGCTCCAGTTATGATAAGATATAATTACAGTAATTGTAATGACACTTAACACTGCTATCATAATAATTGTTGATACATTTCAGGATAGTGCAATAAGTTATCGTAAAGAGATGATGAAGGATGTCAATGTGGAACCAGCAGACACTTTTATATTAAAATATGGTAATAATGCTCTTTATCCCAGTTTTGTCAAATCTTTTTTTTTTTTCGTTTGGAATCCCTTTGGGATTTTGTGTCTCTTATCCAACCTGCACACACTTGGAAATGGTGCTGGTTGAGAGTACCCAATCAAACACTCCGAATGTCACCGCGACCCGAGTTACATGATAAGAGTTTTCAAAAAACAAGCAAGGACAAAACGTACTGGTAAAAAAAAAAAAAAAAAAAAACACTAAAACCCTTCGATGAGATAAATAAACCGCGTTGTATTCTATCTTTATCGTGGTGCCACTTTGGTTTTGTTTCATTTGGGGAAAATCAAAATAACAAGGGCTAATACCCTACAAGAACATTAAAACTAGTTCATTTTTTGTACTCTGTTTGAAAAGGAAACTTCATTCGAAGCCATCAAAATGATTGATACACAGTTTTCTTTTCTTGCTCACAGAAAACTCCTTCTAAAAGCCGGTGCCCTCGGTCCACATCTTCTTGCATCACAGGCCTGATGTGCTGAACGCAGGGTTGATAAAACCCACGCTGGGCCTTTCAGAGTCTCTCCTCCTGTCCTGCTGAGCCAGAGCTGCATCCAGAGCCTGCATGTAACCCGGTGGACTGTCAAACTCCTCCTCATCCTCCTCCTCCTCCTCTTCAATCACGTGCTAATGAATCGCAGACAAAATGTAAAATTAGATCCATTTTCTAATATTTATAAGCGCACGTGATGATCGATTATAACGGTGGAATTTACCATGGTATCTTTTTCTGGCATGATTATGTCGTCACTGTAGTCCAGGGAGGTCATGCTTGGGTCGAAAAAAGGGAGGCGGTATTTATACATTAATGATTTCTCCGGGAACTTTGTACTTTTTACAACCTTCCGTTTACATCACACAAGCTTACACAAACTTCAAAAGTCACTGGTCGGTGTGGTAGCCGTCACTTTACAAAAGACTGCTAAACATTCTGGATTCTGTTCAGAACCTGCACTTTTTCCGGTAATTATCATTGCAAGTTTTTCTTCACGATCCCCAGATAACCTTCGAGGACGTCAGGTCTCGGTCTTCTACCAAAATATCATCAAGTATCTGGGAGCAGTAACCGTTATTTTTTACCTGACTTTGTCAACATCCGAGCTCTCTCCTTCGAAGTCCATGACCATGGTGGTGTCGATGTTGAGGTTGAGTACGGGGTTTGCTCTGTCAGTAAATAATGACAGCATGGGGTCAAAAACAAGCTCCCCTTTATATTTATATTCATTGTTTTATTAAGAAACGGATGAATTAAATCAATTCGGTTTATCATTAATCGAATATTTTAAAACGGTTTTGTCTCCTCACCCCTCCATGGTGTACTTGTTAGTTCCCGGAACCACCGGTCCACTTTTCTGGTTGTCAGAAACCACTTTGACTGCAGAGTTCATGGCTTTTGCGGCTTTTAGCCTCCTGCCGTAACTGCAGTGAGAGCAGAGTAATTCAGCCATGGCCGCAAAGCATGTCTGTTTTTACATGTTGTTAAACCATGCTGCTATGATTGGACCTCAACTGTGATGACTTTCACACCCTCAAGACTAATAACTGTCCGCGCACGATGCGCACGATGTTCAGGCCACGATTGGAGAAGACGATGCAAGATGTTGGTCAAACAGAAATTAGACAGTTTAGACTGCTTACTTTCTGCGGGTGCACACCAGAGAGGTGATGAGAACAACCAGCACGATAACAAGGCCTCCAACCACCCCGAACAAGATGAAGTTCAGAAGGTCTCCCTCTGTACTGGTGACAGTTGTGGTCCCCTAAAGCAAAGAGCAGAAATTATTTGGATGCAGGTGGTCCTCACGCAACAACGGGGTTACCTTCCAAGAGATCCGTCGTTAAACACCATTTCTACCGTACAGTATTTGCACACAGCCTTATGAAACCGAAGTAACATCTTGCCGAATCAAAACGCGTGAGACGAGGCAGCGTCACCAAACAGTGCTTACTTGTAAAGAATTCTGTGGTGTTCATTTCAAATCAGAGAGCGTGACGGTTGTACGCTGGAAAAGTGACCAAGTTAACAAGGAACGGGTGCAGAGGAACGTTGAATAATGTTATAAATAATGTCACTCCTGTATTGGACAGCATTTTTAACAAAAAGAGACCAATAACAAGCAAAACATATGTTTCTAGAGCTGATGAAGAGGAGTGAAACATGTTCAAGTGAAGGAATTCAAGTCCGGGTGCCACGACAAGAAGATTTGGACAAGAATTGATATGTTTCTAGCGTTCCTCTTCATCTGTGAAGAGCTGGTGTGACAAATAAGTAGGAAAGTAGTGTTATTATAGCACTGCACATGAGCAGTAGGATTCTGTCCAAAACACGAGTTAATTGAAATGCAAACTAAATTGTCCCGTGCAAATCAGACATTTTCAGTCATTGGTAACTCCCAGGCTGGCAGACGACAGGAGGCGTAATTTAAAACCCTTTAATGAAGTAAAAGTATAATCCAACTTATTGGGTGTTCATGTAATTTAGAGAAAAAATCAAAAACAAAACAAAACAAACCCTTCAGTTGTTCCCACTTACAATGTACAGAAGACCCAACTGTTCCAGCTCTGGAAAATACGCAGGATCGGAAATCATCTTTAATACTTCGCTCGACGTGAGAGCCAACCCTTTGGGCCGCAGAAAATACGCCACCATGATGGCACCGCTGGAAGCCCTGAGAGAAGAGTAGGACCAAATAACCGGTTCTTAAAGTTCAGCCAAAAGGGACGCTCGCAAGTTGGAAACTAAAACAAATACTGGCACCACCCGGTGGACGAATGAGGTCACTGTGTACGAGTTCCTCTGCACACCAGCCAGTCATCAGATCTGCGTTGGGCAATTTGAGCACACCCTCACCTGGTGTCTTCAGAGGAGTCGGGCTTGATTGCTACAACCTCAACAGTGGCTTTGGTTGCGACGGTAAGTGCTCTAGAAAGGGTAGAGAAAGTCAAATTCAAATGTAGCAGGAATATTTCATTTGCCGGGGAATTGAGTTTCATTTCTTTCTAACATGAGTCTCCAGTATAGTCATACAAGACCGTACCTGACTATGTTGTCCTTGTTTTTTTCAACCTCAGCTCGACTTATCCTGAACTGAAGTTGAACTTTGAATGTTTCGTCTACGGTGTATATCTGTAATGACCAGAGAACAGAAAGGTAAGCGAAGGCTGCCAAACACCAGAGGGGGAATGGAGCCACCTCACCTCCACTACTGTGCTTGTGGAGAGGTCCCCAGTGTCCGTTGCAGCTAATGACACCAAATACTTCCCTTTCAGTGTCATTTCAAGAGGTTCAGTAGTTCTAAGTGAGTAGAGGAAATTCACTAAGAAAATACCGTTGGCTTTAAGCGTAAAAATGCTGATGACGGACTTTACACTCACTGAATAATTCCAATGTACGTGTCTTTCTGCTGTGTGGTGACAGCCTCAAACAGATTGCCAGTGTCGCTTGTAATATTGTTCATGTCCTCAAATTGTACTCCTGTTACTGTGAAATCAATCTGTCTGTTGACGCCAGAATCGCGGTCTGAAGCCTGAAAGAGGCAAGACAGTAACTAGAACAATAACAACACAATACCATCGTTTCATGCCGGTCTTATTTGCATGTCTGTTGAACTCACGGTGACTGCTGCCACTGACGTCCCCTTGCTGGCGGTTTCGGACACCACCACTATGGAACAAAGATCTGTCAGGTCATCAGGAACGGGGATTGAAAATCAACAGGATGAAAAGGATGAAAGATAATGTGCATTTTTGTGTGATATTCTTTAACTGTGTTCCTGCCAAAAGGGACTCATTTCAGCAGATCGGGTTCAACACATGCACAGAAGAGGAAAAGTAACATTCTTCTTTTAGGGGTCATGCCTGAAAGCGTGGGCAATCATGGTACGATATCTGATATATGGCTCTTCATTGGTCATTCTCTGATTGTAAGATATCCTTTGGATCTTTCTAAGGTACCACATTTCCGCTGCATTTATGGCATCCACGGCCATCTTGCTGATGGCCTCTGTTCATCCAGTTGCACCGGCTACCAGTAGCTGCCAGGATCAAGCACAAGGCCCTGACCCTGGCATTCAAAACCACCTCAGGAACAGGTCCAGCATATCTGAATGAATTGATAAGACCTTATGCTCCCGGCAGAGAGCTGCGTTCCTCTAATACAGACCTACTAGCAGTACCTTTTGCTCGCTCTAAGCGATCTCAGGCAAAACTGTTCTCACTTCTACTACTTCAGTGGTGGAGCAAACTCCCAGAAGCAACAAGACTAGCATCATCTATCTCAACCTTCAAGAAACAGGTAAAACGTGTTCTCTTTCAGGACTTTTTACTGCGCTGATGCCCCAGATCAGGTTAGGCAGCAAGTTAGGCTATGCAGTGTGTGTGTGTGTGTGTGTGTGTGTGCATTTGTGTATGTCTTTGTCCGAAAAAATTATATTTCCTGTGCATCGTGTATTTGCAAGTGTATTTGCAGTCCCTATGTCCTCTACTGTAAGTCGCTTTGGATAAAAGCGTCTGCCAAATGCAATGTAATGTAATGTAATGTAATGATGGTCCAAGTTTAAATGCTCTATTCCGTAATAGGAGTGATGTGACAATCCAATCCTCTATTTCCTGTTTCAATGAGAGACAGCGGTTGGTAAAGGTTTTTGACAGATCCATGACACCTTTCTTTGCTTGGGCTATTCTTATCTTTATTTCTTTGATGGATTTCCATTATTGCCAATGGAAGGGCCAAGATACACCATATGGCTAAACGTATTCGCTCACCTGCCTTGACTCGCATATGAACTTAAGTGACATCCCATTCCTGATCCATAGGGCTCGATATGACATTCATCCACCCTTTACAGCGATAACACCTTCAACTCTTCTGGGAAGGCTGTCCACGGGGTTCAGGAGTTTGTTTATGGGAATTTTTGACCCGCCTCAGCATCCACCTACCCACTCCTTCAGTTTACGTGGCCAACCGCTTCGTGGCTGAGTTGCTGTCATTGCCAAACACTTCCATGTTCTTCTAATACAGCTGGCGGTTGACTGTGGAATATTTAGGACTGCAGGGAATTTCACGACTGCATTTGTTGCACAGGTGACATCCTATCACAGTTCCACGTTGGAATTACAAACATTTCACAAATGTTTATAAAAACAGTCTGCATGCCTAGCATGATTTTATACATCTGTGGCCATGGAAGTGATTGGAACACCTGATTCCCATTATAAGGACGGGTGAGCCAATACCTTTGGCCATAAAGTATATTTGAAGCTCTTGTTTCTTGAGTTAAACATTGCATTGTTGGTGTATCTTGCTTCTTGGAGATGACGATAGTTTTCTTGATGCTGAGTCCAAGCTCCAACTTTTCAGTCTTCTCATCGTTTCTGTTCATTCTCAGTTGTGACGATGAGCGCTGTGTCATCAGCATATTGGAGGTTGTCGGTGCTTTGACTTCTGATGTTCATTCCATGGTGTCTATCGATCTCTGGTATGACGCAAAACAATCCCGACCGGTCGAGGCCTCTCCTGCTGAGGCTCCTTGCATGTTGTTGTAAGATCTGACTGATTGTCCTAAGGAAGCAGGTTTTTTGGGTTTGCTGTCGGGTTCAGATTGACTTGAGCTTACTTTCAGCTCAATATAGTCACAGCTAGAATGTGTGAGTGGCTTCGACTTGTGGGGTTGTCCAAAACAAGAAGGTGTATTCATTGAACTTTTGATTTCGGTTCTAATAAAAAATGATGGATGAAAAAGGGTACGGACATAAAATGCTCCAGGCATAGCAGATTAATTAATATCCATTACATACTTAACATTATTGGTATAGTTGAAAGCATACAGTAAGTAATGCTTTACCCTGAAGCGTCCCCTAAATGATCCATTGTCATTTTCATCTCTCATTAAGGTGAATCAAACGTTCATTTTTAAATGGATTCCATTTAACAACCTTCCTCAGACTGGGCTTTGGCCGATACTGATATAGATGCTTTGGCCAGATTAATGCATTTTCAGTGATGGTAAATAATCTTTAGTACCTGATTACATGGCTCTATATAGACTGACAGTATTTAGAGATATCGAATATTGTTGGGATAAACAGCATCTCTGTGCAGAGACCACTTGTAGGAGTAGAGGATCAACTACTCTGGCTTTTTTTCTTAAAATTGAATGGACAGCATGATGGATGTGGAGGGTTTCCACAAAACCTTTGAAATCCTTTCCCTTCACTGTGTCATCAAGAAAGTCTCTATATCTCTTTATCACGGTTGTAACTGAAATATAACCAAAATATAGAAGCAGCGGATTAAAAGGCTAATAACACTCTGACGTTTGAATTATCACGCCCAAAAATGAGCTGAAGAGGCCTCTCAGATGACATTTGAAACGTCTTCAAGAGGAAAGAAATCCTGTCCGGTTGCCGCAACAAGCTTTGACGAAGATTAATCATGAGCTGAGCTGAGAACTTTCATGTACAAGCACAAGAGAGGCCGGGCATGACGTACAACTTAGAGGAAAACTATCTGAGATTTCAACTCACCAAACAGACTGTCTGAGTACAGGAATTCCGGTGCGTTGTCATTGATGTCTTTGATATTGATCTCCAGCGTTCCTGAAATCCCACAACAAAACAAACAGTGAAGATCAGTAGTTGATGAAGAGAAATTTCAAAAATCATCCTCGGCTCCGCTTTCCTGACCTGTCGCGATGCTGTTGTTCTCCCCTTTCTCAGTTCGCTCGTCCTCCACTTGAGCTTCCACGAGCACCTGGTCACAATGTTCGTAGTCCACCGTGTGTTCCGGGTTGACTATCACCTCTCCTGTTGGCTCCAGGATAAACCAGCTGCAAGGAGAGTACGAGCCTTCACATCTGCATTTCATGGATTCCAGCTGGTAGACGAGGGAGTGGTTTCCATCTTTGTCCAGTGCTTTGAACGCCCCAACAGGATCACTGTAAGTGGTATTTTCTTTCACTTCCACGGGGTCCGCGGGCTGGAACTCGGGCCTCTCATCGTTGACATCCAACACTTCCACCTCCACCTTTACAAAAGCCTTCTTTAGCTCCAGATCTGTCGCCTCTACCCACAGGGTGAAGTCTTTCCGAGCACTCTCGTAATCCAGCTCGATGTCTGGATCAGCCATAATGTTTCCGCTGTAGCCTTGCTCATCTTCCAGGGTACGTATGATAAAACTGCCAAAGCTTCCATTGACGATGTTAAAAGAAATGCGGTTGAAGACTTCTGTTTGGTCCAGATCTTTCGCTTGAACAGACCCCACAAATGCACCTGATTGCATTTGGAAAATAGAAATTAGAATCCTGCGTTTGTGAATACCGTAAAAGTCAACTCAAAACTGACCTTTTTCCCCTTCTTTCACGGAGAACTGGTACAATGGTTTCCTGAACTCTGGAACGTTGTCATTCACATCCTGGGATTTGTCAAAGGACACATTTTCGGTCGTGAAAAAAAGTATTAATAAGTATTACAGCTCTAACAGTTGTGCCCCGAGACATACCTCTAAGACAATGATAACTTGTGCCGTGCCTGACTTGGGAGGGTCGGCCTTGTCTGTAGCAGTAACGGTGAGCTCAATAGTCCCCTTCAGTTTTGGGTCGAGAGCCTCTCGATCCAATTGACCTTTATTTCTCAGCACCCCGGTGTTGGGGTCAATGGTGAAGTTTTTGCTGTAAGTACTCTGCAGTATCGCAAAGACGATCTGACTGTTGACTGTGCCCGCCTCATCGGCATCTGTGGCCTGCCGAGGAGGGGGAAAAGGGACAGAAATGTTTTATACTGTACAAGATAGGTAAATATGTTGTTAAATTCAATGATCACTTCGCATGTGCTCATGGGATGATCTTTCACCACTTCAAGATGTTCCTCCACAAAAAGGGTTAATCAAGAATATACAGTTAAATCATTCTAAAGAGAATATAGAGTCTAAATCAGGGGTGGGCAAACTACGGCCCGCGGGCCACATCAGGCCCATCGGTCTTTTTAATCCGGCCAAAAATCGGTACAGAATTCATACTTGATGTGAATGATCGAATGATTGGATCAATGAATGTGGGAGCTCAAACAGGAGATTATTTTATTTTTGGAGCTACTGGAGAATTTTCCTGAGCTGAATGACACAGATTAGCTTTGTGATTTAGCCTTCACTGTGGACATACCCTGGACGTGAAGCTACGCGGGAAAAACCGGTTTGTGCATGAAATGCAAGCAAACGTCAGAGCCTTCAAAACCAAGCTGGTTTTATTTTCAAAGCACATTTCAGACAAGTCTGATACGCACTGTTAACAAATGCGTTTTTCATTTTTTTATTTTTTATATCTATCGTACCTTGTGCTGACCCGGCCCGTCTGTCAAATTTTAAAAGTCAACGTGGCCCCAGAGACAAAAAGTTTGCCCACCCCTGGTCTAAATGTAGTAAGCATAAAACCATGGTTTGTTTAGTTTGATGTAGTAACAGACATTGACTGTTGAGCTTTGAGTTTGCACTGAGGCACTCATGGAGCTTTACAGTGCACAGGGGAAAAGAGGTCTCCCTGGTCAGGATAAAAAAAAAAGCATGGTTCCGTTGGAAATTGGAATGATAAGGTTTTATGCATTTATTTGTTAATCATCTCATCCCAAGCATCCCAGTCATGGGGCTAAAAGACCAGTCACAGAGGTTTTGACACAAACTGTCGGTACACTTCATTCTCCAGAAAGCTGCCAGAGGCGGCACCATTGCCAAAGTGAACATCATTGGCCTTGTCCTCTATGAGGAATACCAGGGAAGGTTTGGAGCAAAGTGTGGAATCCAAGCTAAGTGTGAAATGGGAGAGAGTGATCCTCTGAAAAATGAAGAAGAGTATCCTGCTGGAGTTTTGTAGGAAAGCCAAAGACCAAAAGAAGCAGGGCTTGAAAAACCTGTGGACACAAGTCACGGTCATACTCACACACCTGAGGAATGCTGAAAGACTCGGAAAATGCAGAGGTTGCAAGGAGAAAGCGAAGGCAAGCTTCATCGCTGGGGCAAAAATCTAGCAAGCTTAAGATCACACAGCAGGAAATATAGGACTGCATCAATTGCCGGGTCCTCGATAACCAAGGGAAGTCCCCACTTTGATCATCACGTCACATATCACACCCTCCTGAGCGCAATGTGCAGTTTGATGACACTCCATCTAAATGATCTGGAGTCAAGCTGGTCATGCCTGAATCAAATCCAAGCTTGCAGACCATCAAAGATACCTTCTGAAATGGCCTCCGATACTGTGCTGCATCATCTCCAAAACAGCCCAGAAAACGGACAAATAAGCCAACAACTACATCAGGAAGTGGCTGATACTTCCCCGAGG